>NC_135780.1:2353460-2421896 GCF_028453695.1 Augochlora pura
CCAGGCATCGGTATTCTATAAACGGAAGGAAAGTGAGAATCGGCAGAAACCGTGGAACATTTGAAAAGATTCGGAACGGGTACGCACGCGATTAACTCTCCGCGGTCACAGTCATAGACAATTTAATAAAACTTTCACCCGAACCGCAAAGTTTGTTAACAGCTGCGAGGGGAGTACGTTAAAGAGAGCGGATAGAAACGATCCGCGGCAGTCTGTATCGTGTTTCCAATGGGAAAAAAATTGTTGCCGCTTCCCCGGCGATCTCGAGCCGCGTCGATAAATAAGGTGTGTTCGATGATCGAGGGAGAACGTTTTCGCCAGGGCGCGTTCCAAGAACTCTTCTAAAACTGCTATAAAACTGATATGGTTCAAACGTTGCATTTGCTGGCACGGAAACGTGTTTGAACAGTGATTAACGCGCTCAATGTCGCGTGTCCTTTCGTTCCCGACCGAGACCGGTGGTGTTTCAGTGATCTGCGTATTTTCTCTGTTTACAAGGGAATATATATTATTATATTACGATTATAGTGATAGTAATGTATCGATGTGTATGGTTAGAAAAACCCTGGGCGCGTGGAGACGTGCAGGTGAAATAGAAAAGAATCGTCGTAGTTACGCGAAACTACCAGCATGGCATTTCCATCGAAATTATCGTAGGAGGAAATCAATTTTTATTTCGTTCTCGTCTCCTGCGATTTGGAGCAGAACGATTTTACTACGCCTGGAGATTTGCTTGTCAGCCGCCGAACACTGATTCTCTGCGTTTATTGCGAACACGAGCACGCGAAACGTAAAAGCGTACGACGATTGACATATTTTAAGGCTGCTCTAGCGCTGTTTCCAAAGCGAGTTTGTTTGAAGAGGAAATCGATGTTCATTCTCGTGTTTAGTAAACAAATAGATAATATTACTATTGCATAAAGCTGGACAGAAATAGATTTTCGAGCTAGTAAATAATCTATAAATAATTTTTCGAAATAGTATTTCGTATATTAACATACGAATATTATGTGTAGTTAAATATATTTGAAATACTATTGTAACTACTATGTCAGAAAATATTGATTTCCTAAATTCTGTACGACATGTGAAAAATAAAAGAATTTATGCGTATTTGTCTCGAGAGATATTTAGTCCATTTATTATATCGAGAATCGAATTATAAAATGAATACCATGATATGTTTTATCTCTCGGTACTCTCGTCGGAGAACAGAGATTTATGCGACGACTAAATGAAAGAGACACCTATAACGCGGCGATTCCCCGCGTTGTTTTAAGAGCGGCGCGTCCACGGTGGACAATACGTCGCATCGAGCCGCGGTCGAATTAGCTCGAATTAAGTTATCATGCTAGCGGAGTATGAATAGCCGTCTCTGTGGAGCGGAGAGCACGGAGAGTTGAAGGCATCCGCTTGCTCCTATTAATCGTTTCCTCGGCGTGCCGGTTTCCGCCTCGATCGCCATTCCAATTTGCTCGGTTTGATTTACGGCCGCGAGCATTGTGCGCGCGGAAAATCATTGCCCGAGGAGAAAGTAGCAACGCGTGGTGCTCCCCGTCTGCAAACGATTGTTGTTGCCGTTGCCGGTTGCAGTTGCAGTCTGTCCAGCTCTGCCGGGACCGTGCAGCGAACGGATCGCGTGATGCAACCGAACCGCGTTGTGTAATTTCATTAGGATCGTTTTGCATGGTTATTATCAGCACACGACTCGGTCTGTGCAATTACAAAAGCCTAGTCGAGTTTTACAATGTCGGGGCTGTTGCATTGTTCAAAACGATCGCTTTTGTAGTTTTCAGCCTTCTCGAGAGTGATAGAGAAAGGGAGAGAGGCTGTTCTTTGTCCCCGGAATACCCTTCCCATCCTCGTCCTCGACCGGAAAGGAACCAAGGCGAAGGACCTTCCGTGATTCCATGCCACCCGGTATATAGTGACCGACACCCGGCGACCTGTTGTCGAGAATCCCGCCGTTTGCGATGGCCGCGCATCCGATAGCCGAGCTTCTCCTGACCTGATGCACGATCGAGGGACACCCAACCAACTTTCGACACCTGTGGAAACAGTTAGGCCACTTCAACGTTCCTAATCCGCGTCGCGAACTTAACGCGCCGCTCCGCGAACTTACGAAGACGATAAATTATCATCGACTAGTTAACGAACTCTCAACTCTTTATCTATGCAGAAACATCTTACGGGGCTCTCTTGCTAGGCTTATTTTAAAGGCCGAAGTCTCTGCTTTCGCGGTCCTGATCCTGGTTTAGCCGAAAAAATATCTCGTTGCTGAGCAGAGCGGAAGACTGTGGTTAAAAAGGTACGCATTTAACCTTTTAGGTACGGCAGGATTTTGCGCAAATAAAGTTTTTCGTAACTAAATTACGATTTTCTCTTAATATATATTTTTTTCCGGATATCTATATATAGTACTAATAACATATATTCTTTTCTTAATATATTGTATATAGACATTTTCACTTTAATTGTTTGCTTTAATAAATAATAAAACAATTGAGTAAAGCACGAGCCGTTCGCGAAAGCCACTATAGTGGCGCGTAGTATCTAAAAGGTTAACCATCGGGTTTATTAAGCGATCTTATAGAGGAGGTTCTATTTTATTTCCTTTTTAATTTATTAATGAAATGAATAAATGCTCGCCAGATTTTTCTTTGCATTTCATTGTCGTCTGTAAACGTACCGATATCGCGAATAACGAGACTGATGATTCGTTTTTGAATCTTGGCGTTCTTCCAAAAGCCTCGTACGAATATACAGAACCGCCTATGAAAATATGACTTGGTTCGAACTTCGTCGGACCGGTATCAATACGGAGTACAAGATCTACTCCGAAACTGGTGCATCCCCGCGGTGAATAAAATCTTCCTCGGTTCCCGGACGAAACGTTTCCCTTCCGTGTAGAAAATAGTTAAAGATCCGGTCCAAGATAGAGCGATTCGTCCGGTTTCACGGCGATCGGTGCTTTCTACCGTATCATCCTGAACCGATTAGGCCAGCCGGTTCTGCGTACCACGGGCAGGTGAGCGCGCGCGTCGAAAACCGGCGAGCGACACGAACGGCGCAGCGCGCTCGCGGCCGCGGAATGGAATGCGGCAGCTCTGGAATCAAAAAATGTTCCCCAGCGGCGCAGGAGAACGAAAATCACGGGGAACGCGATTACGGAATACGCGCGTGTGTATAGATCGTTTCTGTCTGAGGAGTCGTTACGTCGTTTTGGCGGTGGTCCGAGGCGGCCGCGAGCGTTGGAAACCGGCCAAACCGTGTCGTTTCCATTTACGCGAAACTTCGACGACGACGACACACGGCCACCCTCCTTTCCGTCTCCCCGCTTTCTAATTCGGTTGCCGTGCCCTCGGTATCGTCTCATCCCGCGGCGGAACAGAGCCGAGGACGAGACGAGCGCTCGCCCGCGCGTCGACAGGTTCGAACGCGGCGCGACGGGACAGGGCGAAATAAAAAGAAAAAGGTTGTCGATCTTTTGCGAAGGGAGAGAGAGACTCGCCATCCCCTTCGGGGGAGGCAAATTGTGCACGGGCCGGGAAAAGAGCGCACCGGGCGACACGCTCGGGACGACACGGCGAGAGGAGCGGACGGGGCCGGCATAATAGTCATTGCATTATTCCCCGGCTTCCCCTACGTAATCGCGATATCGGTTCAACGGCCATGCGAAATTAACTTTCTCCGGTGCGGCTCCGCCAACGAGAAGCCCGCTAGAAGCGAGCGCTACGATACAGCGTTGCTCCGCGCTAGCGATGTCCTCGAGAGACGCGCGTTTCCTATTTTTTTTTTTTACGGTGCACCGACAACCCCTGTTCCGCCATTTCGCTCCGTGCCTTACCTGCCGTTGATCCTCGGACGCCGGACCATTTTCACAGCTGCGCCATTGACGACGTTCGGACAATATTTTAAAACTTTTTATGATTCCTGCGTAGACTTGTTGGTAGACTTTCCACGGCAATTTTTCAGAACAAGATATTATTATTAGATTAAGCTTATTGGTAGACTTTATTCAGCAATTTTTCCAAATATATATTTCGAAACGTTTGGCTCACGTTCTCTTAATTTGTTCACTGTTCGGTATTTCGTTCACCAATTTTCTTTAACAAATGGACAAAATACCATCTAATGCGATTTATTTGAAAAGCGATTTATTCGATTTCATTAGATTTCATGTACTTATGACACAGGCAGATTACAAAACAATAAATGCAAGGAGTAACTTCAACGATGCTGGTAGGCTTTTCCAAAACGGTAAAAATGTTGACTCATTACTATCTTTACCCTGTAAGTACACTTTTTTTCATTCTCGCATTGCGAAACAAACTAAATCCAACGCCTCCGCGCAACGCGGTTAACACCGTAATAAAGAAGCACGGACGAATTAGAGATGGTATCAATGATAATTTTTCCGTTTACATCACGCGTTAACAAAAAAAACGTTCTGCCAGTGTTACATGTACGCGTTAGGTTACTGCAACATATCGTCGGAATACTACTGTGTTCAAAAAGTAAGGTGAATTTTAAATTTAAGCTTCCCTCGCTAATCGATTCGAGCAAACTGTTTTATTTTTATGTTGGTAATACTGTTAGTGACATCTGTGTCAAATTTGATGTGAATGCCATCATTAGTCATATAGTTACGCTTGTGTTTTCTGAACGACTAAAAGTGATCTTGGCGATTTTTACAATGTCTGATTTTGCTGAGCAAAGAAGTGCCATTAAATTTTGTTTGCGGAATGAAATTTCGGCTGCGGAAACGTACAGAATGTTGCAGAGGGCCTTCGGTGAATCGACTATGTCGCAGAAAAATGTTTATAAGTAGTACAAAGACTTCAAAGATGGCAGAGAACGTGCTGATGATTTGGAGCGCTCCGGACGACCATCAACGTCAAATGATGAGCAACACGTAAAGAAAGTCAAGGAATTGGTGGTTGAAAATCGTCTATTGGCAATTAGAGACATTGTCGATATGGTTGGAATTTCAATTGGATCAGTTCGAACAATTTTGAAAGACAATTATGGAAAGACAACTCCTGGTTTTTGCATCGCGATAATGCGCCGCCTCACACGGGATTAATTCTTCGTGAGTTTTTCGCCAAAATGTCCACTCAAATCGTTCCGCAACCGCCTTATTCACCTGACTTAGCTCCGTGTGACTTTTGGCTATTTCCCAAACTCAAAAGACCGCTCCGGGGACGCCGTTTTGAATCTATTGAAGAGATTCAACATGAATCGTTGCGTGCTTTGAAGGCTATACCGGAAAACGACTTTTTAGCATGCTTCGAGGAATGGAAAAAATGTTGGCATAAGTGCATTGCATAGGAGGGGGAATACTTCGAAGGGGATAAAATTAATTTGGATGAATAAATAAAAATTTTTCATTTTATAACAAAATTCACCTTACTTTTTGAACACAGTAGTAGTTCGTCGCTGAAACACCCAGCCGGGCGGGTTAGTTAGCGCAGGGTACCGCATCTAATGAGAATGCCGGGGGTAAAAACGTCGGAGACGAAGACTGTAAGGTAGGCCAGATGTTTGAGAATAAGAGACAAAGGGCTGAAGAACGCGGAGCAGAGTGGCTTTCGACGACGACGACGACGGCGAAGCCGGGAAAAGAAAGACACGGGCATCGCCGTGGAAAGAGCCGGTGCGACCGGGCATCCTCGACGAATACCTGGTCTGACCATATCCGCTAAGGTCGCGGCATTGTCTTTTTGCGTGACGGAAAACCGGTACCGGGTCCCCTTGTCGCCGCTGGAAAACGATTCCACGATCGGGCGAGTGCTCGCCCACGCGATCTCGCTCTACGGACGAAACGCATTTCGCTTCGCGCGCTAGAAACGCTCTTATCGTCTTCTTATAGAGCCGCGAATTTACGAGCCTGCGCGGACCGTTACGGTAGAATTATCGGAGAGCGATGACTAGCTCGAGGAATGTGTCGAGAGTGTCGGGAACGCGGTTACGAAAGAGATCCTGAAGAGAAATGATGCATTGTGGATGTTTTGTAACTGGCTAACTGGAGAAACTAAATTAACGGTGGACTTCTCGAAAGCTTCTCCGAAGAAACCGAATCGACTCTAGTTTCCAACGACTGCCTAGTTTTACTTGGATCTCGTTAACCGCCGTAAAGTAATAGAAACAAAATAATATTAATAAATAATTGGCTAGTGGTAATCAAATAGTTGATCTTCTTAATATTATAATTTCACTAATTAAACACAATGAAACAGAATATTCTATATTGGATGAATAAAGTAAAAATCATATTAATGTTATCGTAGGTATATAATTAATTATTCCTGCATTAATTAATATTAAACATTTGTTACTGTCTTGATAATATAAGTTAAGTAAATAAAATAAACGAAATATATATGCTACTCAAAGTTTTGTATGAAATTGACGCAAACACGATAGAACCAGTAAAATAATGCGAAATAGTACAAATAATATAACCAATCTGTGAATACATAACTATACGTAGTAGACAAATTAATTTTGTGCATGTTGGTACAGTAGAAGTCGCAATACGTGATACGATGTTCAATCAGCCTGCGGCTTTCATTTGCTAAATTATTTTAGCGATTGGTTAACTGCTGGGATACGATTGAAGAATACATTTAACACAGTATATTCGAATGATCAATGTATTTTTCACTGAACTCAGTTCACTGTTTTCAGTCAAGATATCGTTCGAAATTCATGCACCCGACTGATATTTAAATTTCATTCGAAAAACGAAGGCTCCCACGCGATCTCGTTATCCCTGATTTTCGTCTCCTTTCCAGCCACAAAATCTGCCTGACCCAATTTGCACCATGAATTATGAAACACCCTGTATATAATAGCTAGAGGCCGATCGATCACCCCGAATCCGCAAAGTCCACGGGTCCGCGAAAGGTTTGGTCCGAGGCTAGTACAAGAGCGGGCTCTGTTTCCTTTCAGAATGCAGTAAACATGCCGTCGTTGCTGGAAGCGCTGGAGCTGAAGTACGGTGGTTCAACGACCGAGTGCTCGCTGACCGACGAGGAGACGGAGTCCAGCTCGCCGAAGGCCGCCCTCTCTGTCAGCATATTCATCCCGAAGAAGTCGCCGCGGCACACGGTGCCCGCTCTGCTGGTGCTGCAGGACTGCGACATAGAGTGCGCCGGGAACGACGACGAGAAGCTGCGAAGCAAGTGCAAGAACGTCGAGGAGCTCGATCTCGCCCAGAACAAGCTCTCGCAATGGACGGAGGTGTTCGGGATCCTGCAGCACATGCCGAAGATCAAGTTCGTCAATCTGAGCTTCAACAGCCTCGCGGAGGTGCTCGAGATCAAGCACGGTAGCTACGACATGCTGAAGAACCTGGTACTGAACGGCACGAGGGTGTCCTGGTCGACGGTGCAGGGTCTGATACGGTTGCTGCGTAACCTGGAGGAGCTACACCTCTCCTTGAACGAGTACAAGACCGTCGACATAGAGTACCAGATGGCGGAGAACGGGAATCCGTCGGTGAAGAAGCTGCATTTCACCGGGAACCCGATAGAGGTCTGGAACGAGATCTCGAAGCTGGGTTACATCTTCCCGAATCTGGAGAGCCTGGTCCTCGCTGAGTGTCCTCTGAGATCGCTCGCTTTGGTGGACAATAGTAACTCGAACGACGAGGAGACCACCTGCCAGAAGAAGGAGCAGGAGAGTCTCTGCCAGGACAACGAGAACATGAACAATCTCGGGGTGGACGAGAACGGGTCCGTGGATGGCAAAGGGAATCGGATATACGGCGAGGGCAAGGTCAATTACGACAGGTCCGAGTCCGAGTCCGAGTCCAGTGGGACCACCATCAAATCCTCCCACGATCCCTTTAGGAAGCTGCGGTTCTTGAACGTGAATGGTACGCTGCTGTCCACGTGGGACGACGTCGAGAGGCTCGCCAGGTTCCCCGTATTGAAGTCGCTGAGAATTCAGGGATGTCCTCTTTTCGAGGTGAATGAGCTTTCCTTCGTCGGAAACTTCACTTACGATTGCTTTCTTCCTAGCACCGTACACGAAATTTCTATAAGAACGCTATATAAACTTCTATAAGAACTCTATAAGAAACGGAGTTAAGCAAGGAATATGACAGAAACTGTTTAAACAATGCAAAATTAACGGGACGCGATTATCCAGGTAATTTTAAAGAAATTACGACGACTGACACATTTGCTGCTTAAGTAAAACGGGATACGCACCTGGACGATAATTAAGCGACGTGTACAGGAAATATTCCGTAACGATAGACGATTGAAATGGACCAAAATGGTAATTACTAAAATTATATTTTTATTAAAAGCAGCAGTGTTCTTCTAGAGATTTAGTATATCGTGTCTCGATCAACCAGCGTGGCTGTTTTTAATTGTCGAATCTTGACGAATTTATTTAAAAATAAAGGAGATTGTGTAATTATTAAACCGCACATTTGATGCATTTATGAAAAAAAAGTATCTGTAACTTTATAGAAAAGAAAAAGTAAAAAAAATTAAAGAGCATAATAATTATAATTATTAAAGGAAGGGAAAGATTTCTAAATGACTCCTGGTTCTGCCAACCGATATATTTTTGTTTCGCATAAAAATCCGCAGTCTGGTAATTAAAAACAGAAATTTTTCCACTCTTTCGAACTGTTTGGTATCTACCACGAGAGCGTGCGGCATATCAAAGCCTCGAACTGTATAGAGATCGGCCGATAAAGATAAACCGAGGTCTGTCGACAATTCGGGCCACGGTCTGTTGATTATCTTGCTCCCGTGGCGAGCATCCGGCTCCCGGGATAAATAAAAAAACAATGAAGAGCGAGCAAATCGATGTTCCAGAGTCCTCGGGAGTACACGGAGCACGAGAGGCGGCAGCTGTTGATAGCGAGGCTGCCGAACGTCGAGACATTGAACGGCGGCGGCGTGATATCGTCCCAGGAACGCGAGGACGCCGAGAGGGCCTTCATCCGCTACTACATGGACAAACCGGAAGCGGACAGGCCTGAAAGGTGCGTCGAAAACACGGCTTTCGATCGGCCGTTCCTCGATTTAGATTCGTCAGCGTCTGGTTCCTGTCTCTCCGTTTTTATTCGACAGGCCGCGGCCTCCTTGCGCCTGCACTTCTCTATTCTTGTTCCGCGCCTATCGGCCGCCATCTTGTCCGCGAGTGGACCGCCATGTGCGCGCCGTTCAAGGATATTCGAGACTGTTAGGGACACTCGCCGATTGAATATTTAAACTCCATTTGCAAACGAACTAGCTTAGAATTACCAAAGTTCACCAATTTCCTATTTTTCTTTGTTCGCTCGCTGAATCGTTCGATCTTCCCTCTGAAATAATCATTTATAGATAACCCCTTTTGTAGACAATCATTTTTGCGACTATTCTAAACGAATGACCGATTCGAATTCTCCCGTTATCAAGATTAAAGACATAATAATTCGAAGCCATTTTGCTTTTCAAATTTCTTCAGGACCAAAGACGATTTCAGATAAATAACTTCCGATGCAGATAGGTGTGATCTATTGTTCTTATCTACCTGCAATGGGTCATCGAGTATAAATAAATCCAGTAAAAATAGAAAAGAAGAAATGTCTAATAAAGAAACGAAAGTTATTTACGGCTCGAACTAACATCTCGCCAATATTAACTTCCTGTCAGAAGTCCGCATGTATTTTGGTTAAATGAAACGAGTCGCCATTGTTCCGCGAATTCGAATCCTTGAATGGCGAGTTCGTGCCGAAGCGCAGAGGAGTTAATTTGGCGTCAATCCCGCTGGGAATTAACTGCCGTATATTTTCTCCGGGTCCCCGCATTCATCGCTTCTATTCTAGTTGGACCAGAAACCATAAAGCTATTCTAGTTTCACGGGCGACGTTTGTCGCCGCGACGCACGAACCCTAACTTGACCCTGTTCCTCCGTTTTCAGGTACTCGGAGCTGGTGGCTATTCACGGCAAGCTGGACCCGCTGGTTCACGTTGACCTGTCGCCGGAGAAGAGGGTCAAGGTCACGTTCACATACGGCGACCTGGTCGAGGTAAATCATTCGCCATTTGCCCGCGGAAACCGATAATTGGCCACCGTAATTAACCCTCGTTCGTCCCCGTTTCTACTGGCCCCCGGGATCAATCGTACGAAATCGAACGGATAAGAGACGCGCGAACGATCGTCTAGCAAGTTCTGTCTGCATTCCCTGTCGTACGGTACAAAGTCTGATTCGTTGATCCTTTCTATCTTGCGTTCCTGTCGCAGACAAATTCTACACTTTCGCTATGGATTTTTGAAGATGCTTCTCTTCTAAAAGATTTGTAGGATGAGGAAATTATAAGCTAATGGGTTGAGAAATGCTAGAACATAATTTGAGACAAATAAGAAATTATACGTTTGCATTTAGTTCAGAACTAATCAGATGATATGCGAAACAATTTAGTCAGTATCCGCGAAAATTAAAATTTCACCAGTATTCGAGACAGTCAAAATTAAGTCGGTATCTATCAAAATTAAAAGTAAGTCAGTATCTATCAAAATAAAAATTAAGTCAGTATCTATCAAAATAAAAATTAAGTCAGTATCTATCAAAATAAAAATTTAGTCAGTATTCCTCGAAATAAAAATTTCGGCAATATCCCTAAAATTAAAATTATTACGAGGAACAGACGAGGGTGAATAACGAGGATGGTCCAGCAGTCTCGCTTGTAAAATTGTATCACTTAATTGCTCGGCCGATCAATCTTTGCTACCGCAAGTCGTTCGAAGGACATTCACGGCATTCCGAAAAGACCGTCGCACGCGCATACATCTGTTAAATATCGCTGGGAAATTGTAGGTACGCTCCGTGGACGTGTACAGGACGGTTTTCGAGCTGAAAACCAAGCTGGAGACGATGGTGAAAATCCCGGCGAACCGGATGCGACTGTTCTACGTGGACCAGGTGAGCAATTCTGGACGGCGTTACTTTATCTGTTGTTTCTTCTGTTTTCCAGAATGATTGGTTCCTCGAGAGTCCCTTTAAAAACCACGAAATCACGATATAGAACCCACACACACCTCTCCCACGAAATCGCGCGAACCTCGGCGAGCCGCGAAAATTTTGAAAATTATCGAGCACGAGGTAAATCGTTTTTACACAGCGTGTCTGCGAGGCGTACCGAATTCTTTTCCCTTTTTTCTTTGCTTCGAACGGTACACCGACCGTGTGGCGCGCGCGTGTGTATGTGTGCACTGTGTTTGGTGCAAGTCTTTAATGGCTTCGCGTTTGTTCAGGATACGAAATAGTTTTTTTAAAAAAATCGATTACTTACAGTTTCATCTAATACTAGGATCTGAAATAATAATCTCCATTGTAATAATAATAGTTATCATTATTGTTAGAAGAAGTAGTAAAACAAAGAAGAAGAAGAAAAAGTCGTGTTGAAGCAAAGATAAAAAAGAGAATATCTCTGATATTTATAGTATCTTGAACACATTCCAAGACAACGAATTGCGTGCACTTGTGCCAGACACCCCGCGGTGTTCGTACCTGGACCGTTGCTCTAATGGATCCGTTGGTTTCGTACAGGTGATGAAGGCGCAATACGGTCCGGAGGAGATGCTCTACCCGAACAAACAGCTGTATCGGTACAACATCCGGAACGGCGACGAGATCATCATCGACAGCAAGCTGAACCGCTGCGCGTCCGCGTCCTCCGGAACGCCCTCGATACGTTCCTGAAGAAGGTTCGCCAGCGAGTCGTCGGACGACGCGAAACACACCTGACGATCGTCGGGGTCCGATCTCCAGTAACGAGCTGACGACCCGAAGTGAGAACAGAGGAAAGAGGGCCGCCGCGATCGACGATGATCCACGAAGATCGTTGGAAGTCGACGTCGGGGACATTCGAGATCTTTTTATATAAGCATTCTTCGAGTAAAGTTGTTTTTCTAGCGACGAACTGTCTATACGTCGTCGATTCTTCAGGGTTCGAAGAGAAGCGTTCTGAAGGGAGGGGGTACAGAGAGAGAGAGAGAGAGAGGGTCGATGGATCGCGATCGATCCCTGAGGTCGTCCGCCGGGTACGATCGTTGGCCCGCGTTTGATACACGAGTAGATCGTTAGGCGAAGGGCGCCGCGGACATTTTCATTTTTACACGAGAGACAGATTCGGACGAGGATCGGTGACTCTTCCGCGGAGCTTCGCGATAATCGTTAGCGTAGATTACAGCAGCCTATCAGAGAAAAAAGAAACCAGTAACGTACTTAGAAGAAGTAGTACTCCGCTCGCGGATTCCTTCCTGAGTGCGGTGGGTGCTCGATGAACAGCCGCTGGCTACCCTCTCGCGGCGACTTACCTGCGCAGTTTTCTGTTGATCGGCGTGTTTCCAAACGGCGTCCTCTAAATACTAGTCGGGGACTAGTCGCGATTATTTGTTCATTAATGAAGAATCTTCAGAGATTTCGAAACCGGTTTTGTTACGTATCAACGATATACTATACTTTTCTTTTCTAACTAAACGAAACGTTTGACAATTGGTGACAATTAGTGAGGAGGCGAAGCGATGGGGTTATCGTGCGACAGCCTCCGGCGCGACTGCTTATTGAGCGCCCACTGATCTAGCCGGGCACCCCAGGTGCCACAATTATTACTTTGCTACTGTACAGTGAAGCAAGAAACCTTAGCAGTTGATAAGCGTCTCGACGGAAGGGAAATATCAAAAATCATCGTAGACCTTTTTTGACCAGTCGACCTAGAGACGAATGGACACAGTGAGAGTGCTTTGGTCGACAGTAGACCTGGACGGACTTCTAGTGTTAATACGGTGGATGTTGAGTAGTGAGATGTTGACTCCAGTTTGTTGATGTTCTGTAACTGTAAGAGGACTCTGTCTAAAGGCGAGCGAGTTGCGAATGAATTTTTAAAAAAAAGAGAAAAAACAAAAGAGAGAGAGAGAGAGAGAGATAGAGAGAATGGGATAAAAAGAGGAAGCGAACTATTTTTGTAGACCGCAGTCGTCTTCGGGGCAGTTTGCTGAAGACTATGGCTGGGCGTTGTAAAAAAAAGTGTACACGGTATACCGCTTTGTGTCGTCCACGCACCTGAACATACCGGATTCTTTCGTTTATTCCCGAGGACTTTGGTCGGCCTGGACGATACCGAGGAAGACGAACGAACAGATTCTTTTCGAAAGACGTCGCTCAAACGTTATCCAGCGTCGCGCGACGAGCCTCGACACCATGAAACACTTTCGGTCGCAATCCCCATGCATTTTCGATGTGTACTTAAGCTCCAGAGAACAATCGTTAAACGACGAATCGGTTACCGCCAACTTTCTATACATTTAGCCGATAATTTACAGCCGTCTTTCACTTCGTGGTGTATATGTTGTTTTTCTTTGGGATTCGGAGAGTGTGCAGACACCAGTTTCCCGACGATGCCATGGCCGGTCGTTCGCGCAAGACACTAGGACGAATAAAAAACAAAACGGCAACGCGTGGTCCGCCGTGTGTGTCACGCGATAACAGCGAGAGATCAAGGAAGAGACGGGGAACCTTGAAGAGTCACTTAGTGCCTGCCTTTTACTAGCATAAACTCGGATACTTCTAACACTGCCCTTGTAAATACCAATGGAACGCGTAGACAACCGAGTTTCGGCTCCGCGACGCGACGCAACTTCGTCGACTCTTCAGGTGCACGGGACCTGATCTTGGAACGTTCCTCGATTATCGATCTCACAGAACCGCGACTGTTATCTTCCGGAAAAAATTAGCATCGACCTGTGTGCGTTCCATGTACCTAAAAATCATTAGAAACTCTCACTTGGTGGAGGATTGTTCTGATGACAATAGTTGTACGCGAAATCCTAGAATGATGCTTCATGCACGTTCACTACATGCTCGAATGCATTTGCTATGATTTCATGTTGAGAAAATTGAATAAATTCTCCATACGTTCTTTCAAACCGAGGAGCATAAAATGCTATTTGGAGAATTTACAACGTTTTCTTGTTCTAATCAATCAAAGAAATTGTTCTATCAATTATTCAAAACATTGTGAAATTGGAAGATCGTCTTAGATCTCGGAGAACTATGTTTTTTAATTGAACTGAATGCGTCTGTCAGTGGTTACTGTGATAGCCAAATAGAAAATACATTCGAAAGGGTTGAAAACAGTTCTTATCGCAATATCAGAAAGTAATATAGTCATGGCTACCGCTAAAAATCATCGAAACCTCGTCGCAAGAGTTGTACAGAACGCGTGTCCTGAAATGTCAATGTATATAGCCATGGAAAACCCTACAGAGGGTTCAACAAATGTCCTCGCGCAAACACAAAGAGAACGAACGTTACAAAGTATCCGCGATAGAAAAACATCGACGATCTAAGAAACGCACAGAGGTTAGTGTTCGCGAAATGTCGCGTTCTCCGATTCGAACGTTCCAGCATCAGGTCCCGAAGAGTGTGAGTTGAGGGTTCGAGGATTGGAAGAGTCGGCAGAGACGTGTTCCTCGAAGATCGCGCGCTGCATCGCGACCGTTGTTGACGTCGGATTTCAGGATCCACGGGGGTGGAGGATCGCGTTCGATCGACGCCGTCAACCCCGAGATCCTGGCGCGCCCTGTATGTGTCTAGTCTCGGAAAAGGAGCTCTGCATCATTCTGTTTTTATATAATAACGATCCTTTTTTGTGCTGGCGCAAACGTGTACGTACTAACGAAATAAAAAATCCTTTATATATGAGAGACGGATGCTCGTGGAAGCGACGTACGCTGCTCCGCGTGCGCTCTTCTTCTTTCGTTCTTCCAGTTCGCCTAATCGATGCCCCAGCCTGGGAAAAGGTTAAGCGATTCGCCGGCCTTGACGGGATGCATATTATTTCGTAACCGGTTGCATGGGGCTGGCTTTTCCGCGAGAATAGCCGAGCCTAGGCGAGCGCATCGATCGCGACGCTGGCCGCCGCGACGTCCCTAAGGGAACCGCGTCGCGCCGATTGGCCGACGCTTGCCACGCCGAGCAGCTTTTTATTATTCCGCAGTAAAATCCTCGAGGAGAGAACCGAGGATCTACGGCGGGCTGTAAAAGCCTGTAAAAAGGAGGCAATGGGAAATTGATTAGGGCCATCGGTCTCGTTTATGTCTAGCGATTCGTGGGTTTACAATCGCGCGGGGCGGTAGGAAGAGTGGCTCCGCCCCTGGCAGAGGTGAACACCTGCGCCCCGTCGCCCCGTTCCACTCCCGCTATTTGAAAATTGTTGACAACATTTTCTTTCGTAGCTCGCAGTGCGGCGAAGACCGGGAACGGTTCCGATAGAGGAACAACTTGGGGGTCGCCGACGACCTCGAGGAGCGCGATTGCTCCAGGGGGTAGGTTCGTTAGGGTTTCTCGCAAATCAAAGAGCAAACAGCGGGCTACGAGGCCTCCAATCCCATCCCCATCGATCTCGAATCTCCGCACTGCAAGTCACCAACGTTCAATCTTTCTAATTGCGATCACCCCATCCACCCCCCACCCCCACCCCTAACTGTGCCTACGTAGATCCTTCTCATCGTTGTCAATGTCGAATCTGTTCTTTCTTTTTCTGTTTTCTTTTTTTCTTTTTTTTTTCAGCGGGGGATCGATCGATGGGGCGCCACGTCCGCGTCGACCGTGGTAAACAATTAACGAGTGCCGCGAAATTCTGTTCAATTACATGGCACATCATCCGACCCGGAATAATAGACCGGCGCGAGGTGACAGCTCGTTACGGGCCGCCACCTTTTTCCTTTTACCTTTGAAACTTTACGACCGAGTGGGATCGTGACTAATCCCACCCTGGGGGAGCCTGCGCCCCTACTACCGCGCTAAGTCGCGCAGAGAAGAACGTCCCCGTTACGGTGCCCCGTGACTTAAATCGTCGAAAATTTCATCGCCGTTCCACCACCTCCATCCGTTCCATAACGATGACAATGTTATCCCGAAGAAATTTCAGCGTGCTTTCTTCGCCAATGTTTCAACGAACCGCGCAACCCCTATCTGCGAAGATTCGTTCTAAAATTGTAACTGGTAAGTTTCGCTTGTTCACGGCTTTTGGTATTTCTGTTAAACGTTCGCGAAGAAGTTTTCGAATGTTTTCAACGTGCTTGCTCGTTCGTGAAATGTCGGTGAAATGCGAATTGGTAAGAGTATAAAAATTTCAGCGCCAGGTGAAAGGTGAGGTATTTATTTGCGTGGTTGTTTTCATCGAAGGGTAAGTAAATTGCATAACGAAAGTTTCCGGGGCCGTGAAATCGCGGGACGATTAGCTGGAAAGATTCAATTAGCAGTTGAATAGAAAAGGGGGACAGTATTTTGCATTCATTTGCTCGGAAATTCTCGTTGGCGGGCAGCACAACTGGGTCAATAAAGGGTGCATTGGATCGAATGCGGTTCTTCGTTATAAATTTCTAATAAAAATACTGTACGCTCGGGGCAGGCTGGAAATAAGAAAACGCTGGCCAGATTGATATTTAACGAGCGCGTTTCCGTATCTGGTGGTTGTACGATATTCATTGGAATAGAACGGCGTTCTCGCGTGGTCGGTAACAGGGTCATTCACCTTGCCTGCGTTTACCGAACGTGTGAACCCAGCGTGAAAGGCGACAATACCGTTTCCATTGTGCGGAAGGCGCGTTACACGAAAGTATTGCGGTTTACGAACGGGGAACAATGAGGCAACGAGAGTCTCCTTAAATTATTTTTATCACCGTTTCGAAAGGGTTGGATATATTCTTTTGTATATCGCGGATAATAGGACAGGGCCGTTTAACCGACCGTTCGCGGCGATTTCCTTATGCAAATTTCAAGGGTGCATTTATCGTGGCTTCGATTGATTTCCACCGCGGCACACGCACGAACAGATCAATATATTTAATAATTTCTCACAACAGCATCAACCCGTTCTCAATAATTCTGAAGTGGACAGCCACGAGTGGCTGCTCCGCTCTATGTGGTAGCATTTATCGAAACCCCAATTGTTCCACGATTTCATCATTTCTGTTTGGAGTGCTTTCGTACGCCTCGTAATCAATGACGAAGCGACAAAGGGTACGGTTCTTTAATTTTCATTTAATTAATAAACCTACCCAGAGGTATTCTCGCATCCTCAACGATCGTAAAAAAGATCGTAGCACAATCTTAACAATTTTAGAAAACTACACCATCAATACATTCACAGACAAGTCAATCGTTTCAACTGCGCCCCCGTAAAACCATACAGCAAATATAATTCCAGGATAGTTGCAATCCACCCTGGTCCCATGTGTAATACAATCACCCAGAATAATTGCAAATATAATCCCACAGAATTTGATCGAAATCATTTAATATAGACGTACTCAGAAACGAATTAATTTGAATTAATTACTCTAATACACTTTCGATATTCCACCCTCCAGCAACGGGGACTGAAACCAGGTAATAATCTTCCCTCGCGGTGTACAACCCAGAACAGCGTGCAAGCTCGCGAAAACCAGAGTTTCGAGTGACAGTTTCCGATTGTTCTCGGCGGACGGTTTGAAAGATGGCGGGTCGAGGGTAGCCCGGTGGCCCGTTAGCGGCGTCGTGCACCCCTGGTGTCCATTGGTTCGTGGGTAAGGGTGGCGAGTGCGCGTTCGAAAGACAGCGAGCATGAGTAGGACGTGGGTCGCCGTGCGTCGGTGCAGAGGGCCGAGAGAGCGTGTCTCCTGCGGAACACAGCTGGCACGGACCGTCAAGATGTAAGCTGTCGGCAGAGAGACGTGTCCACGGTAGCCGCTGGCCCAGGCCGAGAGAACGTGCACGAGAGAGAGAAATAGAGAGAGAGAGAGAGAGAGAGAGAGAGAGGGAGAGAGAGAGACTGGCGAGAGAAAAGATTGGAAGAAGGAGAGGAGTGAAGAAATCGTGCAGAAGAGAGAAGAAACGACGGGGAAAAAAGCAGCAGCTTTTGGGAGAAGAAGACGTCGACGTCGAGGAAGAAGAGGCGAAAGTGGTGGCGCGGAGCAACGACGGGCGATCAAACTGGGCCGATCGGAGAGGATGGTGTAGCGGGAACCTGGGGGATCGATTGCTTCCCGATAGTTGGCATGGAGGACACGGCACTGGGGTAAGTGAGACACCGGGGGTTGTTCCCGTGGTCCGCTTAAAGGGGTGCGTACCGTGGCACTCGCCAGGATTCGGCGATCGATCGCGGCCAGATCCGCGCGATCTATCCTGTGCCACTCGGTGATTAAATGTGACTAGGATTCATCGGCAAGTGTTTGTTAATCGATATCGTGTCGGCCGCCCCTGTCACACGGCTCCAACCGTTGCCCTCCTCGTGAAAATCACTCTCACCCCCGATCGACGGACGAGATGCCCCTGTGGCCTCGTTTCCACCAATCTCCGTACCTACGCGGACTCCGATCCGGCCCGAACCGGCCCGATCTCTCCTATACGAGCAAATGCCCGCGCCAGTGACCCATTGTCTTTCGCCTTTGTTGGTCCCCGCTGTCGGCGACGCTCGGCTGGGTCCTATATATTCTCCTTTTTAAACGAACACGCTCACCTGGAGTCCATTCAGGAGCCGACCGTCCGACGATGCTTCGCGCGTCGCGACGCCGTGCTCGCCTAATCTCCGTGCGATCTTAACCCTTGCATGGTGCTCGGTATGGCAGTGCCACGGTCGGGCTCTTTCTGCTCGAGAGCGTGCAGAGGTTCGGCGTAATGGGTTCACTTTCGAGTAGGATTACGTGAAAACAGTTACGCCAATGGCACAGATTTTTCTATGGGAATCTTGCATGCTACCGAATCACGTTGCTTTCGCTTTCGGACGAGCAGCGGTCGAGTCGCCGGAACAAGATCGGAAAGGGTTCATCGTTTTAGGATTCACAGTTCTCGCAGGGCAATTGATTTCTTTCTGCTGTCTCGTGTTCGGCTAAGACAATTTATTTTTACGTGCTTCGATATCTTAACTCTCGAATTAATTTTGGAATTATTAATTTTGGATATATCAGTTCAGTCTGCAGACGCAACGCTCGAAGACAATTTTAATTAAGATCTTCATCTATCTTGCTCGGCGAAGATAATTCTCCCTATTTGCTACACTCGGTTTAGCAATCTTATCAAACGTATCATCAACAAGTAGAATATTTTAGAGCAATTTCCTTCAGCACTCCCATCTGGGTCATTACACAAACCACGTCCCCGTTGAAACTTTTATTTCGCCGATGCTCGCCGTGAAAACTATTTCATCTGCAAAAATGTTACGCGGCTATAGGACACTGTGGAGTTTCCATAACCTCTTGTGTGTATATCAAAGATATAATTTGCGATTACTGAAATAATAACAAAATTACTTAATCTTGTCTCATTGAATATACAATTACCAATAAAAATTAAACGAAGATATTAATTCCATTTTTATCTAAATTTTCTGATTTATTATATTTATGTCAGTTCGCTATTTTCTGTCGTATGCACTAAATAAATAATATTATAATACAATGTGTTATATGCTTCAAAATATTAATTCCATTTTTATCTAAATTTTCTGATTCATTATATTTATATCAGTTCGCTATTTTCTGTCGTATGCGCTAAATAAATAATGGTATAATACAATGTGTTATATGCTTCGCTATGATATGTACTGTATATGTATAATATCAATTTCTTAACTTTTGTTGGTAAATGTATACTGCTAAAATGAATATTGCTGAAATTGTAAACGCTTGTTAATTTTTCACATGAAAATGACTGGTTTTAGCGCACCGTAAACCTAATTACTAAAATACAGCTTCAATATAGCGTGAACCCCCTGTCTGGCGTAGTACCGGTGTAAATTCAGTGTGAAACGTGGCACGAACGGTTCCCTTCGGATTATCAATACGCGGGATGAATTTTTAATCGGATATGGAAATTGTTTGAAGTGAGCTATTCATGGCAGAGTAATTGTGCAGCGAACCCGGTCGCGGAAGAAAGTGGGCATGGCAGGGGTCGGCCGTCTCGCCGCGAAACCCACCCCCATAGAATCTCTATCTCTGGTAGAACGTCGTGTCGCGTCGCGTCGCGTCGCGTCGCCCGATCCCGGGAAAATCTAAATGTAAATCGCGAAGATCCGCGAACGAGATAAACGGGGAGCTTCCGTGCGTCGTTATCGGGACGCTTATTGAATGAGGGAACGCTGGGAAATCGCCGGTGGATTTTTCTCTCCGCTCACCGCGGGACAGAGTCGTCGTTCTGACCTGTCTCGTTGTTTTTGTATGCCCAGCCATTTTCTATCCCGAACACCGCGAGGATTGTCTCTCCGTCGTGTTTCCGCTCGACGCATTTGTTTGAACGATGGAGCTGTGAACATTGCATGGTTAACGGAGCCAAAGTATAAACGTTGAAGGATATCGAACGTTCGCAAAGGCGAAGAAGCGGAAGAAGCACCCTTTAAATCGGATTATTTAGAGCCATTAAAACAAATTGGAAACAACAATTTTGCGGAAAGTATCGCAAACCGGATCGTCGTTATATAGGTGCTTGAATAAATGTTGATCTCGTATTAAAATGCCGTGGGACGACGGTGCCCGCCGCGGAATTGCTGCGAGCTTCGTGCGTTCGCAGATCATTATCCTCTTCGCTGTCATTTCTTTTAAACGAGTCCAACCAACCCGCCTATATAATTACCAGCTTAATATTTTATTTCGTCGTCTAGACTCGCTTGATCGTTATCCTGTTCCGCGCGGAACTTTCGCTGTGTGACAAAGTAATCCCGCTGGTTACTACTCTTTAAAGAGCGCGATATACGCCTGCTATTGAAAGGTCGATAAAACGACGAAGACTAATCGTAGATCGAGTTTCAAGGTGTCGTTGCAAAGGGGCGGCTTCGGACTTCGGTTCTATGGTGGACTGGTTTTCTGAACAAATTGTCGATCGTCATCGGCGTTTTACTTCCGAACAAATATAATCTTTTCACGAAGAAAATTGTTTTAATCTGCTGTATCATGCAGAATTATTAGACGGCGAGATAGCTCACGGTCTTCGAAAGTATAGGCTCGAGGTATTAAAACGACCGCAAGATTACTATTACACAATTTTTGTTCGCAAAATGACAATAATTTTAACATCGCCAATTTTTGGTATTACCTGATGTTACACTGAAACTCGCGTCTCAAATTTTCGATCTGCTGCATCACGGAATAAGATCTCGGCAAAAAATGACTTACCCCATACGAAAGTAGAGGCTTCAAGCTTCAAAATGAGTCCATGATTCTGATCATACAATTTCTTCCTCCAAAATGACGATTATTTAAATATCGTCATTTACTAAAACTCGAAAAGATATCCTTTTTCCCGGTGCTAATTTGTCCTGTCCCCAGTTTCCAATGTGCTGTGACAATAAAAATTCACGTCGAAAAATCACGAGCGTTCAACGAACAGTAGAAGCATCAAGCTTTAAAACGAGCCTGGTCTTATCCCCGTGCAATACTTTTTCGCGAAGTTACAGCAGCTCGACCGTCGACGAGGTTTCGCGAAATCGAAAAATCGTTCAGATGCTTCGCGGGGCTGCAGCGTTGAAAAGATCACGGTCGTAGACGGCCGGAATCGGATTCCCGGATGGGAATCAAAATGATCCAGTCGAGGCCACTCGGTTCTAACGATTCTTCCACGGTAGGGGCCCTATGGGCGAATTAGACGTGACGAGGGTTTAAACGAGAACACGTAGGCCTCGGCAGAACGGCGGAAAGCGGCTCGGGCTCGGCTCGGGCTCGGCGTCGCCGGTCGTGTTCAAGCTTTCCGCGGGCTCGAAAACTGTAGGGGTCGGTTAGAGCCCTCAGGTAAATGGCACCTAACAACTTTTTCGCGCTCCGGGGGTAGAAGGTGCGACTCTATTAACGTTGGAACTCTTCCAACCGAGGACGTCCGCGTTGAACGGTCTCTCTCCCTCTCTCTCCCTCTCCCTCTCTCTCTCTCTTTAACGTTCTCTCGTCCCGACGGATCGACCTCGATCGACACTCGCGGAAACCCGTCCGGCAAAGAAACTCGGGGGAAACCGTTGCGTTTCGGGGGCAGAGACGACCCCCGGGGGTGGGTTACAAAGGCGATGGGGACGGACGATTGCCGCCACCAGACGCGCTCCACGCCAGAAAGATACCAGCACCGTTCCATAAGTTATACGCTCTTTCTTATCTGGCCTGCATAAATAATCGCGTCCGGTTTACGCTCCTTCTTTTAGCCGACAGGGCTGAGCTGACGTTCTAGATCGCCCGGGGCTTGTACCGCGCGTTCTCAGCTCGCATAATTTTACTTCCAGAATCTCTGCTTGGAATATTGCGGCCATCTCGCAATTTTAAGGAAGAAAGTTTAGACAGGAGGTGATCTTACAGTGTTCTCATCCTCGAAAATTATGGGATTTTGTTTAAAAAATTTCCACGTAGTCGATAGGGTTTGTCTCGGAGATTGTTCGCGACATGTTCGTCGGTAACGAAGTTGAGGCTGATTGGCCAGGGATCTGTACGCAGAGGGTTGTTTCTGGGGTACTGCATCGTTGCTAAGTAGGAATATTAATTGTGGTTAAAGATTTATGTAGTTTAACGCTACTGTTTATCCTTTCTGTTATTAATTTTTATTTGCATTGCATCTTTATTTTACATTAATTTCTTTTATTTCTTTTTGTGGTTATGTTCGGGTAATAAATATCGCGATCCATTCACGCGGTCTTTACGGTTTTTGACCAATATTAACCCATTCGTTGCCAAGGACGAGTATACTCGTCCTACTTTAAATATATTATAACATGCAGGCTTTTGAATTAGCAAATTTGTTGTGGCCAAAAAACATAAATATAAATATGTAAAAAAACTTGAAAAAATACTCCAAATAAAATTTTTTAGAAAAATAATACTTTATTTCTTATAGAGAATGATAAAATATAAATGATGAAATATAAATGGCAATAGGAATGACTTCATATAATTTAGGCGTGGCAGCGAATGGGTTAATGTTAACAAACCAATATTAATACAGACTGTGAATTAGCAAGTCAGCAGTTAAGTAAATAATTGATATAAATTCTTTCTGAATCTTATAATTAGACTACGAATCTTTATGAAAAATCAGAATTTTCTACGACGTTTTTAAGAAACAGAAACCATACAAAAATTTCTTTCCTCGAATAATTTTAACAACCCGAAAGGAACATATCAATATCTTTGAATTCTTTAAACTATTCTCCTATTCTATACTTCACTCGTTAATTTTAAACATGAATGCATAAAATGTTCTCGCTATAGTCATTAACAATTTGTAGTATTTAATATAAAAAGGCCAGCTACGAACGGTGCGCCGTCCGCAACCGCAGCGTGCTCCCCTTGCGCGGAACATCTCGGAATAAATTCCACCATGAATTTTCTTACAATTTCCATCGTTTTATTCGCTTCGTCTTGTAACCGAGCGATTTCTTGTAGAAAAGAAAGAGGAAGCGGTCTCTCCGGTGCAACGGAGCTCGCGAATGCATTTTCTATAGAAAAGATCGCGGCACAGGCCGAGGGGAACGCGCGCGTGCATAACTCCTGCACAGCGAGCCGTTTCTAAAAAGAAAATGGAGCACCGTTGTTCCCCCGATGCTCGATGCAGTTTCGCGATCAAAATGTAGAACAATTTAATTTTATCGGCCCGTCGAACGGAAAGGTCATAGTGCGCCCGAAGAATCGAAGACACATATTTCCTCGCGAGCGTGGGCGGTTTTTCGACGAACGAACGAACGAACGTTTCGCGGCCCGGGACATCGCGTTCTCTGTTGGAGGAACAGCGTGTCGGAAAAGGTTTTTTCGTTAAATGGCCGCTGTTTCCCGCCTCGCTCGGCTCAATGCCGTCGTCCCCGTCGCTCCAGATTCGCTGGGACGAAAAAAAAACGATACGAGTCTTTTGACGCGTCTTCGGACTTTCCGTCGAGAAGCTCGCGAAATCGCGGAAATGGCTGATGGGATCATGAGAGAGAGAAAGAGAGAGAGGGAGGGGGGGTTGGCTGTCAAGCCGAGGCTGCCGAGGTCCGATCGCGTCGGCGGGTTAAACGGAAACTTAAAGTTAGCTATCTGTAAGAATACCTATCGCCAGCCGTACTTTGGCCCACTTACGCTCGGATCATCCGGATCGATCGGCGGACGGAACGAGCACAGAAACGATCCTGCAAATGTGTCGGAAGGGTTAAGGCTCCCAGATCTGTCTCCGTGTACGCTGCGATGCCGGGCTGCGGGGTGGTTCGCGCACAGTTTCGAGACTGTTGTCGCACGGTGGTCCGGATCCGACAAAACATGAACTAAAACAATAGCCGTGTTATATGTAGGTTCTCCATTACAAACGGAACATTCTCAGAGGCATTTCGGGGCGTAGAATCCCCCGATGCTATTCTTTTGATAGACTCAAAAATCATCTCCATATTTAATGGGAACATTTTAGCATATACGAGGGTTCAACGCTAAAGCTACCGTGGTCAAACTACCGGTTTCTCAATTTAAAATTGCGGTAGCAATTAAGATAATTTCGTAGAAAATTAATGAATCAATTACATTGTTCGAACAACTACTATAATAAATCTATATCATAAATCTATATCATCAAATCTAAATCTATATCACTATAATAAATCTATAATAAATCTAAGTATATTGGATCTTTTCACTTTCATTAGACAATACACGTCGATCAATTTTATTGTTCGGTAATTTTAGTGTTAATTATGTGGATATGTTAAATTTTACGATATGTGTTAAATTTTACGATCTTTCACATTACCTTGGCAGATCTCCTTTTAAATTTTTAAAACGCAACTTCGTTTTCCTTGTATAGATTGATTCGAGTGATTCGTTTAATTACGTAACCGAGTAATTTTCCTTGTTGCCATAAGTCACCGCGAGGCAAAGTAATACATCTTAAAGCATACTTTTCCACAGTGCTTAACGCTACACTATTAAATTGCCACGCTATTTACAAAAGAATTTTCATACTATCAAATTTCTATTCGATGAATTACCAAATAATATATAAAAAATATTTTACAAGAATACACTACCAAATTCATCGGTATGAAATAAAAACAACTACAACAAATGGAAATGTTTTGGTATTAAAACAGTCTCGACAGCAAGGGGCTATTAAAATCGCGAGCTGCGTTAAATATTCATACTTCGGAAGCCAAAACTGAACCGAACACTCTGCCTCCCGTTTAAAATCAGAATTTGCGATTTTGAATACACGATTGTTGAAAATAATTTTTTAAAACGTTTTCCCTTTAGTTCGCGTTTCGGTAAATCCGGATCGCTGTACGTCCGTGTCAGGCTGTTTAATTTTAGCGACGTGAAATAGGGATGTTCGAATAAATCGTTGTACTGTGTACTCGAGGATAAAGCTGTCGCTCGCCTTTGACCCGAGGGACCCGGAGCAGCCTATTCGATTCCCGTTTCTGCAGTTCCCTCGGCCCTGTACGTCTTCCAATTCACTTAGGGAACTTTCAGAAAATTTCTGCATGCTCCGGTTCGCACGGCAACCTTTAAAAAAAACTTCTTTAGAGTCATTTGGAAATATTGCATTTTCGTGGTCGAACATTTGCGTTGCGATGGAATCGAATATTTTATTATTCGCGTGGAATGAAGTTCTGCAAAAATCGTTTCATCATTTCCTTTGAGGACTGTGATTTGAAAAATATTAATATTTGTCGCCATAGCGATAAGGGGTTCTATATTTTATTAAAAAAAATTGCTGGTATAGAATTTGACTATGTGCACAATAAAAAATTAGGATGCATCGTTCTACTTACCTGTTATTTACTTTTTTGGTGAATAATCAAGTGTTCTGAAATAATTGCTTTTGATCAAAGAATTCTCGTCTGCAAAGGGTTCATTAGGCGAAGACTTTCAGAAGCAAAAATTCTTTCTTTCTAACCTGTTTTGAAATCTTCAATTTATTCTCAAAAATATCCTGAAATATCCCTCCATTTCGTAGATCGTGCACTCATTTGCGTTTTAATTGCCCAAGCTCCACGGTTCAATAACGAAAGTTATTATCGTCTACCCTAATAAAATACTCTTCCATCGTAAAGCAGCGCTGCGAACATTATCGCTGCCAGGATTACCAGAAGAATTAAAGAGTGGTCCATGATGCCTCCCTCCTAACCGAGGATCGTTTCAAAATAAATTTATTCGTTAATTTCCATTTTTATAACATCCGCGTTACCGTGACTCTCGTGAAACAGATCCACTCGACAGATGGTTTCAGCGCGAAAACAGCCATCAGCCAATGGGATTCTACGGAGTCGCATTCACGGTTCGCTGCAGTCGTACGCCGGGCAAGTTCAAAGGGTGTTTATCAAGGGGGAAATGCTAGATCCGGTGACCAATCGTAGATTCGCGGGCAACGGGAATCGATATGATCGCCGAAAGTGGTAACGCCCCGTCGCGATCGACCTCCGGACACAATGAAATCCATTTAAAGAATGAACAGAGTCCGGTTTCTGGAACTAGGCGCGGTTACGGTACCGCCGGGTCGGATCGCTGCCTTGAACTCGATTAATTAGCGCCGGCTAACCGCGCGAGTTCTCGGCTGCCGGGGAGGGTGGCGCGACGGCGCGCGGGGCGGGTTGCCGCGAATTAGGGCTCCGCGGTTCGTAAAAATAACAAAGCTAATTTTCCACCGCGCGATAAATATATCCGATCAATTGCACGGAACACGGCGGATCTGGTCGCTCTTCACCCACCCTCCACCCCCCCTTTGACGACTTTCGCCTCCTATTTTCGCCGCTACAACCCCGCCATCTCTTTTCACCTCGTTCTACTCTTCCGAACCAGGCAGCACAAGCAGCAGAGAAATCGCTAAACCGAGAGCGATAAAATTTTAAGTTCGAAATATGGTTCGAAGTAGTTTCTAACTTACAATAATGTACGAGCTGTCTCGGGAGTTTTCCTGAAAATTATCTTTTCTCAATGTTCGCCTGGAGCTTCTTTTTTCAAAGAACAATATTATTCTCTAAAATGTTGCAACTTGCACATCTCGCGGAAGGAACGAACTTTTTTAATTTTTAATTTCTAATTTTAATTTTTACGATTGTACGTATAGCATTGATTCAATTAATTCGCCTGGTTACAACTTAGTGTTAATAAATAGTGTTAATAAAATTAGTGAAATGTTCGATGCAAGTTAAAAGAATTAGTTAGCCTGCATTGAACACGATTTTATTAACCCGTTGCACTCGAAGCCATTTCAACTGCTAATCTGAAATAATCTTTCTGGCTTCCAGTGTTTCCACTTTATATAACAATATTCATTTTATGCGTATGAACATTAGTCTTGCGACTCGTACAACAGTAGCGCCTTTAACAATTTTTAAATTTAAGCTTCGGCGATACGTATTAAAAATAATTCTGGAACGTGCTGCAACA
The DNA here is from genome assembly GCF_028453695.1 of Augochlora pura. Taxonomy (NCBI): domain Eukaryota; kingdom Metazoa; phylum Arthropoda; class Insecta; order Hymenoptera; family Halictidae; genus Augochlora; species Augochlora pura. The sequence continues at coordinate 2,380,830 of NC_135780.1, forward strand.
ATTTTAATGGCGCCACTCGAGTGCAAAGGGTTGAGTTTGTTTCGTTTCATTTAATTCTTCGAATAAGCACGTATAAAAATGAGGTACAAGTTCTTGTGCAGTAACATTAATTTATAACCTCAATTACTATTAACCCTTTGCACTCGAGTGGTGACTCTGAGGCACCACTAAAATTGTTTCGTCACCTTTTAAAATAATTTTTATAGCGACAAAGTTTGATGTTAGAAAAATTTTTGGAAATGAAACTGTTAATATGAATCGCGAGAGTAAAATTGTTATATATAAAAAATGCGCTTTCGTAGCTTAACCCTCTTAGTGCCGGAGGGCCGATATATCGGCTCGCGCAGCACTGGCGAAAATTGCCTTATCCTTAAACCTTTCTTATTTATATAATTTCCAATAAATATAGAAAAATTGGCGTCGCTGTTCCATTCTCAATTTCGTCCTTAATACGCGGCTTTTTGCATTATGTAAATATTGCGTTTCGTTCGGTTTTTATGAGCCTTTCTCCAAATCCTAGTAAAACTGTGAAATTTGTCTTTTTCGTCCGGCACTAAGAGGGTTAAAATAGAAATACTGTACACTAGACAAATTATTTCAGATTTACAGTAAAAACGGCTTCGAGCGCAAAGGGTTAACCTATCGAAATGACTTGTACTAATATATATTCTCGGTAAAAATATGGTAAATATAAAATTGTACTAATACATATTCTCGGTAAAAATATTCTATTTTTAGGCTACGACGTTGTTAAGAAAAGCAATAACTGCAAGATACGCGTTTCGGTCACGGACTCGCGATCTCGGGCCTGTGCGGGCCGTGACGGTGGAGCGGAACGTGCGGACGCGGGCTGAATATGGATCGAGAGTGCATGGGTTTCGGTGTACGTTGCACACAAACGGGGATGAGGGGGGTGCGGGGCGTGGGTTTGTCCGGGGGTGGGGAATTAAAGTACGATACCGCGGCACGGCACGAGAGATCTTTCGAAGGGCGGCGGTCGATTAAGCCGCGAGCGAAACCGTTCCGTGAAAGAATCTCGCCGCGCGTCTTGCCCTCCGAATACTTTCGCTTTCCCGCGGGGAATTCCGCGACACGGGGGCGAGATGCAGTCTCCGCGTGCACGGTTCGATTGAAATACTTCGGAAACCTTGCGGATTTTTCCGCAAAGGGGTGGCAAGCGTCGTCGTCGTCGTCGTCGTCGACGTCGCCGCGTCGCGTCGGACCGCGGTCGCCGCTTTTCGATCATCAACGGTTCACCGGATGCCTCTTTCGGATCTGTAATCAAAGGATCTCGTCTATAATTCGCTCTGCCATGGAAATTTCACCGACCGCTTTATTGCCACTTGCAGCCGACGTTTTTGCGGCTATGCCGGCGAGAATCTTTCTGAATTTAGATCATTCGTTCGACCCTACCTCGGCGTCTCTTTGAAGTCCCGTGGGGGGTTTATCATGGTTTAAATATCGTTTACTAAATGTTGCTTTCGACGCGTTCACTGGCTAACTAGTATCGAAGAAATTATGAAATTCATTTCTTCTAAATAAATAAATAAATAACGATAAGCAAGGAATAACAAATACGTGTAAGATAATAAAGGAGAACACCCTTACCAGACGCGTCGTGGTGTTTGCCACGAGATGGCAGCCGCCGTGTTGAACCAGCTCGAGCAGCACTTAGAGTAACCAGATCTCTTTACCAACAAAAAAAGATATCAATCTATCAAGAATTTTTAGGAGACTTATATTGAGCCTAATTCGACCAGAGCTTGCCATTTCTCTGAAAATAACGCGGCTCGTTTTACGGCGGAGCTTACGGGGGATGTTAGTCGAAGGAACGCGAATCTACGTAAATTTGGAATATCGATCTGTCCGTGAGTTTGCAATCAAATGAATCGCCTGCTCGTTGAACGGAGTCAGGTCAGGCCATATAATTGGCGTGGGTGCTACCGTTGTAACTTCGACAAGTTTTTGCGGAGACTTCGTTCGGCCGTGTTGGATGGGAGCGATTCGATGTGCTCGATCGTTCGCGGCGGCGCCGATGAAAGTTATAAATCTGTTGGCATTCCGCGGGGCGGATCGTATTATAGGGGCACGTGTCAACAGAGGCACAGCATGTACGCGAGACGTTAGGAGACGGTGGATTGTATCTATTGTTTGCCGAGGCTCCGGACGGAAGCCACTCAAAGGCTTACCTCGGGGAAACAGCCCTCGATCCATTAGCCAACGGCGGCCCTTATTAATTACCCGTTTCGAACGAGATCTATCGGCTGTTATTTAACAGGTGCACGGGTCACGTCGAATTTCTATCTGGCGCACGGCGAGATCTGGAAAGCAAATGTTCCCAGCAGCGGCGACGACTTCAATTCCGTTTTAACGAATCGCCACGAATATCGAATAACCCGGCAGTCCCTTAAGGTAATTACTTAGTGCCTCGCGTGCCCCGTCTCTCGGAGATAGCCGGGGCGAAATCGTTTGAGCAGATTTGAACATTCATTTCGCGTACCCTAATGTAATTTAACGCGCCAGAGGCTGGTGTCTGCGAAACGCGAGATTAAGAGGACGCTCTATTGTTTCGTTGACTCCTTTGCCGTGCCAATTTATTCGCAATTACGATGATTAGGATCGTTTCGATTGCGATCGTACTTTAAAGAGAAAGAAAAGAAAATCTGTATTTTCCGTGCGCCTGCATTTACCCAAGTACTTAAATATCGATTAGAGCGGAGCATTTAGCCTGATTGAAAAGGAAGCAGCAAAAATTCTGCCTCTTTTCAGTGAAAATTCCTGAGACGGATCTTCATCATTATATTCGAGCTGATTTTTTCGCAGCTTTGCACAACGTTGCAAAACACGAAAATTACGCGACACTAAAATTGGGCATTATTTAAATTGAATAATATTATATTCACATTATAATACTTTATCAGTCATATATTGCTTTATTTATTTATTTATTTACTCGGGTAATTCATAAATGATACTAGCTATTTATTCAAAGAATTCTTCATTCGAATAACTCCTTACCCAAATAATTCTTTATTCGAATAATTCAAAAAACGTGAAATAAAACAGATCGATATATATATAGAAATAATCGATAAACTATGGGAAAACACTATATTAAAATAGAACAGAGCCTGGTCCTTTCAGATCCTTCGTCGTCATTCCCGTTTCGCTTCGTTCCAAGACGAATCCACGCAGCAGTCGTCGTCGCGGCGGTTCGTTACGGGCCTACTTAATTAGCTAAAGATTTAATTGGACTCCGCGAACTTGCGAATCGCGTTACAAACAATTGCGCGCTCCGACTCTCCGCTTTGTTTACCCCGGGGGTTGGATTTTCCGCCCCCTTAAGCTTCGCCGATTCGAATCCTCCGGTTCCCTCCTGCTACCGTTGCCAACGTCCGACCTTTGACGAAACTTATACTCCACTCTGTTACGCGATTTTTGTGTCAACGGGGTAGAGTTCGCGTCGCGTAATCTACGTCTGGTCGGAAGAGTCGATTTTTAGGCACCTGCGCGATTTTATTCTGTTGAAACGGAATAATTATTTCGCATCGATTTACTGCATGGTACATTAATTACTGTTGATTCGCGCAATATTATGCGCGATATCAATTTGCCGGAATTTACGCAATTTAATTGAATTTCATTAATTCAGTTATTCATTCATTTATTTTACAATATAAAACAGGATCATATAGTTAGACGGTCACGGGAAAAGTAAATTAGCAAATTAGGTAAACAGTTTTACGTAACCCTTTGCACTCGGAGCCATTTTAACTGTAAATCTTAAATAATTATTAATCAAAATAAATTTTTATGCATACAAAATTTATTCTTCTGACTCCTGCCAACAGTTTTACTACTTGATAATTTTTTAAATCTAAACCTTATTGCTACAAAAATTATTTTGCAACGTAATAATTTTAGTGGTGCCTCAGTGTCACCACTCGAGTGCAAAGGGTTAACTTAATTTTAAAGCTTTCCCGACCGGTCATTCGGTCGTGAAAATTTAGCTCGATGTTAAATTTTCGTTTCCATTTCGATTTTATTTATTTTATTAATTGCATAATATCAACAGTAGATATCAATAATTATTGATTACCATGACAACCGATTCACAGGCTACCAATCGGGGGTAAAAGTCGATTTATAGGCTATCGGTCTTGGTAAAGTGTTAAAAATATAAAAGAATCCAGAAAATATCAGCAAATCTAATACTATTATAATTAAAATATCAGCAAAATTTACTTTCGTTACCTGAAACCGTCGTAATTATTGTTCTACATCCGACAGGTTTTCTCTCCGCTCTTGCAGATTCAATATCTCCAATTTTTCCCTGGCGGATTAAAAAACGCGTGCGCGCGTAATAGATTCCGTTCGCGGAGACGCGCGCTTTCGAAAAGTGCGATAAAATTGGCCGGGATCGTTCGTGGCCAGAAAAGCTCGTAAATATTATTATCGAGTGCCGCGACCCCGCGAACAAACATCGCGACGCGAGGCCGGAATTTCGAAAGTCGTCCGACGAAAAGGACGTTTATAAATACACGGTACGGTCTGGATAGCTGCGCGATCGTCGCCGGCTGCTCTAATATCCCGGATAAAAAGCTGGCTTTCCACTCCGGCGACGTGCACTCTCCTGTGGGAACGGCGCCGACGGTTCTCTTTGGTCTCCGCGAGACCCATCGATCCGCGCGCGTAGTTTCGCGAAACCGTCGGTATGTACGGCACACCGGGAGTATTTGTTCGCTGAAACATTCAGATTCCAAACACCGGTGTGCTAGCCGGCTCGCCGAATCTGCTACCAAGACAGACGCTCGGTGTCCGCCTAATTAAATTCCGTCTAGGTCTCGAACGAAAAGTAAATGCCGAACGTTAAGCGCGGTCGAGGATGAAACCGGCCGCCGATTTCTCTCTCCCCGCCCCTCGATCGGATACAATAATCGCGAACGGGATTCGCATTGCTATCGGACGACAGCAATTTTCAGCAAATAATTGCGACGTGACTGCCGCCGTCGCCGCGGTGTGTGTGTGTGTTATTTGTTCGATTATTGATTTGTTAATGGACGCCGGTGAAATAATTATTGCAGCGGTGAGAACGCGAGACGCGCGACGATTAAAATTGAATGCAACGCAAACACCAGTGAATAAACAACTAATTGTGCAGCGAGGCCCGCGTTGCCAATTGAAAGGCGCAGCTGCAGCTAATTATATTTATAAACAATCGACCGCGACGCGAGCGATCGCGTTAAAGTCCGACGTGTCGGCGAAGCGGCCGCGATTTAATAGTTGCGCCGTGTCTCGTGCGCTCGTTAATTGGCGTGCCTAGAAATTAGATTGGTAGGCACGTGAGTCACGGTGAATGCCAAGGTTGCCTTTTCGTTGCATCGCGGGGAGCGCGCCTTCGGATCGGCACCGATCGCCGGCGTTGACAGGTACAAGGAAACTATCGCGTGACTCGACGCGGAGAGAATCTCAGCCGGTCATACTTGGCGGCGCAACAGAATCACATGATTTTATTTTATCAATGATCTCGCGCGTAAATTCGAGGCTGACGCAACGAATATTTCCAGTGGCGTACCTACGCGAGCGTCGCTCGTACCTCGAAATGGTGTTCCGGCTCGCGAACAGCGACGCAGATGTTAGTCTCGTTGCCGGATACGCGGCCGCGAGTGCTGTGAATCGACTGCCGAACATGCTTCGTCGTCGTAACAAGTCGCGTTACCTGTGCGACGCACCTGTGCTGTGACCTGTTGAGATCACGGTGAGCTGCCAAACGCGACCGACATAGTCGACAGTCCGCTGATGATGCTGCCAATCGTCGATATCTCGTCGGCCGATCAATCAGCTTTCGGTGAAACGACAAACTGGGCCATTAGGCTTTCGCTGTTTCAACGCTGATTCTATCATCGATGGTCGAACGAACGGTTTTGCATTTTTTATCCCACAGTTGTTGACGTCATAAAACTGCTTCCATTTGTTGGATACATTTCTCTTTATTCTGATTATTGTTCAAATTGTGAAAAATTTTAATGAATTCCATTTTGTAATTCTTACGAGGCAATTTTTGTTACCTGTTTTTCGACCTCGGTTGGTTCAGCGTTAATTTTCGTCGAGCGGAGAACGAACGGCCTCTTGTTTCACTGCAGATGAAAATTAACATTTTTTAGTTTCATTCTACATCGTTCCATGGTTCTGCTGAAAACGAACGCTTAAATTTCGTTCCGCGTTGCTGTACCGGTTCGGCACTCATGGTGATTAACCCTTGGCTCTCGGAAAATTTGTTCTGACGTACCTACCTATCAGCAACAAAGTTGAATTGACCAATTGGTTTTGAAATTAAAAGAAACGAGATTGATTAAGAGGAATTATCAAACGAAGGATTTTGTGCTTCTATTCGTGTATTTTACACGATTATTTTACAGTATGTGAAAGAACAATAATGATCAATTAGAAGTACAAAGATTCGATAGAATATTAAATTAGATTCAATAGGATATTATATTAGATTTAATAGGATATTAAATTAGATTAAATAGAATATTAGGTTAGATTAAATTGAAAAAGGTGTACATTAGTAGGATTTGTTAATATTGAAAGAAGTAAAATTGATGAATAGGAATTATCGAATAAAAGATTTTGTACTTTCATTAATGTATTTTACACGATTACATCACAGTATGTAAAAGAACAATAATGGTTAATTGGAAGTATAAAGATTAAATAGAATGTTAAATTAAATTCAATAGGATATTATATTAGATTAAGTAGAATATTAAATTAGATTTAATAGGATATCAGATTAGATTAAATAGCATCGTAAATTAGATTCCATAGAAAAAGGTGTACATTAGTAGGATTCGCTTTCGCGGAAGTAGATACGGAGGGCGATGATCAGACACGTCGCCCTATTTCGACAGCGTCGATTCGGAAACCTGTGTCGCGGTCGATTATTTTCGAAACGGGGTCCAACAAACTTCGACGAAACGTCGGCTAACCGTCAACCGCGTTAAAATCATTATCGTTGAAGAGAATTTCTCGAGAAGTTCTTTGCCACGCAAATGCATAAACTTATTTCGCGATTCTCGAGCGGCAGAGAGTCGTCCACGAAAATCAGCCGGCAAGACAAACGTTTGCAACAAGCTAACGAACCATTTAGCAGCGACACAAGCCGGAGACGGTACGGTCGGCGCGTAATCGCGCGGCTCCTCCCGTCGAATCCACGTCGCGATTCCCGTCACAATGAAGTCGTCGTTAGCAGAAAAACCGATTACCGCGCGGGAACACAGTCCCCGTTGCATCGGGACGGCACACGGGCACCCGGTTTCGAGTGGCGCTTCATTCCCGCCGACAAAACAGTCTCTCCAGAACGAAGTTAGCCCGGCCGGTGCGCGACGCAAGAAGCGTCGTTAGCAAGGGAAAATTGTTCGCGGACCGTCCGCGAAAGAAAGCGACGCGTTCGGCGGCTTAACGGGTCAACGGCGAGAAAATCGCGGGCGTCGCGCGTTCGTTTCTCAGCTCGTCTCGCCGCTTGTTTAGCCGCGATTGATGGCCTGGATTTATTCGACCGATCGATCGTGGCCCACGCAACGCTGTCTCTCATCAACTACCTTGCTACTTGCGTTACGAAAATCTCGGAAATTCGGGATAACACGAAACAAATTATGTCTCGCGCATATTTTTATTTCTTTCTCTCGAGCTTTCATTATTCGAGCTTTTTAGTTGGCTGCATTTCATCCGTCTCTGCGAGAATGCTACGTTATTATTATTATTATCTTCTCTCGCCGTTATCGAGTTATTATTATCATTAAATACTTTACAGATTATATTATGGATGCGATCGGAAAAGGATTGATTATAAGAATTTTTAATGTAATTTAAATTGATTTGATTTGAATTAATTCTATTTAATTTCATTTCATTTCATTTCATTTAATTTCATTTCATTTCATTTAATTTCATTTCATTTATTTATTTATAAGAGTAAATACCTACACAACTGATATCGTAACATGGAAACTCATTAGTTATTGGATTATTTTGTGCCGATACTAGCAATTTCAGATTGAAATAACATCGCCCATTAAACCTAACAAACAGATGCACCAAGTAAATTCAATATCATTGGAAATATAACGACGATCTCGCGCAGATTATCATTAGACTGTGGATCTGTATGCATTCGTGGCAAAAATGTGTGGGTGTAATATGAAAAGAAGCTAAGAACGTTGATGAATAATTTTGCACCTATGAAAATTATTGAAGGAATAAACGAGCTTGTGCTTTGCTTTTGTATCTTGCAATTTAGGCAGAAAATTTATATTTTATATATATCTTGCAATTTAGGCAAAAAATTTATATTTTATATATATCTTGCAATTTAGGCAAAAAATTTATATTTTATATAAATATTGCACTCTACTTATTCTACTACAATGTACAATGATCTGATGTAACCATATAAGTTACACTGCTCGTGTGACGGTGAATCGTTAACAAATTTACTGTTAAATCCACGAAGGGATCGATTCTACATATAACAATTCCGAGTCAATAATAAATCAAAAACGAGAAAATTCAACTGACAGCGAACGGAAGAATATATTCCATAATTTTGCACCTATGAAAATGATTGAAGAAATAAACGAGCTTGTGCTTTGCTTCTATATCTTGCAATTTAGGCAGAAAATTTATATTTTATATAAATATTGCACTCTACTTATTCTACTACAATGTACAATGATCTGATGTAACCATATAAGTTACACTGCTCGTGGGACGGTAACAATTCCGAGTCAATAATAAATCAAAAACGATAAAATTCAGACTGACAGCGAACGGGAGAATATATTCCATAACCGACGCGATCGAGTCGAAACCTGTTATACACCGCCGTTAACGCCACCCCTGCGTGTCGGGCTAATCGACAGAGATACGTCTCTGCCAAAACGAAAATTAGAGAGGACCGGTACCGGTCGACTTATCGATTGCTCTTCGACAGAGAGCTGAAAAATCCCGTCGTTTTAGACCAGTTCCGGCGAGGATTACGCGGTTTAAAAACCCGACGCGTGGCGGGGATCAGTGAAAAATGTCCTGGAAACCGGACCTCCGCTGTTGGAGTCAGGTGTGGCACGGAGGGGTGTGGGTGGGGGTTAAAGTTAAGCGTGGCTAACGGTCGCGTAAATCGCGGGGAGCAGGAGGCCGCCGTGTCGTTTCATTATTCACCGTGCAACCCGCGGCTGTTCATTTTCTCGTGGGGGAACGATTATCGGTCGGCCAGAGCTCCTTCCCCGGTTTAAAAAAAGATAGCAATTGTGTGTCCGCGGCCGCGTCTACCGCCGCGTGCCCGTGTGTACGTACGAGCTCGCCGTCTAACCGCTAACAAGGCTCGTCTATTTATAGCGCGTCGTTGCCGTACAACGCTTCGAGAACAAGCGGAGAAGCCCCCGAAGCCTCGACAATTTTCCGATTTTCATCGCGGCGATCGGCTTCCCGCCGTTCCGTCGCAGCCGCGGACGGGGGTGCGCGGGGTGCTCTTTTCGGGGCAGCGATGCACCTGTCGAGTTGCACACAACCGATGCGGCGGAGCTTGAAAATAATAATAATATTTATTTGAAAGGTCAAGCCCTTTACAATACAGAGGTATATAGGTATACCTCCAACTTGTTGTGTTTTTTATGCATTCATGAGGGAAATCGATAGATAAAACAGATGACCGGAAAAGTATTTATTACCGAACTTACCGATTTTTGTTGTTCAGATTTTTGATTATTCGAAGTAGTTACGACGAAATTAAATTTATCATTTTATACAGTTATATTAAACCCGTTGCCGTATTTTGACGTGTCCGGCTGGTCATAGAGATTTTAATTAACCCTTTGGCTACGGCAGACTTTGGCACTCACCGTCCGTACGATAGACATGCATTTCGGAGGAAGTATATGAAAATATTCAATATACAGAATTCTATCACATTAAGCCAACGTTACTTGAAGTGAACATTAATTTTAAGATTTTTGGTACAATATTTAATAATCAAATTTAATAATAAACAAATTTAATACGAAACAGGCGAAATTTGATTTGGACGCCTATTGGCGCCCACAGTACCGGGAAACCAACATGTGTCGGACGCCAATAGGCGCCAACAGTAGTCAAAGGGTTAATAACGTGCTAAATGTTACTTTTATTCCGTTCTTTTAAGCCGGAATAAAATTCTGTCCTCTTGTCATCGGTATTTAATCATTCAAGTAAATGCAGAGAAACGCAACAGATATTCTTCCTTTTCTTTCTAAGAAACTATTACAATAGAAAGAGGGCTCATCCTTGTAACTACGAACAAAATAGTATGGCGAGGGTTTAATAATTTATCCGAAACTGAAAGATATTAACTATCAATTCCTAATTGGGCCAATCAAATTTCCAGTGTTTCCAATGTTCCAGATTTTCTACGATAACCGTAGACAATTTTTATTTTGATCCACTGTCTACTCGTTACTCTGCAAACTAATCGAACAGAAATTTGTTCACCGTTGTAAGGTTAAATCGACAAACATCCGGTAGAAATTTTAATCAAGCGAGTTCGATGGAGTCGGCAAAGAGCACCGATTTCGGCACTGTCTACACGACCGCTTTGAAGTTCCATACGACCTGCAAACGGCAGCAAGCGTTTCTGCTTCGACGTTGTAAGATTTAAGCGACTCGGGACGCGGGTGTTTTGCATTTACGGTTGGCCAGTGAATTTTATGCATTCATGGGAAAGCGAACGGGCGGAATACAAAATAGCGGGAACGCGGAGAGGAAACTTTAAAATCGAGCAGGACGGAACACGGGAACGTTGGATGTTCTCTTGTTGGTTCCGACGAGACGTGTAGAGTGATTTGGTTAACTTTCTGTCACGAGAGAGGGAAAGTGCTCTCGGAGTCCCGTCATCGATTGTCTTCCCCGGTGAAATTGGAGGCCGCGTTAAGAGCAGATCCCGCCGATAAGCGCGAGTGATTGCGCCGCTCCTCACCGTTTCGTCGTTATCGGGGTACGCAGCGTGAATCGCGACCGTCTCGGAGCTTTTCCGGCCCGCCATTAGTTTCTCTTGGCTGCTCTCCTCTATCTCGACGACCCTATTCTCTCTCTCTCTCTATTCCTCTATCAATTTCTCTCTCTCTCTCTCTCTCTCTCTCTCTATTCCTCTATCAATTTCTCTCTCTCTCTCTCTCTCTCTCTCTCTCTTTCTTCATATTTCTCTCTCGCACAGTCTTTCTCTTGCGTGCCATGTCCGATCCTTCTTCGGGAATAGACACTTCGCAGATATTGGCAGTATTCCATGCTCCTGCAGCCACTCCCACGCATTAACCATCGTCTGCCCAGCCCGCAGGAGTCGTTAAACCTCGTGGACTCGGTGAAAAATCAAGGACTTCCTAATCGATGACCGTAGCTTCTCGAAACGCACCACCGATCCCGCTAGAACAGTCGGCGGATGGTCTTCTTTAATCTGGGTGAGGTTACTCTCTTTAAAACGGCGCAGGTCTCGACCGTTTTGCGGCGGCCGCAGACCCATTCAAATCTATGTAAATCAATTTGATTTTACACGGTTTTCAAGCTGCTGCTGCTGCTTCTTCCAGTCGCTCTTAATCCTCTTATATCGGACTTAGCTTTTACGACGCGACGTTCAGCAACCTTGTAGTCGCTGGACTTTGCTGTTTCTGGATGTATTTTTTATTATAATGGGAAATCTTATCGACGTTAAATGCTGTCTTACGAACAGATTGTGGTTGTTTATGCGATTCAGAGTTGGACGGATTTTATTCGAATAACGAATAGAATTTTATTTGGAGAATTTATTCGAAAAAATTAATTCGATATATTATTCGAATAAAATTGAATTAGAATATTATTTCGTGTAAATACTTCGAATAAAATTGAATTAGAATATTATTTCGAGTAAATACTTCGAGTAAAATTGAATTAGAATATTATTTCGAGTAAATACTTCGAATAAAATTGAATTAGAATATTATTTCGAGTAAATGTTTCGAATAAAATTAAATTAAAATAATATTTCGAATAAATACTTGGAATAAAATTTGATCAGTGGAATTTACTCGACGTGTTATCCGAAGAAAATTTTATTCGAAGAATATATTCAGTATTTTATTCCGATAAAATTGTATTCATAGGATTTATTAGAAACGCAGTTAGAATGAAATTATATTCGTAGGATTGGTTCGAACGATGTCCAGCTGTGATGGAAACGCGTATTTCTTTTTTTAGAAAATAGGCATACCATGGGGACCTGACTTCAATTCAAACGTCCGAGAGCCATTCTTCAACTCTCTCGGTCCATTAGAACTTGAAACTCGACTCGCTGGATTCTACTCCGCCGCGGTCTCTCGCCGAATTTGATTATAAAAATGCAAATCTGCCGCGAACTTCCGCGGTCCGTTAACTACTTCGCCACTGTCGTTAACGATTCAGGAAACCTCGCCGGCTTCTCAGACAGTTTCACGAATTTTTAACACGCGAGAAAGGACGCCGAAGTGTCTTCGTCAACCCGACACTTGCCGAACGAGTTTTCGAAAGGTGCCTCGGCGACCATAAATATTCATGGGGATGTCAACCTTTTGATCTGTTTGCAAACAAGCTACGTTCCTCCGCAATCAACTTCATCCCGTCGACGAGGAGATTGAGCGAATTTAAAAAGATGTTAACGCCGCTTGAATTGATCGTGAAACGACATTTTTTACCGTGTGAAGATTAATTGAAACGGCATTGAGAAATCATTAATATCAATTCATAAGTCAAAGATTAGAGAAAAGGACTCAGTAGTGGATAAAATTCTTGCGATTCTGCAATCTCTTCGAATTGGGATATAAAATTTTAAGTTCAAGGAACCGGGACAAAGTTAGCTGGGAAAAGTTCGTAGGTGGACATAAAACATCTTCTCTATATATATAATATAATTCAAAGACGAACTATTTGGACGTAACCTTAAAATACTTTTAAAACTATATCTAAAGAAACAAAGTAATTCTGTTCCTTACCATCGATATTTAAATATTCGCGTAGATCTAAAACCGTAGAAAACACGAGGTTTCTTTTTCCTCGAAGAAATCGTCGCGATCGAAAAAGTTCCGATCGCAACTTTCCATAATTGGAAAGAATGTGGCACGTCACGAGGATAAGAGCGTGTAATAAAAGATCGAGCAATCTTCCTCGCGGGAGAATATTCTCTTAAATAACGTCGGATCATGGTACCAGCGGAACGTTCTAAAGACTGGAACGCGACGGCGGACTAAAGTGCATCCGCATTAAACGACGTTAATGCAGGTTCCGGCACGAGGGAGATCAGGATCGCTTTGGTGCGGCGAAACGTCGAACAGACGGGGAAAGACCGGACGGGGCTCGCGTCGTCGCGCGTTTTATCGGCGAAAATAAGGAAAAGGGGCGAGGAGAGAAGGGTTGCGCGGCAGGTGGGGGTGAGGGGCACGGGGCCGTGTCAGCTGTACAAAGCGGTCGGAGCGATACAAAGACCGTTTTAACGGGTCTAGACAAATGTAACCGAAAACAGGGGCCGCAGACCGTGAGCTAATCTCTTTGAGCCTGTCGCCCGGAAGAACAGGCGCCGCAAACACCGGGGCTCCGGGTTCCCCGGCATTTTTGAACGCCGCCCCGTCGCCGACCGATCCTGCGTCGCGCGCAACCTGACAACCTGCAAAACGTGCTCTCGTCCCCGAGTCGAACCGAACCACGAAATTGCGTTCCCAGTTTCCAAGCACGTTATCCCACTTCGACGAGAACCGATCGAGTAGTATAACTCCGCCGATCGGTGCACGGGAACCGGAAGATTCCGAGTTTATCGGCCGGCGAGCTCGCATTCCGCGTCGCTCCGCGCGTTCCCTGAAATTCCGCTCGTTTCAACGGCGATACTCCGGGTGAGAAAATCAGGCGAGTGTTCGTCCGTCGGCTCGTGTCGTTGGAAAAGGAGACGGTTTTGGGAAAGATTTTATTAGGACGACGGATGAATCGACGCTGTAGGATAAATAACTAATTGGACGAGAATTGATCTGGTTGCAAGTTTCTTCGAATAAAGAATTATTTAATCATTTTAACGCTAGATTTTCAGAGCACTAGAGACAGCTGTTTGTATTAACGCTTAGCACTCGCCGCCATCAGGGATGTTACCTACCAGCGTTTATAAACAATAATATTATTATATAGTATACGATATATATGTATATGTATATGCATATATAATATTGTTATAATAATATTCGATTTATATGACTTTGTAGACATCGAGGAATAGTTGCAAATCGCTAATAAACTTTAATGTTTAGTCATATACTAGAATTACGATGTCCCCTGAGAGGGGACAGCCGAGTGCAAAGGGTTAATTTGTAAAAGTAACGATAGAATATTTATTCTGATTTATTATTGTAAGTAATAACAGATATATTGAATAAATAGCTCACAAATGTATCGTTCAAATCTGAATAGCCTTAAATAGAGAAAATAGTCACTCGGGTATATCAATAGTTATTAAGGTGCACCTTAAATAGATAGAATAAAATTAATTAAAACAATTGAAATAATATATCTAACCAAAAATGATAGGTTCGAATAATTATCTTACAATGCCCAGTTCTGCAACAAACCTCACCTTTCGCTCCGCGTTTCTCCAATTTTTCGGTATTTTTCTCCTCGAGACGTGCAATATTTATGAAAACGTCGCATTTTCAACTTCGCGAATTTTTCCCATGCGAACTGCGAAACTACGTGGCATGAATTTCACCCGTCCTTTTATCATTCGGCTCGCCTCTCTCAAATACAACAGCGTACTTTTCGATAACGTTACGAATGTTTAAACGTGGTTCGAAAAGGTTCGAAGACATCGGCGTCGCGGCTTTCAACGTCCGCGATCAGCGTCGTTTTCGACGATTATGAATGGATGCTGACGAATCACTCGTTAATTGACTCCTTTAATTTTTCACATATTCATTCCCGTTCGAGCACCGTCATTGGAGCCCGCTTTTAAATGAAGCTCGGGTCAAACACGATATTCGATGCTCCTTGTAGTAAAAAGAAGAAAAACAAAAACGAGTAATCCAATCGTTCAGGTTCCAGTAGAGAAGAGCATTTTGAACGAACGAACAATTCGTTGAACGCGAACGTCACTCAATTTTGCAATTGGACGTTCCATCGCCGAATCCTCAACGTTCTCGACGCGGAGGATCGCATTTCATTAATTTAGTCGTAACATCGGTAGGATTTCCAGTAAACACGGATTTCAGCGTCCCACGTTATCAGCAGACGTCGAGTCGTGTTCGGAAATTAGTGCAGCGAGTACGTTTTTCCTGTCTATTGAAAACAAAATAATTCGTGCTGGAATATACTGCGTGTACAGAGTGTCCCGTTATTTATGGAATATTTCAGAAACTTTACTGAACCAAATACTTCTCCACATTCATAGGTCAAGGTTAGGTACTTTTATTTCTAGAAACGCAATGCAATAATTTTCTTGCAGAAACTGTCGAGCCACAGGAATTTCTATAAAAAGAATTATTGTAAAAATTACATCAATAAAGCTCGTGAAACTTGTAGAGAGAAAACGATTTTAATTTCTTTAATAAACTATGCTAAACATTCTGTTTGCTAAAGTAATGTTATTATTTATACATGGACCAACGTGGTAAAGTTGAGCTCCCCGGAAATACTCTATCTGCAAACGAACGATTACCGTCATATCACAGATACGTCTAAACTGGATAACATTTGTTAATAAAGTTCGCCAATATCTCGCAAAACAACAGAGATATTCGGGTTCAACCGGGACACCCCGTAGGTGTGTACACACCCCCCGGCAAACACGGTTTCGCCCTCTTTATTACGTTTCATACAAAATGAAAGCTCTAATAGCCACGAAAACCGATGGCGCCGAGATTGCGCGCCGTAGAATCGCGCTGTTTGATTACAAAAATAAATCCGCGCGAGCCCACGGCCGATTGGATTTCGGCTAAAAGAATCAGGGGCACTCGTTCGCCGGCGCGTTTTAATCGAACGCGTCGTTTTCCGGTTAGGGGGGTCGCGTTAACGAGCTACCGGCCGCGCGATTTTTGCGATTTAGTAACGAGCCCCGGCGATCCCATTTAATTAGCGATTAATTCGTCGGTTCGATTAATCGTGTCCCCCGCGGCCGATCGCCGACCAGGTCGAAACGTAAATCGTTCGCGAGTCAGCGAGCCGAATGGAAATCGGCGGAAACTTCGAGGACGGTCACGAAATCTATAACCGGGTGTCTCGGCTCGCAGCCAAATCCGGCGACTTTAAAGGATATTACCGCCCCGATGGATGGATCGCCTTTGCCGAAAGTTACGCGCCCGGCCTTCGCGCTTATTTGTCTACTTGTTTTAAGCCCGCGATACCGTTCGCTTTTTCGCGCGATTGCCAACGGTGGCACGAAGTTGATGCACCGTCGAACGGTGTAACGAGTACGTCGGTGAAAAAAAGAATCGAAAATCAATGTTCCATCGAAATGCAATTTCCACTGAAAGCTATATATTAATGGTATTAGTAACTGAATCGTATTTACATTCAGTAAAATTAATGCTTTAACATTATTCACATGAAATCGTGGACGAAATATATTGACGAATATACACGTGTAATAATATATTCAAACGGAAACAAATAGCAAGGAAAATAACAATTACGCTTGTTCATTTTAGCGTATTTCGACAGAATCGTTAATTAAAGATTTAGTTAACGTTAAATTTCTAGATTAATTTCAGTTAATACTGACAAATTCTAAAAACTAAAATATCTCGTGGAGGTGCACTCGGGAGCGGATAAAACGCGTACCGAATTAAACGGGGCAAGAGAAAAGGATGGAAAAATCCACGTGTTTCGTTATTCTTTTCATCCACTCTGAAATGTGAAGAATGCAATTTTTATCGCTCGTTTATCCTGAAATAACAATGAAACATTTCAAAAAATACTGTCCGTCCAAACTCGCAGAATTTTTAAAACCTGCCATTTTCACCGTTAGAATACGAACCCTTGACCTTTAACATGAATCAATAATACCGTAAAACGTGCCAGCAAAACTTTGAAATAAGCCGCGACGATTTTCACGAAATTACGTCGGTGGAATTTTCATCGAAGAACAGATCATTCGTTTATTTATATTCGACGGAAAAATCGTTTACTCGTTTAAAAAAAAAAAATAGCTTGTGCCCGACGGGTATGCAAACTTGAAATTCTTCCAAGGGTTAATTTAAAATATCTCCGGCCATACCGGTAACCAGCAACATCGAATATCCATTTTTAGTTCAGCAGGCATTATGTTCCGGGAAGAAAACCACGCGCAGATTATTTGCTCGCGGTTACGTAACCACCGCGTCTCGGCGTTCCCTGTGACGGCTTAATTGTATGAGCGAGAAAAATGTTAAACATACGATACGTACGATACAGGATTTTGATCTCCGTCTTTCTGCGCCGATAGCGGCACTCTGTCAAGTTCGATCGGTCGTTGGCTCGCGACGAAGAGGCGTCGCGAGCGTCGTCGCAGCGACGTTCTTTCGCCGAGGAAGCGAACGGCTGGGCACGGTGCGTTTAACACGTTGAAGCACGAGATTCTGTCTGAGCCCCTCGAGACTCCGTTGCTAATTGACTCAGCGTATCAACGACCTTTCTTACATCGCCAGTTTCCTTTTTCCATGCGAGCTTCTTTAAACCGACCGCCGCGGAATCTCCGCCCACTTGGCTCGTCTTTCCAGCTACCCCGTAAAGCTCGGACCACCCCGGTCCCCGTTTAGAATTGACTTACCGTACACTCGAGACTGACGGAACCTACAACATATTTTCGTAACTATTTAGTATCGTAGTAGAGTGCTTCTGATCTTTGGTGCTGTTTCGTAACTAATGCTTTAATAGCTTTCAAAATGTCACACTCATTATATCACATTAACCCATTAACGTACCATTTTCTTCACAGTCGCCGCGAATAGGAATTTTTCAATTGGCACAATCTCTTAGCAGGGACAGAACATTAACCCATTCGCTGCCAAGCCTAAATTATACGAAGACATTCCCATTGCCATTTATATTTCATCATTTATATTTTATCATTCTCTATAAGAAATAAAGTATTATTTTTGTAAAAAATTTTATTTGTAGTATTTTTTCAAGTTTTTTACATATTTATATTTATGTTGGTGGCCACAAAAAATTTGCTAATTCAAAAGCCTGCATGTTATAATATATTTAAAGTAGGACGAGTATACTCGTCCTGGCAATGCGTGACACCCTGCCAAAGACGAGTATACTCGCCCTTGGCAGCGAATGGGTTAATGTTTATTCCGTGCCGGAATTTACTCGAATGCTTAAATATTAATGATAAGGGATTAGAATGTTATTGCAATTTTAAAGAAGAAAATAAGATCCATATTTAATTATTTGTTACTAGTAATTTCCATCACGAGTCGGACTCGTCAAAGTACGGCAAGGGGTTAATACCTATTAGATCACGTTCTACAGTAATTTTAACATTGTTATATGAGTATATGAAATACAAATTATCTTCGGTAATTATTACAAAAAAGAAGTCAGATGTTTTGAATTTTAATCGCCCATTTTTGTCACAAATTGATGTCAGTGTCTAATAATAAATTTAAACTTTCTGGTTTCAGTTTCAGTAGTTCGATTACTTATCTTCAATCTATTATTGGAGGTGATTTCACTTTCCTTCATTAATATCTATTTTGTGACAATTTTGGAGGTTGATCTACGTTCAACTTTTGACCCTAAACCTGTTATCGCGGCTCAAATAACCGTTTTCACATTTTCGACTTACTCATAGAACTCCTTCAATTCGAAATTCAATGCTCGAGCAAATATTAAATACTGAATAAGTAAATAATTATCCGAGAAATTCAGCGGTATACGCGAATCATGTTGCCCGCAAATGCCGCGCACAGGCGATCGCATAAAATTGAAGGTTCCAAGAGCCATCGACGGTAAAAGTTTCGCGAAGTCTAGCGCCCGGCCCTCATTAATAGAAGAACCCTGCCGCGTTTTCTACCCGCGCAACATTTTCTCCTCTTTTCTGCTCCAGATATATACTTCGCGCTTTCTCGGGCAAACTGTATTCCGAGTCCCCGCTATGCCTGGAAAGCCGGTCGTCCGATTGTTCGCGCATTCCGTTTCAAAGGGGACAACGGGAAAGGAATTGCATGGCGACCCGAAAACGATCGCCGCTCGCGTTTCCACGGCGTCCCCGGCCGTCGTTTCCGTAAACTTCGTATACTTTCAACTTCCTCGCGGCGTTCCACCGATATAATACGATTCCCCTGGATCGAAACAGGGTCGGTCCTCCGTAACATCTTCGTCCGTGGCCAACGAGCATCGATAAATATTTCTGAACAAATTGTCGGCGAATAATGTGTATTATTTTACACCGGTGACAGGACTGAATTTAATCGGTTAACTGTGGCGCCCTCATTTAAAAGTGCGCACAGTTTCGTGTCGCCAGAATCAAGCCACGACGAGTATATTCGTCGATCGCGGAGTAAGTTGCGCTGGTAAGATGTTGGATGAAAAAGATGGGTTTATTTTATAAAAATAATATTTACGCACTTGAAATTCTTACGTCGCACTGTACTTATTTGATAAGAACCGCCGACGCTTGGTAAGATATGCACTGACACACAGTTTTTGGAGTTTGATACGGCAAGATGAAGATGAAGATCACCGAAAATTCAAAGTTGCTGCACTGCTCACGAGTCAGCTTTCTAGTTTATAAATCCACTTTTTCACTTTTGCCTTTGCCCCTTTTAGGTTAACATCTAAAAACCGTTATCATCACACATAAATAAATTCATTATGCGAACTGGTAAACTTTTTCAACCAGTGCATACGGGGACGCATGGCATCATCTCAAACTGTTTATATTTTCTATTTGATTGTCTCATTCCGGCATAACCTCAAAATATTCTAGACATCTTGAAATTTGAGAATATGTTTTGTTTTTCTCAAAAATTGCAATTTAAATAGCTAATGGTCACTGATTTATACGCATGACGAGTATACTCGTCAACACACAAAATTTTGCCACTTCTCCATGACGAGTATACTCGTCAATACACAAAATTTTGCCACTTCTCCATGACGAGTATACTCGTCAATACACAAAATTTTGCCACTTCTCCATGACGAGTATACTCGTCAATCACAGTTAACTAGTTAATAAGAAATAATCGGTTACAGAAATACTCGTGTAATTTGTAAAATATTGAAATTGAGGTAGTTACATAATTTCTTAGCCGAACATGTCGTCGTACACGCTGGTTTTTGCGAAAACAAAACCTTGACTCGGCGACAAAAATTTTCAATTTTTCTCATCGTATTTATTATTTTGTAAACGTTATTCTTGCCTTCTCAGTGTCGTCCTCGTGCCTGTACCACAAATCTCGAGTCTGTAGAAATTGTACAGAGAGAAAAACAATATCCAGTCGACTGCTGCAACATGTTCTTGCCGCGAACAATGTTTATCTCGCGTGAAACACCGCAGTCCGGCGATTGTTTCGCTTACGAACGCGGTACAGTTGACACGCACGGTCGTAAATCCTGGCCATATTCATGAGAAATTAGCAGTCGGCTCAATTTTCCTTGCTAATTCCGCCACGAATCTGAATCTAGCTATGCTAATCGTGGAAATCGCTTGAACGGGGGGCTCGACTAACGAGGTTCAATCAGGCGGTTACCGATTCGTAAATAATTACCCGAGCGACCCCGATTCTCCGGAGGATCGGTCGGCGTTCCAGCCGGTAGTTTTCAATTTCATCGGTTTTCGAGGCCCGGCCGATAGAGCCACAAGAACACGCGCGGCACACTCGGCCGTTGTTGCGTCCAATTATATGCATCGAGCTCTTCGAGCCGGCTCGTTTCCGCGTCAACTTGTCGGAATGTTTGCTCTCGCTGGCAAAAGAGCCGCGCAGCCCCGACGGTTTGCGCCGCGAGCTGTTAGGTCCCGGCGGGAAGCAACGTTAATTCGAAGGCTGCCGGCTTCCCCGAGCGTTCTTCGTTAAAAAACCCCCGGCAGAACGTTCTGCCGACCAGAAGTTTCATCGCAGCCTGAAACCGAGAAGCCGACTCCGAGGTCCAGCGCGAAGACCGCGGAGTTCCGAGGAACTATCTCTGAAATTTTTACGAGATCCTCCCTAAACCCGACCGACTGGTCGTGGTTTCCAATTCGCGGTGATTGCCAGCAAAAGCATCTCCGCGTCCGGATAACTGCGAAACCGGAGTCCGCCATTTTGTCAGCAGCTGCAGCGTCGAAGATTTTCCTGTTGCTTACCGCATGCTTCGCGGCTCGATATTTTTATTTATCTCCGTCGCGAGCACGTTCGTCGGATCAATTTCCAGCAGCAATTTCCGAGGAAATAGAGTTCCCGGGGGCAAATGTTTTCGTTACGCGTTTTCGTTTCGCCGAAAGAACCGTGGTCTCGAGGAACGTAATTCGATTCTATGTGCCTCATAATGCGCACGTATGCGTAGTCGGCGCTGTCGCGTGCTGGTATTATCGTTTTTCAATTTCGAGTGAACTAGGACGTGTCACGTCCGATCGTTTCGGTCACCCGATAGCCAGAGACGGTTCGTCGGTGGATTGGAGGTCAGGTGCTCGATCAGCACCGACGGGTGACGAGAGGCCTCTCGATATCCCTCATCCTGAGCGACGTTGGCGAGAGTTAATCGGTTCGTCCTTCGCTTAAATGCTCTAACTTCGGCTCTGATTAGCTTCTTTGGTCCGGCGACGGTTTCTCGATCGGACGCTGGCAGCGGACGCTAGTTAGTCCGCGGACGTGGTCCTCGGTCATTTGAAACTATAAAATCGTTGAAATATGGTGACGTCGCAACGAATGTACTGCGTGTTCCAGTTATGACTCAATTATCCACTAAACTACAGTTCGTTTCAAAAAGTGTGTCGAATGTAACTTACCCTGTTTCAAGGATGAAATATGTGTATTATTTTATGTGAAAAAATTGTGCGTTTCACGTTCATTGACTTTGGGTCTGAAGATTGTTGAAATGCTCTTTAAATCGTCGTTAAAGAGGTAAACTTTAAACAGTATCAAACGATTTTGAACAACCAACTTATATCAATTAATTAGCTTTAAAATGTATAATTCGTTTACATAAAATAAATATACAGTTCCATTAACACGTTGAATGCCACGGGGGTCACCGGTGACCGGCACTGAACTTGGCAGTGACGCCATGGGGGCCACCGGTGACCCGCGCGCTCAGATGGATGAAAATATAAATAATTTAAATAAATGACAATACATATAATTCTTACACGTTGAATGCCACGGGGGTCACCGGTGACCCCGTCGCAATTAACATGCCAAACATGGTTATACACTCTAACTTACCTACTGCAGATAATATTTGGACATTATATGTATCGCATAATAGAAAATTCATCGTGGCGCCACGGACAATTCCTGTAAAATAGGCGTGGCATTCAACGTGTTAAAGAAAACAGGTTAAGCCTCGTTTGAGGCAATTTTTAAAATTAATTATAGTTTGGTAGATAATTGAGCGTGTTACTTCGAACGGGACACCCACCCAGTACATAGTTTCGGTGACTTGAGAGCACCTTGAAAGTCGGAGCAGTTGTGCGGTACGTGGGTGGACATGCTCCTTGGCCGTAACGCTGTTTGATCGAACAGTAATTAAACAGTTCGGATCTAACCTTGCACCTTGGTTGCGCATCGTGACCCCGGTCCCGGACAAGTTCGAAAAGTCTGACCTTCTTTCATAGACGGAGTCCTACAAATTGACTCGCGTGAATAGACGTATAACGAGCGAATAAAATTGCGAATTAATTGCAATAAGTTCTACGAATAAAGAAGGCGAGTAGAGTGATCTACGCTGCAGCAGAAACCTGCAACAGATCGCCGATTCTGAGTAAGACCTTTCGTAGGTGGAGTTCAACTGAGGCGTTCGATAAATTAACACGATCGGTGGCTGTCCTGCGTTATAAAAGGCCGCAGGTGTTAGAGCGAATGATTAAAACGAAGGGTGTTTTGCAGCATCATCGAGGGCTGAGCTATCGAAAAATATGGCGTCAGGGGTACCGGGCGCCCATCAGAGGAAGCTTGGACCAGCGCCGATAGCATCCTTCGAAGACCTGTCCGACGAGGTGGAAAACGTGAGTCCTTCCCTGTGTCCTCCCTTCGTCCTCTTTAACTCGGCTGCGTCACGGGCGTGATCCGTGCCCGAGTCCTTCGTCCCCAAGACCTTCGACCTTCGATCGAGGATCTCTCGGCGATCTAAGCGTGCGTGATCCCTACGCAAAAAAAAAACACTCTCGAAGCTCCGCGTCCCCGGAGCAGGCTGAACCTGCCGTCTCCACCACCAACCAATCAATCAACCAACCAACCACCAACTACCACCACCAACTACCACCACCAACCACCAACTACCAACCACCACCACCACCACCAACCACACCCCAGTGACTGTGACCCGAGCGAAAAACCAGCGTTACGAATTTGAATGCAGGGGGAACCGGCTGCGCGAATGCCAGGCATCGTCGAGGTCACCACGCCGGCTACGCCTGGCAGTTCGCTGAAGACACCCAGCACACCGCGAATTGACATCAGCAGGGCCAGCAGTTCCTCCCACCATGAGGACAGTAACTCCAGGGACTCGACGCCCGAGAGGGAGCTTCTCGCAGGTAATTCTCGCCGTTCTTTTTTTTTCCTCTTCTTTTTCCACGACATCGTACGTTCACCTTTCGCGACGACCTTGCCGAGCGAATCACCTCTGCCCTTTATCGGCCCTGTGGGGCCACTGACGCCAGCCACACAACATCTAGCGAGTTCAGCTTCGATAGAGGACCGTCTCGGTTCCCTTCTCTCTTCCGGAGGATCAGTCCAAGCTTCTAGTCGACACATCGAGACGTATCCGTTCTCGAGTCAAGGTCATTTCGTGCAGATAATTAGCTAGAGATGAGATTCTAAGGTTCTACAGAGATGTCATAGCTTAGCCGTTCGTTTCGCTGCGATACTATTGAGAATTTAGTGTAGATAGACTGTTGGTTCTTAGAGAAACGACACTTTACACGTATTCGTTTACGCATGTATCAAGTAATTAACTCGAAGACCGCCGCTTTTACGTTATCCCTTCTTAACACGTTGAATGCCACGCCAATTTTACCGGGATCGTCCGTGGCGCCACGATGAAATTTCCATTTAGCGATACATGTAATGTTGAAATATTATATACAATAGATAAATGTTTATAAAATGTTTATTTCAAATGTTTTATACTGCATCCATTTCTTCACACCACTACATCAATGATGATAATAATAAAAAAATTATAAGTATTGTCATTTGTTTAAATTATATATATTTTCATCAATCTGAGCGCGCCGGTCACCGGTGGCCCCCGTGGCGTCACTGCCAAGTTCAGTGCCGGTCACCGGTGACCCCCGTGGCGTCACTGCCAAGTTCAGTGCCGGTCACCGGTGGCCCCCGTGGCGTCACTGCCAAGTTCAGTGCCGGTCACCGGTGTCCCCCGTGGCGTCACTGTCAAGTTCGGTGCCGGTCACCGGTGACCCCCGTGGCATTCAACGTGTTAAATAGGTGTTGCGATTAAGCTGCTGTAATTTACTTACCACGCGTGGCATGTTATTGGTCGGTAGCTAAAAAGGAGCAAGACTCTTAAGGTTATCTTTCCGTAAACTAGCCGAACGATATCTTGTAAAAGTCGTGAGCGCAAAGGTAATGGGGCTCGGGCGTAGTTCAAAGGAAAAATTGGCTAACTTTGACAGACGATAACTTCGCGAAAAATCATGGTAGGATGACCACCCTTTTCTTAACACATCTTGCGTGGGCACTTTGCCGCCAGAGTCTTACCGTTTTAGCGGGCGATTTTTTGCAGTTCGGACGCAAAATTCCTTCTGCATAAGATAACTGTAGTTTTTAAACATTAGGGTCTTTTGATCAAAGTTTCAGTTTCTGTGTTAAAAACAATTTCTCTATTCCCTTTAAAAAAATAAAACAACTTGTCAGAAATTAAAAACTAAGAAAATCAATAATAACGACTTTAGTCGCTTCCCGCGCAAGATGTGTTAAATTAATGCTTGCGACTACTTCTGTAAAACAATCTTTCCGACTTCTGAGCTCGATGCACCCTCGCTACTATGTCGTCAGTCAAACATGGCATTTCGTTGAGCAGCGTGTATTAGAACCGTAGCTCGTCAGAACTTCCGTGCCGGTGGTCACCGTATTTTCGTCGAACTTCAGTCCGGCGTTTAACACATTTGTACAGGTGGAAGAAGAAGCAAGTCGCCGGCCGTCGGAGAAGTTTTCGCGTAGGTAGGGCCGTTACAAGCAGAAAATTGAATTGCCGGGGCGTCGGGCGTGTGACGAAATTCAATTACAGCGCGCTAGACGGGCCGCGTCCGTCTCGGCGGTTTTCCTGCTCGCCTGGAAATTTCGTGCCGTATGTGGCAATCAAACAACGACAGTTTGATACGGCTCTCTCTCTCTCTCTCTCTCTTTTTCTCTCCGGCTTTGTCTCGCGGCTCTGTCTCCCCGAGGGTTTCTTGAAAAATACCCGTCGCGCGCGTCGCCTCGGTTTCCCAATTTCGGGGCAACAACGATCCAGTTTCGGGGCTCTCTCGCCGCCATTTTCTTCGCCGACACGGAGAAACGACCGCGGGCCACCGTGATTGTTTGGGTAAACCGTCCGCGCTTGGTCACATCGTATAACGTCGACTGTCCATTGTGGCGGAAGAATGAAAGGAAAGTTCTATCCGCGACAGGCCCGCGAAGAACGTCGCGTAAAACGTCGCCGCGGCGAGGAGAACTTCGCGACGGTAAAATGTAGTTGAACCGCGGCAGTCGGCGAGAGATGCAAAGCGAAATTATTCCGCGGCCGCGGTGGGCGGTTCTGGAAATTTTTGAAACGAGCTCGACCGAAGAGTTATGATCCTGTTTATGGTCCCGTCGGGTTTATTACCTTGCCGCGTCGTCGGTCTCCGAGCACCCGGTCGTCGTACATCAACGATAAAGAATTGAATGCACTCGCCAGTTTTACAATGTCGTCTGAATGTCACGCGACCCGCAAGATACAGTTTCACTTTTCCCCGCACGGCGCGCCAGGCCGCGGCTGTGTGTTCGATATCACCGATGCCTCTTTAGTTTTAAAGAGACCCTTGTCACTTTTAACGAGCGTCGCAACCGGCGCTCTTTTATTCCGATGCACAATTCTGCGGATGGACGATGTACATACAATGCAGCGGGGGATCGTAGTTCTTTTTTTCTTTTTTAACCCCCTATATTTTTAACCCCCTTTATTAAATGATTTGGCTCGCAATTTTGATGACACGCTTCTGGTGTGTTAACACTGAATTTACGGAGCATTAAAAATTGCTGTTCTATATTAGTTTGTGAAGATAACGATTTAAATTTTAGCTTTATGTTTACCGCAAATAATAACGAATGTATTAAATAAATAGCTCTTGAATGTATCTTCACAATCTGTTAGGTTGGAGGGAAAGTTCTGTCGTATTTTAAAGAAAATATTTGAATTCATTTTGCTTTAACACAAACCCAAGAAATTTAATGCGATCTCCAACAGTTGTATGATGAATGCCAAACTCTTCTGCAATTTCTCGACTTGTTAAATGTGGATTATCTTCCAACATGGATCGCAAAATATCATTATCCATCTTGGATGGTCGTCGAGATCGATAACTTTCTTGGAGCCTCAGATCCCCGGAACGAAATTTGCTAAACCATCTTTGACAGGTATGAACATTTACAATATTTTTTCCAAATACCGCACATAAATTTTTACATGCAACCGATGCGTTGCTACCTTTTTGGAATTCATACAAAATGCAGTGTCGTAAATGCACTTTATCTACTGACATGTTTTTCACTTTAAATAACACAAGAAAATGATGAACGGTAAAAAAGGACTCCTTTTACATTATACAGCAGGTAAAAAAACAAAAAAAATTCCCAATGACTCACTAGCCAGATGTTCTTTTATTTATAAGAAAAATTACCTGCCTATTTAAACTACGACAGAACTTTCCCTCCAACCTAATAAATAACCAGAAACTGAATGTTTAGTGTCCAGGTTCCGTAAATATAGTGTTCATCAACGAGACACGGATGAATTATTTTTGCTTGTAATCTTTTTTGTGATCCCTGCTATCTTTCATTTTTCCAAAATCGTAGGAAGAAATTCCAGTCCGTTTTTCGAATTCCTATCGCTTTGAATTTTAACTCCTCGCGTTCTTGAAATTCGCGAGAATATTGACCCTTTGTGTTCCTGAAGCTCGTAGGAACATTGGCCCTTTACACTGCTACAACTCGGGCAAACACTTGGCCAGCGATACTAGAGGGTGTCGCGGTCCCTTTAATTAGGTTATCAGGTCAGCATATACAATTCCAATAATGCACTGGACACCTTCGATTCGGTTGAACCGCAAGTGTACCAAGCGAATTTATTCAAACGTTTCTTTAAATTGTTGCGGTGGATTGTATGAATTATTTTGAGCCGAGGGATGGTCGTAAGGTAGTCGTTATTCATGAACTTGTTCATTTAGTAATTTACGTGTTCCTCAATTACTACAACATATTGCATAATAAATGAATTCCTTCGCATCTTAAATCATGTTGTTCCCGTCTTAAATTATTTTCTACGCGTCTTAGTTCATTTCGGTCGCATTTTAAATGATTTTACCTCCGACTTAGATTAATTTGTTCCCACCTAAAATTATTTGACTTGTCATCTTAAATTATTTGACTTGTCATCTTAAATTATTTGACTCGTCATCTTAAATTATTTGACTTGTCATCTTAAATTATTTGACTTGTCATCTTAAATTATTTGACTTGTCATATTAAATTATTTGACTTGTCATCTTAAATTATTTGACTAGTCATCTTAAATTATTTCTGCATCGAAGATCTTCCCATTGTATCGGCCATTTATAATGCTGTTGTTCCACGCGTGTAAATCCGTTCTGAAATCCGCGATCGGTAAAGTTCCCAGCAAGCAGAGCTCCCGATAAGGACCCTCCGATAACGACCCTCCACCAACGCGAACGTTTTTCCTCCGTCGATCTCGTTTCCATACAAAACTATAAAGCTATACAAAACGCGAGCTCACCTCGTGGAGAACCGTCGCGCCGGCGAATCGATCGTGACGATTCGCGTTGCCGTGAAATGGTCCCCGGAGATAACGCGAGCCTCGATTCCCGTTTCTGCGTGCACGGCCACGAATTAATACAGGTCGCCGAGCGAGTTTACGTAGGCGGGACGCGCGGGTTGCGACCGGAAGTTCGCCCTATATTTGCCATTGTCGCCGCGGCACACAAACGCTCCGCGTCCTGCAGGATGAAGCAACACGTTTCTCCGTTGTTCGCTGAAACAACTTTTCTGTATGTTCGTTAAGAGTGGACAATCGTTCGGCACGTGTCCGAGCGTCACGTGTCTTCGCATAGTCGACGATCTTCGAGGAAATAGATCATCGTACCCTTGATGGAATCTCGTAGAATTTATGAAACCGATGTGGTGATGTAATTAGCGACGTGTCAGCGGTTCTTTTTAGGTAGCTCCGTAAATAATGCGTCAATCTGGTTGGTAATACTTATACGAGGATATATAACTAATACTTTTAAAATGAGAATGGCTTAAAGTTACAGTATATCAGAAAACACTTGCAAGATTTTTCAAAACGCGGCTTCGTTTATAAAATATTTTTAATTAAAATAAAACAACACATTTCTAGGAAAAATGTTTCATACAGAAATTCATTCTCTTACGAAATGGAGTAACTTATGTATTCAACATTTTCCTCAAAAATGTCTTATTATCAAAATATTTAAATTTCGAGATCTGAAATGAACATACTGCATATGTTATGTACATCTGAAATATCTGAAAAGATTGATGCCTATTTTAGAAATTCCCATTACGCTTTTCTAACGTCAGCTGTGTACTACAACTTTAACGTATTCTCGATTCTAACGCAATCTCCGGCATTGTGAATTCCCCTTGCCAGTAATAGGTATACTTAGGTAATAGGATCGCGATCTATTTTCCTAAGGGGACGCTCGTCGACGAAAACGCTCTCGGGGCGCGCTTCGCGGAGCCAGCGAGTTTCCGAAAACGGGGCCGCAGGAAGTCGAGACAACGATAGAACATCTCCGGAACGGCAGCTAGCGATTTCTCGCAAGAAGCCGCGGCATTATTTATGCGCCGGCACAACAATCCAGCGGCCGAGAAAATCTGTTTACAAAGCATTAGGCGTAGCGACTCGATAACGTGGTTCCCCTCCACTTTGTGCAGAAAGCTCTGAATGCATACGGTCGATACGTTAATCAGTGGCGCGGCCGTCCGAAGAGGGAATTGATCCGTAGGTTTGAGGTCGCGATCTACACCTGCGAAGAGTATCCGTTTTTCTCATGAAATGAGCCTCGCAGGCGCGCGAGAGTGCGCGTCGCATGACGGCCGGTGGTGTTCCATCCGAGCACGGTTTAGCCAACTGTTCTTGTATCGATTGTAGACCATAATAGTTCGCTGGTAGAAGTAGGTTGTAACCCGACGGACGTTGTTAGAGAAGTAGCAGCGGCTAGCACCCGGCAGTCGTTCGTAGTGCGATCGTCGTAGATCGACGAGCCGCGCGGCGTCCTGTCGAAACGGTGAAACAGCTGGGTTCCGGTGAACGTTCCAGGCGGCGAGCCTCCACCTGGATGCAAGCTGACGCTGGGTTACAAAGAGGACGCTCAAGATCTGAGATCGTCCACGGAGGAGCTCGACCTGCAGGATCCTGTGCACGAGCAGGACCTCAGGCGGGAGTCGAAGAAGCTTGCCAAAAGAAAGAAGGACGATGCCTCGTTGTCCGAGTACAGCAGCAAGCTCGAGAGGGAGAGGAAGGACAGCAACTGCTCCGAGATCGTGCTGTTGAACATCAGCGGCAGGACGTCCAGGTTGTCGTCGGTCGGCAGCCAGGGCTCTGGAGCCTCTGGCAAGCTCTCCGTTGTCTCGGCTACTTCCTCGAGGTACGTTTGTCGTTCGACTTTCGTTCTACCAAAACCCGTTCACCGGATCTCCATCTCCAGGCTTCGTGCATTTTTCGTTAAAAAATGAGTAGGTCAAAAAGGAAATTGTAAAGACGCGGAAAGAGTTTGAGAATGTTTTTATATTACGTACCGCCTGCTGAAATTTTTAACAGAGAAAAGTTATTCCCAACAGAATTATATTTTGCATAAAAATCCACAGAGTCTATTCATCTCGTTCCGACCGGGAACGTTGCAAACTCGGCTTGAATGCATAGTGGGTACCTTTTCGCAGCAGGGCTGTACACATTTCAGAGAACCAGATGCCGTTTGGAACTTTTTAATTCCGTGCATGGTTACTGAGATGTGGTCGGTGAATTCTTGCGCTTCGTAATAGTCGGGCTGCAAATTTTATACGTTTAGGGCAGAAATAAGTGAGCGATATGCAGAAACTAGTGAAGAAATCAGAACAATTCAAGAATGTTGTCACATTGTCTTCAATGTAGCGCGATCATTAATTCTGTAAAGATCAACAGTTTAGTAGTAGTTTAAAAATAGTCGTCTTTAGGACGTCCTCAATTTGTCTTAAAAACCCATCTGTGCTATCTAAGATCGAATTTTCCATTTTTAATAACTCATTCATATTCGTCAATCTCGAGAACCTGCCAACATTAAATTACACAAAAATCGTACGAAGTCATAAAGTATGTGGCGTACTTTTTGGGAGAATGTCCCAGCCTGAAAGGTGTCAAATAACGAATTAATTTGTGAACAAATCGACGATCCCTGCCAGGTCACCGAGTCCGCACAAATGCCTGCTCGAGACCTCGTTCTGCGGGAGCAAGCCGACGCTGGCCGACAACCTGATAGAGCCGTCGAAGCCGGAGACGGACGACCTGGAGAAGATCCTGTTGAAACGCGAGGCGGACACCACGAAGGCGTTGATACCGGAGAGCATAAAGGTGTCGATGATCGATGGGAACTTGAAGCCAGACCCTCTGGACAAGCCGCGAAGAAGAGACCGGGAGGAGCGCAAGGAGATCTTCAAGAGAGAGGTGGAGATCACGAAGAGATTCCTAGAGAAGGTCAACATAGAGGTTCGTATCGGGCGACGAATCCGTTTCTCGAGCGTGACCTTGATCCCGGAAAATTCCGCAGGTGCCGATCGTGAAGAAGCCGGCGGACACGCAAAGTACAACGACGGCGCAGCAGTCGTCCAGCCGGAGTCTGCCGCAAGAGGTGCAGAAGCCGGTTAGCTTGGACTTCAACGACAAGAGAAAGAAGTCGCAGAACTTCAAGGAAATCGTGCAAACGACTCCGACAACGAGCAGCGTGACCGGAAGCCCGAAATTGCCGCGGCATCAGAAGGTTCGGGAGCTCGAGGGCTCCCGGACACCCAGCCCCTCCTCCGTCTCCCGAAAAAGCAGCTTCGCCTCCCTGTTCAAGGTACTGTTCGCCGTCTAGGACTGCTGTTGCCTTGGACGCGGCCTCGCGAGCCTCTCGGGCGCTTCTCCGATCTTGTCGTCCATCCCGTTGCGATCTATGACAGTGTCTCGTCCAGTGGAAAATTGTCAGAAAATTGTTAAGGCATAAAAAATTATTTATTATTAGATCACATATTCGGCTAATTGGATAATAAATCGTTTAATTATGCGTTATATTAGATGTGTATTGCTTTATAAATACATTCGTTTTATATTAATCATAATTATTTCACTCGACAATTACTTAATTCAAAAGTATGACTTTTTTCCCGACTGCTCATATACTCGAAACACTGTCTACTGGGAGGACTGAGAAAATAACTCTGAAAATCCTTTCATAGTTTATAGATCCTAGGCTCTAGAACGTCTAGAAGACAGTATCGATCAACAAGCGTCTTCTAGATTATTTAGAGAAAGTCCCTAGAAAACTATAATATATATTACTCGAACTCCGGTTCTCCTAGACTCGATCGCTCGAAACGGGATCGCAGGATCGGGATCGCGGAGGCTCGCGCCTGCGTCCCGCTGTACGCTTTGCCCGCTTGTCTCACCCGCACATGGATTCCTTGCTTTGTCTTTGTAGAAGACCCGCTAGCTTTTTCGAGAAGAGTGTGTCGCATAACACTGCATGTTCTTGACGATCCGCGTGTTCAACTTTTAAGGGCCGAACAGACAGCAGTGTGTTGAGCCCAGAATCACCGTCGCCGAGCACGAAACCGCGACGTAGTCTGACCTCGAAGATAAAGGACACCACGGAGAGTCTGCGCAGCAGATCGAAGTCGCGCGAGCGCGTGTCCGCGGAGAAAGGCTCGAGCCTGAAGAAAGACTCGAAGAACAAGGGGGTGTTCTCGTCGACGTTGAGCCTGTTCAAGAAACGCGAGCGGAAGAAGAGCTACGACGAGGCGATCGCGGCCGCGTGCGGCACGGAGCTGGAGGACATTGGCGGGCATCCGTCGTTGGAGAGCATAGGGAACGTGGAGTTCCGGTTCAACGCCGAAAGGGACAACAGGAAGGACGACTCGATCTTCATAAGCCTGCACGCGGACGACAGGAACTACGAGGAGGCGTTGCCCTCCGAGAGCGTATCGATTCCGTTGGAGACGCCGACCAAGCTGCTGGACGAGTACGAGTCGGAGCCGCGGACCGGCAGCATAGTGACACAGGTGTCGATCGAGCATCATCCGGTGCCGGCCAAAATAAAGACCGAGGCCCAAATCGAGATCACCTCGAGGTCCTACTCGCGAGACAGCGGACCGCTGCCCAGGAGCGTCTCGAAGGACTCGGAGATCTCGAGGAGCTCCTCGAAGGAGTCCAAGATCAGCTCGCACAGCAAGATCATCGAGGCGAAGTCAGGCGACAGCAGGCCGCCCTCGGAACACAGAGTGTCCAGCAGTTCGTCCAGAGACTCGGTCGGCAAGAAGGAGATCACCAAGCCGAAAAGGAAGAGCAAAGAGGTCCAGCAGATCGAGCCGCCCGAGAGAATCGACGACAACGCGCCCCGACAGAAACAGCAGCCCAAGGAGCCGTCACACAAGGAGCCATCTCACAAGGAGCCATCTCACAAGGAGCCATCTCACAAAGAGCCTTCTCACAAAGAGCAGTCTCATAAAGAGCCGACTCACAAGGAGCCGTCTCAGAAAGAGTCGACCCACAAGGAGCTGACCCACAAGGAACTGGCCAAGGAGCTGGCCAGGGAGCTCGCCCTAACCAAGCGGTTCGCGGAGCTGCCGGACGACGGACTCAGACCGGAGGACGGCCTCGCGAAGGCGCCCAGCGTCGTCTCCGATCTCGATCACAACAGTTCCGAGTCCGAGCGTGACTCCGAGATCGAGTTCATCAGGAACAAGACCGAGAAGATCGTCCAGGAGCTGCCCGACGAGAGGAAAGGATTGTTTTACGAGGAGAGCTTCGAGGAGGATCTACCCTACGTACCGACCACCCTACCTTTAGAGAAAAGCGTCGCCGTGCCGATCCTGCCTGTCAAACAACGACTCCAAGAAGTTAGGTAGGTCGTAGGCCGGATCCGTAGGTGGCGACGGGTAATGCCAATTTGTTCATTCACGGTGTTCGCTAACTGTTTCGTTTCGGTTCATTGGCTTCGGTGTTACTTCGCTGTCTAACTTCATCCACGAGACACGGAGACTTTACCAATGAAACACTTTCGCACAGTCGATACACAAGACCCTCATACGTTCCTCAAAGTTATGATTCGCTCGTTCTATTTCTTGGTCCGTTGAATTATTTCACTGGATTCGAATCATAATGGCGTAAGTGATATTTTCGAAAATGTTAAATTAAAAGCAAAGTAAATGATAATTTTACTATACCAGTTATCTTAGCTGAACATTACAAGGTATATTGCTTCGTTCAAGATAGATTTTATTTAGATACAATTGCACAAATAAATTCTATGATCGAATTGCTTTAACAATTTTTACCAGTAAGCAATAACACTCCTCGAAAAATTCTACACGCGCCATTAAGGATCCAAACCGTTTATTTATTTAGATCTAAAGAATTAATTTCCGCGTAGAAAAGATTCAAACAAAGGTTCCTAGCTCTTGATTGGTAGCCTTAGAGCGTAAAGAGATTGAAACCGATCGTGTATGCATCGATCATAACCGGACGAGGCGTATGAGGGTGAACAGTCTACGAAACCAAAACCACGCAAACTGTTCGTAACAAAAACGCTTGGTACCAGTAGAATGACGATGGTAGAGCATCGGCGTCGGTAGCGTGTTTCACGATAGAGCGCCGACACCAAATGGTTTGTGAACGATGTCCAGAACGATACCGATCGAGAGGCCTCGGTCGACGACGCCCATAAACCCGACGCTGCTCGACGAGTTCGTGATGCAGACGTCGCTCGACGAGCGCCGCATCGAGAAGATGAAGATCTCGCTGCCCCGGGAGGACAGCCGCAAGCTGAAAAGTCCCCGGAAGCATCCGGCGAACACGTTCACGGAGTTCGCCGGTAAAGTAACCGACGCGGGTCGAAGGGCCGCGGGAAAGTCGCCGAGCCCACCGCCACTGCCACCGAGGGCCCCGGCCAGACCCACCAATTGGATCAACTTCGAGGAGATACCGGAGAAGAGGAAAGCGCCGAAGAGAATCCAGACGATCCCGCGGGCCGACGACGAGCCCAAGTCCGGGTACAGCTACGTGCAGCCGGAAGAATGCAGGTACGTAAATCGAACGTAGAATATTTCCCGTATTTCTTCTCCCTTGCTGGCACAGTATCAGCGAATCTCCATCAACGTAGACCGTGACGCATTCGCGTTAGTCGTGATCAGAATTCTAGTTATTGCGCTCTCTATTAAGCTTCGAGCGGTGACCATTGGTTTAATATCGTTAGTGGTGCCGTGATATTAAATTGACATTAACTGAGACAATTACGTGAAATTATCATGAATTCATGCGGAGTCGATTCGACGACGAGTCACCATTAATTAACCCCTTGCGCTACGATGTCTTTCAGAACTGCATCGATTACTTTTTCGTTCTCAATCATTTCCTTGATGCAGCGAGATAATTTTTCTTTCTCGTTCTTCTTCATTCGCTTTCATTCTCAGATTTTGATGACGAAGGATTCAAGTTTTGTTTCGATTTGATAGAAACGATTGGCAGCATTTATCGAATCATCCTCGATATGCTACGACTCGTTATTATACTGCAAATGATTAACCGAAGAATTTTTCTACTTGTCCAACCGTGTAACGCTGTAACAAACTTCCATCAAAAGAATCGAGCACACGCGGTCTGCGGCGCGTATTCTAAAAAAAGAAGGAACGTTAGATAAGAGCCGCGGCGAGAACGACGTAACGCTCGGAAAGATTTCTCGCGTAGGTTGTCGCGGCGTGTTACGCTTTATGAATGATGTCGCGGCCGCGCGCGCGTACCATCTATAAATAAGTCGGATCTCCTCCTCCCCTCTTGTGCGGGCTAACCCCAGGTGAAAAAATCGATCGGCAGGTGCGAGTGCCACGAAGAGTCGCGAAGAGCGTCGCTGAGAGAGGCCGCGGCGACCAGGACGTCGTCCTCGTGCAGCAGCAACGGCGAACGATCGTGCAACGGCGACAACTGCACGATGCCGGCGTCCGGATCGGTGGATCGTGCCAGCATCGTCAGGTAAACGCGCCCGGGTACGATCGTCGATCACAGCGGCACCGTTTCGTAGGACACACGTTGAAGACGCTAGTGATGAGTAGAAGTCTGTTTCTGTACTTTCAGTGACAGCTCGTTGGAGTGTAGCCTGAGCATCGAGGAGGGCGCGCAAACCCTTCTCGCGACGGACTCCTCGTCGAGACCGTTCGGCATGGACCTCGACGTACGGTCGAACAGGTCCAGCATCGTGTCCCAGGACGAGACTGACGAGATCCAGCACCAATAATTCATTTCACGGCACGCCTCCTCGCCTTACTCTCCCTTTTTAACAGATTCTCCTCCTCGTTGGACTCCTTCGGCCGAGTTCTCGTCGCTCTCTCTATCTCTCTCTCTCTCTCTCATTCTCTCTCAGCCGCTCTCAGTCTCTATCACTCTCATTTCATTTCATTTTCATTATTCGGCGGTGTTCTAACGACCGACACCGGGTCTTCTGTTCTTCGATTTATTCACCTCGGGCATGGATGCAAATTTACTTCCCTAAGCAGCTCTCTTCTCAAAGTTGTACGAAATCGTCTGCATGGAAACGTTATTTACGACATGCGTTGCGAAAAGTAACACGTTTCACAATTTTTTAGTAGAACAAATGTATCAGTTATTGTGCCGTTAACCCCTTGCCGTGCCATTTTCTTTAGAAGTTATATGATTAGAATTCCTTCGATCGCACTAATTTCTTAGATGAAAAAGGAAATTTTATATTTATTCTGCGCTTATATCTACTTGAATGTTTAAATATTGGTAACGAGAGAATAAAATTTAATTCCTAGTTAAAGGAACGGGTGAATATTCATACCTAATAGCTTATTACTAGAAATCTCCGTCACGAGTCTGACTCGTTAAAGTACGGCATGGGGTTAATCAACATCCAAAGTTTAATAATTAAATGCGAATAGTTTTGAATTAAAATGAGATAGTTTCCTTTACCGATGAAACATTTTAATTGTATGTCAATGTCCTTCGGATAAGTACAAAATTGTTTGATAATTGAAATATGTCAAGAGCACAAAATAATTAACAAAATAAGGAGCACAGTTTTGTGATCTAGAAAAGATGAATAACTAATTGCTGGTCGACGACTACCGAGTCTTTTCTATTTTGTTACCGCGTGTAAATTTCTGTACACCGATCTTGTACTGTGTAACAATTTCTTTATACTGATCTTGTGCCTTGAACCTTGCATATACCCGAGTCAAAATGCTCGCCCCCGCAATCTAATTGCTTTCAATCTACCACGAAAGAAATCATGTTTCATCTGTTCTAATTCATATTTACTAAAAAAAAAAAAACCAGTTGTTCCGGTTTTCTTCATCAAATTCGCAAAGTCTAACGTGCTTTTTAAGGAAACACAAACGAATTATTTTTCGTAACGCACGACGATTTTGTATAAAAAAACAATCCACTTTGTTCGCGTAGAAAGTACGAAACCCTTTCCTCAACGAAGAATTGCATAATTTTGAGAAACAGAAGAGGGCTTGAGTTTGTTAGCCAGTTATCGAGGCAGTCCTGATCGGTACAGCGTTCCCTCCATATCGTCGCGCGAGAATTCTCTTCTATCTCGCGACATATTTAATAGTAAATCGTTGAACAATGAAAGAGAAGATCGACCATCTTCCGCCGTTTTTAAACATCTCGATGTACTTTCCAAACCGCGCGACGCTAAGGGGGGAGAGGAACGTTGCAACCCCCGCCATGCCCGATCCGTCGAATGGAAGGCAACGTAGGAGCAACTCGTTGTCCCGCGGCATTTTCCTCACTTTCTCCCGTTTTCTATCGTCGTTGCCAGCAACGACCCGCCCCGCCTGTTTCGCCGGGACTTCTTCCCGACGCATTTCAGTTCGCAATCGTCTGTCGCGCGTCTTTTGTACATAGCACGTTGCAATAGCCCGAACGTTGTCATTTTCCACGCGAGAATCTTTTCAATCGAGGAGCGTACCCCTTCCACGAGAACTCGTTCGTTTTTCCTCGTTATCTAGATTCCACGTTACCTTTTACGGACAGAAGCATGCTTGCTCGTGTGTGTGCGAGCGCGATGACCAAAAAATGCTTCCTTTTACGGTTTAGAGAGAGGGGCAGTGTGCGAGCGACGCCCGCCGTAACGGCGAACGGTGGCTCGCTGGACCGACGGTTATCATTGACCAGCTTCATATCATGTAGGTAGAATTTAGCTCTGTAAGTGTTTTTTCCGTGGTGCCGTAAAAATTTATCGAATGTTGAAAGTATGAGATCGTTATCGGCGTCGCGTTGGGATGGATCGTTCCGGCGGCCGGCCACCCTCGACTTCCGGTCTGCGAATATTCCACCGTGTCCCAACCCCTTGACGCGCGAACTTACTCCTAAATGATTCCGCGCGAAATCACCGGGAGTAAAATTGGCTTGGTTTCGAGAAGCAACCGATTTTTGAACGGGGACAATATGGCCGCCGCACAGTGGAGCCAGTGCGCCAAACGCGGTAAAATCATTTCGTATCATAAACGATCTGGTCGATCTGCCATTATTTCCCTTCTTTTTCAAACAACGCATAATTAAATCATGGAAATTAACTTTAACTGTTAACTCTAACTAAAACTCTATGCAAATTAAGTTTGCATTATAGGAGCATTTTATTCAAATGACCTCTTACCGCGTTTGATCTGCAATGGCCCCAATGGCCCCGATGGCCGTCGTTGATTGTCGTTCATCGCGAGATTCAGCATCCCGTCGCCAAGGCAGCTCGGTCTTGATTTCGCGAACAAATTAGCCGAGCTTGGCTTCTCGCGAATTTATTATTATCCATTCGACATGATATCGAGAACGCGCTGGGCTTTTGCGGAAGTCGAGGATTTTCCGCACGCGTTCCTTTGTCGATGGCCGCGAGTTATCGATAGTTCGTTCTGCCGGTTATCCGTTGAACAATCTTGTGCGCGATCGCGGGGAATCGTTCGCACGTCATATCCTACGAATTCGAGATTTTTCCTCTAGATATCTCCATTTTGTCGGTCACGAGCCACCGTCCGCCGTTCGGCGAGGCGACCTGGAACGGCCTGCCACAAGAAACGGAACTCGGAGGCAGCGATTAGTTAGCGAGCTTAGATGCAAGACAGAATCAAACAACCACGAACGGTCGGAATCGATCGATTCCGTTTCGAGGGAAGACGAGAGGCTCGGAAATCGTCGATTATTTCTTACCAGACCGCGGACGTTTATGCAAAATGAAAATTGACCGTTTCTACAAAAAGATAATGAAAATAAATGTTATTCTAATTATTTTAACACTAAACCTGTCGAGCTTTAAAAACGTGTGTGCTAAAATCGAAAATGTAAAAGTGGTCATTTTGACTGGCACGACAGGTTCAGCGTTAATAATCCATAATCGCTGGTAAATTGCAAGATGTTAGTCTTAAATTCATTCAATCGTTTCACAGTTTGAAATTTCACTTACTCGTTTCCGTCATAAAAGCATAATATCCGTGCTCTATTTACCACAAGCTGTCCGATCATTTCGACGTTTTGTTATATCATTTTTTCTAACATTTATATGAACACGAATTGATGGCACCAGCCTCTAGCTGGTGCACCGCCTCAATTCCAGCTGTTCCCAGAGCCTCGACTCGCCTAATCTGAAAAATTAGGACGAAGTGCGCCAGGTTCCCTCGGGAGAGGTCGATTCCGCTCCGTGGAAGTTGACCTAAAGAGTACAAGGTAGTAGCGGTAATTGTAAAGTTAATGGATCGTACGGTCGATAGGGATCTTGTTAAATTAGCTGCGCGAGCGAGCCAACGGTGTATATCCGCTGTGTATGGTTTAGGGTAAATTAGGCGATGAGAATGAACGCGTCTCTCGCGGCGCCCCAGGAGATGCGTCTGCCACCGCAAAAACAGACGGTCGGCGATCGCCGAGCGACGAACCTTTCCGGCAGACTAGATCGCTGTTTCGTGCTTTTTCTGTTCGCCGATCGGTATAGTAGGCGGATCGTGTAGAGGTCGAATGTCGGCGAGGCTACCTTAGAGGGTGATCCTCGATCGCGTTTAGGCGAACCTCCTCGCGACGAGGAGCAGCGTCCCGTGGTCGCAGGAGAAGGTAACGAAACGAACAACTGTCGTGTTCAGTGTTCGCAGAGATATAAGTTACGCGCGGAGCGGGGACAGGTGGGGGAAGGAGTGGGGTATCGAACACAAGCGCGGAAGTTCCGCATAGCGTGAGATCGGTAGACCGCGGATTTTTAATGCAAAGGCAGAAATTGTCTGACTCGATTACGAGGAACATAAGCTGGATGGAAATATCTTTCCACTTTTAATAATCGTGATGAGTTAAAAACATTTTACAGCTCTTCTAATTCCTTTCGAATTTTGTATTTGATCTATTACGCATCGAGTCCGCAGTCCAGTGATCAGACAAGCCCTACGTCGCGTCGCGATCGTAGCTCGGAATTATAACGCTCGCCCGGTAGACTTGCCACGCCGATGTATCGCTCCTTCCGTAACTCGTTTCTCTGAGAACGCTGACGGTGTTTAACAATGTCTGCTCAACAAATTGCGTTTCTTCGACTACGTTAGCTCTGTGTACAACCGAGACAAACAAAATAACACTGTGTTCAAAATGGAATTTAAAAAAAAAAAGAAACAGCAGGGGAAACGCGTGTCGTTCTGACGCACCGGAAGTCGACGCTTTCTGTCGGGGATCACTCGAGAAATCGGCCGTATTCGAAGGCTGCGATTGACATTGCTCGTTCGTTTTCCAAAACATTTTCGACAGAAACACCTGGTCAAAGCCCAGAAAGTAATTAACATATGTTATTCTATATCAATGAGAAGACTATTTATTTCGATCTTTCGCCATTTTTATTATAACATTCGGTTGAAGTAACAAATTCGTACAGTGATTTTCTATGAAAAAGTTTTTACAACTTTAGCTATTTTTAAATAGCTGAATATCGGTTTAAAATAACTAAATCGATAGGTTCAGCGTTAATATATAAACTTTCTTCGAATCTTTTCACTAAATAAATATTTCACGCATTTGTTCATCGTACAAATGCATGAAATCCGCAGTCTATTAACGATCAATGTCGATCAAAGCTCCACC
Source organism: Augochlora pura (assembly GCF_028453695.1). Taxonomy (NCBI): domain Eukaryota; kingdom Metazoa; phylum Arthropoda; class Insecta; order Hymenoptera; family Halictidae; genus Augochlora; species Augochlora pura. Next base: position 2,421,618 of record NC_135780.1, read on the forward strand.
GAGACTTCGCTGCGCCGCCGGTGCGCAGGAACGATTCTTCTCGAGTTCTCCCGTGTACTAACGCGTCTAGGAATTGAGTAATTGTTCTACTTTTTATCTTCGCCCACGGACAAAGAGAAACCGTAGCTAGAACGGAAGGTGAACCAACCGATGGGACCCTTCGATCGTTAGCCGCGCGTAATTAGTAGTGTCTTTTTCCTTGAATATTGATGTGCGTAGCTTCATCTCTTTGTCGAATTGTTCAGCCGCCATCCGGGAACCACTCATCGCCGCCATCTT
>NC_135780.1:2421996-2603574 GCF_028453695.1 Augochlora pura
ATAACATAAATAAAGCGCGAGGATACAATGCAACAAACATTGCCAGCGAAAGTCCACACTAACTCTACCGTCGATATATTTAACAAACATAGATATAGTACCGTGGCGATGATCGAGACTCGCGTGTCCACGCCGCGAGTCCTCTTCAGTCTACTTGGACAAGTGTTACTTCACTTGTTCGATTACGACAGCTGTCGGTGTTCACGGGTAGCGATGGAATCGTTACCAAATATATTCGATTCGATACCGAAATACTTAATAGCAGGCATCGTATATGAATCGAGATTTTAGGCACTTAGTATTATTCAACGACACTGATACTTCATAAAATCATACCGAACCAATATTGTGTTGAGTCCAAGCCATTTCTTCGACACTTTTCGAAAATATCGATACTCATTTGTTAATCGATATTTATGTAAAAATATCGGAAGAGTTTGGTAAAATAGTATTTCAACTGGCAAATTGCAAATAGATATTTTATGTCGGATTAAGCATGTATTTAAAAGAATGAATATTTAATGTAAAAGAATATTTAATGTCCTGTTTGAAATACGAATTTATTCGAATCATTTTTCAAATAATTGTTAGAATCTTTTATTTAAAAATATTTTCTCTATAAATATTAGCAAGCTCTGAGTATCGATATTTTAGAATAAGTATTGAAGTGGTATCAACTCCGATACCTGCGTCTCTGATACAATTTGGTATTGGATCGAAATTTGTCAACTAGTATCGATAAGAATCGATACGGGATCAGTATACTATTCACGGGACACCGTGCCGACCCCATGAACGCCGAGAGCCTCGATCAATTTCATCGATTCTATCGGGTGACCAAGAAATCTGTCGCGCTTCTCCTACGAATCGACCTGTACAACTCTACCTTAATTAAAAACCAACTCGATTACGCTTCTGAACGAAAGATCATCGACCTTGAACGATTGAGAGAACTCCCATAACGGCGCAGGAAAATCGCGTGTACATTTCTTGGTTACCCAACACACACTGTCAACCAATTAATCGCAACGAGCGATTACAGCTTTCCCTCGTTAGCGTCTCGCTGTTATCGCCCCGTTTACAGCATCTCCCCTGTATAAAGTGTATCGGGAGACGTGATCGAGCTGTTAGCCGATGGAAAATGGCGTCCTCCGCGCGGCGAAGGCTCGCCGTGTCCGCGAAATCGCGTCGAAAAGGGAAAACAGTAATCGGTTGACCACCCGCTCGATCTCCTAGGGTCTTCGTTTGTTCGAGGCGACCGAGACAGTCTGAGAAACCGCGAAACATCGGTCTGGAAGATCTCAGACCGCGTTGCAGTCCATGAAGAGGGTCCTACAGTCCTGTCCGGTGCGCCCTCGTCGTCCCGCCTCGTATAGGGCCTCGAAGCCCACTCCGCTTTGCCTTTGGAGGATGTAGCTGGTCGCGTACCTTCGATGAGAGAACGATTAATCAGTCAGTCGATAAAAATCGAATAGTGGAAATTTGATCGGCCATTGTAAATTTTTCTCACATTATCCGTCAGCTTGGAAACAATAATAGACATTAATTCCACTTTTATAGATATTACTACGTTGTAATAAATATTTTAATATATTCTATATTAATATTAATATTAATATTATACTCTTGTCTAATTATAAGATTTCTTTGAAAATAAATTGTATTAATATTAATATTAATATATATTAATTAAATAATTAATTGAAAAATAAGAATTAAAAATAAACCTTATAATTTGGCAAGAGGAAATGCGATTATTTGAACCTAGAGTCTCGCTTTTACAACTATCTATTATCAGCAACTATAAAAGGGAGTCGTAGGGCTCGAATAATCGTGTCAGCTCTTCCCAAATTGTCCATTTTCGTTCCCAAGTTAAAGGACAATGTAATAAAAATGACTATAGTAGGCTGCCTTTGCTTAATCGGCGGGAAACTTACGAGCCAAGTTGACAGAAGATTGACGACGTGCCCTGAGCGTCTGCGACGCATTCGGCGCTCGCCTCGCAAAGGGCTCGTTCGGCGCAACCCTGCTGACCCTCGTCCTCCGCTCGGCCAACGTTGTTGAAGCTCTTCAGAGACCTCATGTAACCCTGGAATCGAACGTCGCATTTTGTTTCTCGCTCATTCCGTCGCAGCGAAAAATTCTCTCAAATTGTCCCATGGCTTGTTATAAAAAAAAAGTACAATTCGGGAAGATGAGATACGATTATTCGAGCCTTGCGGCACGTTTTTATAGTCGCTGATCGTATCCCCTTTTCCCAAATTGCCCATTTTGATTTCAAAGAAAATAAAATTATTTCAAAGAAAACAATTCGAGAGATTCACCGTGTTCACATCACGCGTGCGTGACACTTCGGTCGGTTTGCCAACAGTTGTCCGCCGGACTCTTTCGACCGTGAAGCGTCAGTTTTCGAACAGGTGTTGCTCTTTTTTACAGTCATTGTACAATTCTCGCAATGCATGTGACTTCATACAGGGTGATTCAATAAAAACTGTTGCGAAGCAGTATCTCCGTTATTGTTAAAAATATTTTAAAATGCTAGAGGAGCAGACTGCGTTCGAAGGGACACGTATTCGATGGAAATAATTTAATCACCCTGTATATGCGTTTTCTAAAATAATTTCTAAAAATAATTCCTACAGTCGAGAATTCCTACAGTTCGTTGAACTTCATTCAAGAAAAGAATCCTGTCACCGAATTAATGTGCATATTTTCTGTCTGTTTTGTGACCGTGTTGGAGGAGACTGTACCTTGAACATAGTGATGGAGGCGACAGCGGCTTCCGAAACAGTATCCCGTCTTCCTGCAGACCTGGCGGTGAACGAACGATGGGAGAAGGAGGTCTTCAAGGCGTCTAGCAGGTTCACCACGATGCTGATGAACTGTTAGAACAAGATTCGATTAGATACGGTGCTAATAATAGTTAGACATTTGTCTTAGTTTTATCTTAGTTATTTCTTTTGTTTTTTCTTTTTCTTTTATTTATTTCGTCTGTTTTTTCTTTCTCTTTTATTTATTTCGTTCGTTCTCCTTTTTATTTTATTTATTTCGTTTGTTTTTCCGTTCTATTGAATTTATTTCGAACCCTTATTTATTAAGTGAAAGCAATAGCTCGTTTGTCCCAGTGACTCATACTAAGATGCGAGCGATAGACTCTACCTAGCTGCATAGAAGGTAAATCGTGACTCGACCTAATAGAATCGATGCCACCCACCTGCATAGGGCTCCCGTCGTTGTTGGTTTTGTCGATGCCCTCGATGTCGCCGTGCTGAGGACCGCCGATCAGTGCAGTGATCACCCTCAGGCCCACCGCGACTACATTGGCCCAGGGACTGGCAGGCGCGCCGTCCTCGATTTCGTTCTTGCTAGCCTCGTTGTCGCCGGCCACGCGTCCAAGCAGCAGTCGCATCAGCACTCCCAGCATGTTCGACCAGGAGAAGCTGCTGTTGCCGTTGCTCTCCTGTCGGCACAAATGAGATACAAATGAAATACAGTAAAACTGAATTTATTTAGACATTCAACAATTCTTCTTCGAGTGAATGGCTTGGATCAAGAAATTTATTCGATCATATGAAAGAATCTTTATAGTTTGAGAGATTGAGGCCTGACTTGAACGTTTGGCAATTGATGTCGTCTATTATTTGTGTAGGGAAGAGTAGGGTATGATAATAGCAATAATAATGGTAATAATAATAATGATAATAATAACAAAACGTTAAGGAGCCAATCATAGTGCTTCGTGTAAAAGCTGAATAGCTTAGTTGGACATTACACAATTTTTCTTCGAGTACTTGAATTAAGGAAACGCTTCAATCGTTTCCTACGAAAGAGTCTCTATAGCTCCAGCGATTTTCACATGAAACATGTGAAAACCGATCATCGTGACCTGCTCGGTACCAACGACGATCACGAAAACCCAATCGTCGTGGTTCCCGCTCACCTGAATCTGATTGGTGTTCACCTCGTTCAGCTCGTCTATGCCGACCTTCTTCATGGCGTTCGGTTTCTCCGCAAACTTCCGGTCGTCCCTGACCCGTTGCTGGTTCTGCTGAGTGTACTGAGGACTTTGCGGCAACGCCACCACCTTCCCCAGCACCAGAACCACCATGCATATCGCCGCGTACTGTTTCCGATACATTCTGCAACAGAGCATCGAGACAACCCGTGAGAAGACGCGACCGCAGACCACGGGACGCGAACGAGCTCCTTCCGATTCCACGGGGGCGGCCGGTCGGAGCCTTGACCCGCGGACACGAAAACAGAAGGAAAAGTAAAAACGGGAACGGTGCACAGGACGATCGGCGCGCAGCTGGCCGGTAAAGTGTGTCAGAGCTGCTAAGGTCGCCCTGGCAGCTACTAGCCCACTTCTTGCTAGATGCTGCCGGTTTGTTGAACCCGGCCCGGTACCGTTACAGGAAAACGCGGTCGCGGTGTACTGTCGCCGGCGCCCTTGGTCACGGAAAAACGGCGGTGCCGAGAAGCGTTTCACGGCACGTGGACGAGACATCGGTCACCGATCCGCGGCCGCTGTAATTATGAATGAAAACCGCGGCGATCGACGGTGACGCGACGATCGGCTGCTCGATTTGAAGGTGAATGGCGGTCTTCGTCGAAGTCAGCCGCGCTTCAAGCGAATTAAGCGATGGTATAAAATAAAATAAAATAAAATAAAACCGAGCACAGCTGCGAAGATAATACGGTAAAATAGTATGAGAAAGTCTAAATCTCTAATTTGATTGTTATAACAATTAAACTATAATCTCAAATAGTTAAGTAAAATATATAAAGTAGAAATATAATAATGTAACAGAAATAATTTTGTCATGTTATTTTATCATATTATTTCCGCCATTCAATTTATACAATTATAGATTAGAATGTTACTACGATTTTATTTTGTCGCGAACTTCATGCAATTCGTATATTTTCTGAAGCACCAGGGTACCCGAGTACCTAGTAAGGAGACAACGGATTGTTCGTATTTATGACAAAAATGAGTAGATGAGTTTAAAAACAGTATTAAGAGAATTGACGAATGTCATTGCTAAACTGCGGACATTTATGCAAAATAAAAATTGGCAAGTTCATATTCTACTGTTAACCATCTTAACAGATTAAAATAATGAATTCACGTTGCAAATTGCCTTCGATCTTTACACTATTTGAAATTCTAACAGAGGACGATTATCAAGCATGAACGCAGACAGAAGTCGAAGTGAAGAGGCCGAAGGAAAGAGAAACGAACGAGAGGAACGCGAGTTTGTTCGTCCTCGACGAGATCGGCGTCGCGCGATAGAGTTCGCCGCGGACTTCTGAAGGAACGAAACGCGGCGAGGACGGGCGAGGCTGGTTTCGAGGATACTCTAGCGCTGACTACTACTCACTTCGCTACTTTCAGCTGGACTTCCTTGACACTGACTCTCGACTCTGAAGATGAAATTCCTCGCGGGGCCTTCTATATAGCTTGCGCACTTACGTGGGGGGCAGACCGCGCGGCCAATGACCACACGCCTTTGGCACTATTTTCAATGGCACTGACCAATCTTCCGCCGCTGGCCGCGGCCGTTCGCCGCCGCGGACCCCGAAGATCCAGTTTTCAAGCAGAGCTTCTTCGGCGTCCCCCGTTCGCGATCCGTCGCGACCGAATTCTTCTGCCAAATGTCCGACGATTTCGCAGAAACTCACGCTCCGGAAACCGTTCTTGGCTCGTACGTTAACCTTGCGGACGAATCCAGTTATTTATCCGCATACTTTCGATCATCCGACGACGACGAGGGGATGATTGAATCGAAAGAAAATGAGAAAGTATAAAATTCGTCGAGATTGTTGCCGGTACCTGTTCCTTTCCCCGGGTGTAACGAAATAATTCATTCGCCCAGCTGTTTTGTTTCGTTACGTTATAATTATAAATTTGATTATAGTATAAGCTAACAGGCTTAACCTCTTGCACTACGACACCTTCTCACGTTGCGTTGATTAGCATTAACTTGTCCTTTTATTATATATAATTAACCGGATAATTTTTGTTTCTTCTATTGTCTTTATTTCCTTCCGTTTCTAGACTTTGATAACAGACAAATTCAATTTGATCACGATGTAGAAAGAATTAATAATATTTATATATTGTATAATAGATCTCACATGAAATCTTTATCACGAGTTTGACTCGTTATTATAGTGCAAGGGGTTAACCCATCCACTAGACATATCTTTTCTTCGGCCACCACGATGTGTCTGTCAAAGGGTCATTGTTAAAAAAGAGAAGAATATATTGCTATTTTTTAATTGTTATCATTATTTACTTGTGTTCAAAATAAATAAATTTCGAGGTCAGATCTCTTCAAAATGGACTTGACAGTCGATGCGTTAAAGTACAAATCGTAATTGAATGAAATTCAATGTCAAGGTTTTTTGTAAGATCGTTAGCGATCACCACAAAACTATTACCTTGTCAGTTTCGTTCATCGAAAGAAACGATTACTGTACTCTCCTTTGCAAGGTTGTCTTCCCTGTCGAGGAGAGAGAAAGAGAAGAAGAGAGAGAAGAAATAATTCGATGAGACGAAGATCACGACCCGGGGATCGTGAAGATTCGATCGCAGATAGATCGGCCGCAGGCTTTCCTTTTCTTCGCGAATGGTCCGAACGATCGATGCACCGCCGATCCCAGCGATCACGATCCATCATAACTGTTTCAGTAGCGGGACGCTGGCGTGGTGTCTTCTTATTAGGAGGATCTCGCTAATCGCCGCATGCCTGGAACGACCTGGGATCCCGGGAGATCGTCGGCCTAACCTCCGCTCGACGTGTTTGCCGATCTAATTCTTCTTTCCGCGTCGGGAAAAGAAGCGTCCTCGGCGAAGAAAGAAAAGAAAAAAAAAGGGAGTAATATCGTCGCCGGTCCCGGATCGATCGGGAGCGTCGAAAAAATAAACGGATGCCGGGCACGAATGCCGTTGACCATGCTTGACACACTTGCCGAGTCAAATTGCTGCGTAGTCCGTCGTTACCATCGAAGACCGGTTATCGAACTGGTCATTACCGGGTCATCGAAAATAAAAGTACAGCCCCGTCGAAAACTAACGGGCGTTACGAAGAGAATGCTCGTCGTACCCCGGGTCCTGCCGCGCGAACGTGCATACCAGAGCAAGTCGCTCGGATTTCCTGCAGACGTCGCCTATTTCGGCGAAAAGTCCCGTGTGGAATCAATAGAGACTATGTTAATGGCGGCCGCTCACCGTTATGCCAATAACGAAAGTTTGTTGCGGCGGTCGCCGAGCTGGAGATCCGCGAGACTCCTGTCGCCCGAAAGACTGAAAGCATTAGACACCGAGGACATTAATTTCGAACATGCTCCGACTGTAATTGTTGCACCAAGTTCCAAAATAATTTTTATAGAACATAATTCAGACTCTTAAAAAATTGTTAAAAGTGCAACTGTTGTTATGAGTCACAAGACTCGACCTCATATACACAAAATGCACTTTGCTGTATAAAATGAAAGTACTGTAAGTAAGAAAAATTATTTTGAATCTCCAGTTAAAATAACTTTGAGCACAGAGGGTTAATTAAATTCGTTTGACCATCGGCTCTAGCATATCGCAACAATTAATTAGATAAGAAATAGAAAAATTTGAACGTTCCCGTTCTCCCCGACATATTTTTTCCTTAAACATCGACGAGAACCGCTCAACCGGACGGAATAAAAAGAGCATCTGCACTGTCGAATCTTTTGCGACAACGTAAAAGGCCTAGCTGCTTAGCCGCCATAAAAGGAGGTCCCTCCGTTTGACGAGTTTCTAGGCTAAGCACTGTTCTGTGAACTTAGCGAGGCCGAAGAACGTCAGACTCGTTCCTTTCGACCGATCCCGAAGAAATAATCAATGCTCCTGCGCCTATAATAAAGCCGAAAGGAATAGGAGAATCGGGTCCGCTATTAGACCTTTACCGCTGACACAGAAATGCACCGACATACCAGCAGTTTCTGTTTTGTGGCCGCTCCTTCCGTTTATTTCTGACCGGAGATCTTTTATCTTTTATCTTCCCATGATCCCGGCTGCGCAGCTCATTCTTGATAGCGCGTGATAACTCGTACGATCTCGGCAGACTCATAAGCACCGTTGCACGCTGGCTCAAAGACCCGGAAAACGTTGCCAACTTAGAACTACTCGTTGCTTTATTTATTTTTTAATTGGAATTTCAATCTTTTCAATTAACTAGGCTAGATTTTCGAAACAAATTTAAGAATCGCGATGCTACCGATTTACTTGTTGCGATACGATTCTTTAGATCTACGATCGATCGGCAACGCGGCTGGGTTTAGGCAATCTCGTGCACAATGATCGGATCAACATTTCGACGCATCTTCTAACCACATGACTTTCTTGATTAGAATATCTATTACAGCTACTTGACACACAAAGCGTTAACATAGCGGAACATCCGAACGCGCTGCACTCGTGTTTGATGATTTGTATGCAGCCGCCCTATTCTCGCGTGATCCACGCATATTATCCTGTGGACAGGTATGTCAAACAGGAAGTGAAACGAACGGGTCTGTCTGTTTTTCCTTAGGTGTTTGCCTCTTACAACGAACTAACGAAAAATCGTTTCTATTTAAAGACTGGAAAGAGCTTAGCTTTCTTAGGACTTCTTTAGATTCTAGAGGTTTTCGAAAAGACTTCCTCGGAAGTCCTTCGAAGTAATTAAAAATTTCAGGACTCTGGCAACACCAAGTGTTACTGTGAAGATTATTTTTCGCACATAAAATTGCGAAGAATTTTTTACGATACATAAAAATACAAAAATAAGTATTTATGAACAAAGAATCGATAATTTTGAGCTCCTAATGGGCATTTAATATAAGAACAGATGATTCTTGCCGTGGTCTTCATAAGATACAATGTAAAATCCGGCACGAATCATCTGCGTATGAAAATGTTAAAATAGCGCCACTACACGCAGTGAGAAAACGCCCAAACTGTTCGCCAAAATTATCGACAGATTACGATTTTATAAGCACCGCAGATGTCGCCACAGTGATAAACCCATAAAAATGTACAATAACACCAGTACACGTAAATCGTTTTCGAAAACACTAGATAGCGCCACTGTCTATATCCAAAATGTATTTGCTCTGTCGGTGAGTATGCCTACCAGTTTGAGCATTTTACCACTGCATGTAATGGCGCTATATTTTGATTTTAGAAACAGATAATTCATGCCGTGATTTCCATCCTTTCTTACCAACGGATTGGCAAGAATCATTTGTACCTGCAATCTAAAAGCATTTGTAGTCTCCATAGAATATAGAGAATCTTAACCGGTGTTGTTTCATAGTGGAAGTTAACCTTCCATTGGGTGACAGGCAATTTTCACTGTTTGCAACCCAGCAGTTTAATTCAAGTTAATTGTAACGTGAAAGTAATAAGTTAAGATCAGAATGGAGTGTTTAATTGGAATAAAATTTAAAGATTTCGTGTTGGTCGCGGCTGACATGACTACAGCCCACTCAATCATGGTGATGAAGAACGGTAAGAAATTTGTTTAATCATATTTCTCATTTTAATTCCATGATTCAATTTTCTATCCAGCAGAAATGAAAATTGTATTGATATTGTTGTTTCAGACGAACATAAAATCCATAAGATCTCTGAGAAGCTAGTGATGGCAGTTTCTGGAGAATCCGGTGACACAACACAATTTTCTGAGTACATAGGAAAGAATATACAACTTTATAAAATGAGAAATGGTTATGAATTGGCACCGAGAGCAGCTGCATGTTTCACAAGGAGAAACCTGGCTGATTATCTTAGAAGTAGAACACCGTACTTTGTAAATTTACTAATGGCTGGCTACGACGATAACACTGGACCAGAATTATTTTTCATTGATTACTTAGCATCTTGTGTTAGTGTACCTTATGCAGCACATGGCTATGGAGGCTTTTTCTCTTTGGCTATTATGGATAGGTATCACAAACTAGGTAATAGAAATTATTCCTAAAATACTGTGGCACCTGGTGTTTGTGTAAAGAAGATTGCATTTATTTCGTATTTATTACAGATTCTACGGAAGAAGAGGCATATGATTTAATGAAGATGTGTATCAGAGAAATTCAAAAACGTTTAATAGTTAATCTTCCTAATTTCAAAGTACAGAAGGTATCCAAAGATGGAATAAAAGAATTGGAGTCCATTACTGCCAAAACTTTGGCAATAGAAGATGCTACTAAATCGTAAAGTCATTATTTTCATTTGTTTGTTATTTACTCAATAAATGGTAATTGAAGAACGAGGACGATGCATGAATTTAAAAAAAAATGTAGTTTTATTATAGTTTCGAAAAAGTTTTTTTACAAATTGTGACAATCAACATACAGTTATAGTATACAAAAATTGTATGCATTTAACTGAACAATAAATTAAAAATTTTCTACTATCATAAAGAAATTAAGTCTGGCTTAAAGGAGCCAGGCTACTTCTTACGGATTCGCAGTGGACAAAAAAGATTGTACTTAATTTGGGTAAGACATATGGAAAGTACATATACTCAAAAATATGAATACATATATTGATGGAATTGTTTAGCCTACCAGTAAGTTTAACGCACAGGAAGTGCCGCCAATCACAATAGGATAAACATTCTCTTTTATGTAGAAATGTAAAATTTCAACCTAAAAATATTCCTTTCTTTTAATCGTATCTTACTACTGTCCTGAATATATACGGGTAATTTTTTACACGGGAAGATTAAAATCAAAATTTGCTCAGACTATGAAGAAAATGTAATACTAATATCAGCGGCGGAAGCCTAAATCTCTAACGTAAATGGAATACTAATGCCAATTCTATATTAAATCTTCATTCAATGCGATTTGATTAAAAAAAAAAAAAAAAGGATATTAAACAATTTCTATTCCCTATACCGATGCTATTGCATGTATAACTTACGTTCTTTAATAAATTCTCTATGTATTAGTTGTGTTGAGTTCCCTAATATTCTCGGTTATGGGAAATGAAAAATAAGGACATACACAGTCTCGAATCATAATTGTTGCGCAACCGTGTTTCAAGGCATCATCTGATTGCGGTGTTGAAAATATCAGATTATATCCCATAAAGTGTATCCGAAGCACAATAATGCTTCTCATGTATCGTGTGCTACATACATCTTGAGCATGAGATATAAGCGATTGATCCTGCTCTTGGTATTCAATGGATTTGTTGAAACAATATCAGCGTGATAGCGATGCTGACAAATTTCTGTGATGCGGCTTAGGTCAAATTCAAATATTACGACGTCTTCTTTGATTCTACTTGCGTCTGTTTCTCCTGTTTTTTGTCTGGTACAACTTTTGGATAATCCTCATAACTGTAACATACATAATTAATTAAGCTGAATTTAGCGAATATTTAAAGGGATATTTTAATTGAATGACACATACGAAAATAGCGCTTTTATATCTCCTTTCACTAACGCCAACAGTATAGGAGTGCCCAAACAAGCGGGCACCAAGTACAGAAGGGCCGGTTGCGCGTGATTAAATAAATGCATGATCAACATCGTGATCAGCAGTCCCATGAAGTATGCGAAGAAGGTGGCATAGAAATAGACGTTCGACTTTCTGCTTAAGCTGTTGTCGAATCGCAATAGAAGCGCGATGAAAATTCCAGGTAAAACGATGTCTCCCAAGCCTAGCATAGCGAAATTATTCGCGGTAAGACCTTTCTCTAGTAAATCTTGCGGGAACACTAATTTAATTGGCACTTCGAATGATTTTGCGACCGTCACCATGACGTCTGTACCAAAAACCCAGAATGCATCATAGAGAAGAAGCCCAAAGAGCAAGATGCATCCTGTTACAACATTGTTCAAATGCAACTGTTCCACTCCATTGATCGCGAATGCAATGCCAAACAAATTGTTCGCTATCCAATGCTGAAAATTCAAGTAACAATTATTTTATTGCATTTAGATTGATTCCAGATAAATCCCTACGAAAGGAAACATTAATTTTTACCTTTTTGAGAACATACCATGCTCCAATAAGGGAACAACAAACCAGACAAACACAATCATGAAGATTAAACTTATAGGCTATTATTGATTCTGCATTTTCACCTTCTCCACTGGTGAACATGAAATGATACTGTGTTTTTGGAATAGCAGCAGGTACCAATGATGAAATTAATGGACTGTAATTGTTTCAAAATTATTAGACTTCATTCAAAAACTTTCTAAATATGTAAATATAATACCAATGAATTATTTATACCTGGTAACATTACACAAGGAAAAGATACCTAGGAAGAGAAAGTAACTAACCAAAATTACATTGATATAGTTCTCTGGACATACCTGAAACAATATTACAACATTAAGTGTGAGTTACGAAAATACAAAATGGAGAAATGGCACATTCGATACCTTGTATGCCACATAGAGTCCAACTAATGTAAAACTACAAATAAATGGATATATCATTGCATCTTTACAAGTCATTGTCTCCGGTGCTCCTTCCTCTTCATAATTTGCCTGCAATATATAAATAAATATGATCACTATTGTATTGAGAATATTAATCACACAAAATTCATGATTTCAACCACTGATTTAGTGGTACGGTCTTTTAATGTCGACAAACTACTTGGAGTGAGTACAGCTGTGTAAACACTAGCTACTCAACAACGTTTGATTACAATTACTGTTGGATATCTTGAACGGTTTACAAGTGATTTTTGTTTTCTTTTTGTATTGTAACAAGTTTGTTGGGGAAACGCGTGGCGTACCTGATACTCCATATGGTGTTTAACAGCCCGATAGCTGCCAAAGAAAATCGGCAAAACGGCCATAATGATCAAGCTCCCGTAAGCTATGGCCATTCCTTCAGGAGTCGACGATATTTTTCCAGGTATCGTGGCATTTCTTTCCGTCACATTTTCACTAATTTGGGCAACGATTTCATTAATCTCGCTTGCCATCTTGAATCTGTCGACACGACTACACCAACCGGATCAGCGTTGCCAACAAAATCCCTCAACGACGACGTCATATTACCCCCTCCATGTCTTCCATCACGTGTACGTTGACATCCTACTCAGTGGACATGTAAATACCTTACATATGTAGCCACGTGTGATGCAATCGCGTGAACGAAACTATCTTTTATTTTATCCCTGGCAAATTAATGTAAATGGACTTAAACTATTGAGAATGGGACTCTGACGCATCGAATATTTTGTGGTATCGGAGTCCACCACGTGGAATTTCATGTCACACCACACATTTTGATATTTTGAAAAGCAGATTCTAAGTCTGTGCAAGCTATGAATAAGGTACATACAGAACATATAGTGTAAGATTTGAGAGAAAAAAGAAGGCTTCGCGCCTGTCCGCCAAAGATGTTCGATACTTTTTAAAGAATCGATTCTACATCGAATCACGAGAATCGATTCTCCCAAAAAATCAAAATCGACAAATCGATGAAAAATTTATTTTATTTTTCACGATAGAAGCTATACAGCTTTACAGCTTTTGTAACAAATTTATAACTGAAATAATAGTAATTAGTAACAAATGTTGTATAATTGCATAAATAAGCCACCCAATTTTATAGCGTCATACAGTAAATTTGACAAAATTAATCGAATTTTAATTGCCAGTTTTTTATTAGCAATGAATGCAGAAACAATAATTGTAATAAATTATCATGTAATATTCTGTAATATTTCTAAAAATTCTAAGAATTCCATGAATTAAATTAGGTAAAATGAGACAAGGTTATGTCCGACGATTAAAAAGTAAAATTAAAATAATTTTAAATATAACAACTTTTTGTACTATCTTTCGCATAATACTCGTTCGAAATCTATCTACAGTTCATATTCAAACGATGAGTTTGTGATACTGTGAGGTATGATAAGAAAATTTTGATTGCGACGATGCCGTGCAATTATAAAACTAAACCTAAAAATATGAAAATATTATCAAAGGAATTTTGTACTATATATCTTTATAATTTTGTACATACGAATTCAATCGAACATCTGAGTTTCTTTAACTTTTAGTCGATCTTCCTGTTGGTAATAAATAACGAACTCCATTTCTACAATTCATATGTAGTTGAGATGTGAAAGTCGATTCTCGATCCTCAGGGAAAATAATCGATTCTTAGAAAATCGTATTCATAGAGTATCGATTTAAAAAATCGATTTTTTAAATCGAAAGAATGAAATCGAAATCAAACATCTCTACTACGCGCGCCGGCGCCTGATGTTTGAAATTGGCACGCCCACTGACTCCTACACTGACGTCTAACGCTGAAACTGGAATCGAACCATAAACGAATTCGCATAGTCGATCGATAGACTACTAGTGGGCTACTGGACCCAACCAATCACCACCTCGAAACATTATATACCACCGTGTTCCAATAGTTCGTAAGTAATGCTTCCGGGTATAATTGTTATGTTACTCTCTGCACTGTATCATGTCTTCTGAAGTGCTCTATCCATTATTGAACAGTCTATTGACTATCATACAGTTGCTGTCATTATTAGTTACTATCATACACATCGTTTCTCAAATGGTCTAATTATTTTACGTTCATATATTGATGTTTGTATCAAATCATTGACAACCATTTCATCGACAATGTTGTTAATTTTTCCAACAATATTAATTGACCTTCATCGACACTCATTTCGCTGACATTGACATTGACATTGATGTATTAAACACGTTAATTATTATGAAATGACTGTTCATCCAAGATAACAAAGAACTGTAAAGTGATAACTAGTGTATAATTATAGACTGAAATAATTGTAAATCTACATAGTAATAATTATGCACAATAATTAACGTACTTATTGTGTAAAAACTGTCGCTGAAACGAGCGTCGATGGATTGCTATATTTACATCCTTGAGAAATGGGGGCCGGGTTCTCGAACTTTGTGGAAATTTCGAAATTTTCGGGAATCTAACCAGACTCGACTAATTTCTTGACTCATCTCGATCATCGAGTTCCCGGTATTTTTGGGTTCACATGCATCCCCAATGATGATTAGGACATTGCCGGTGATTTGATACGAATCCGTACGTTCCTTTAAATATGTACCTTTTAGCTAAAGAAAATAATGGCAACTAAACGTAAAGCAGCATTAGAAGAGCATGCAACAGCAATGCCAAGTACTTCTCGATCTCCAAAGAAATCCGATAAAAAGAAACACAAATCATCTAAAAAAGATAAATATACTTGTGAAACAACGAAATGGTAAGTTGCATTATACGTGTGTAATTTATATAAACTTTAATTTCGATTGTAATGAACAAAAATTTCTAAAAATTATATATTTTGATCTTAAACAGTATATTTAATTTAAACAATATATGTATCTTTTTTGTAGGATGCGAAATTATTTAAAATCGCAAGAAGATACAGGACCTGATGAAACACATGGTGAACGTCTTGGTGGACATGTTACTGATATCATTGAATCACTTAATGTGGTTATTGTAAAAGTATTTTCTCCACATAATCTTTTGTTCTTTGGAAGTCCATTATTTTTACATTGTTCAGAAGTGCTTAACTGTAAAACAGAATATATGTTTTTGGGTTATATTGATGACATATTTGGAACAATTGGAGAGCCCATGTATTCTGTACAGATCAAGTGTAATGTGAAAAATATTTTGAAAAATAATGCCGAAGCATATTATTTTCCAGAAAATCCAAATACTTTCGCTGTGACTGTTGAACGTACAAGGAATAAGGCGTTGAATAAGATAAAATACCGACTTAGAAAGAAAAAATTGTGAAAACTTCGACTACTGCCAATTTCATAAATTAACGAAGTGTGAAAACTAATTTCATTTATCTTATAGACGAATATATGATGTGATATTATTTAATAATAATAGACGAATATGTGATACGATATTCTTTAATAATAATAAATGACTGTACGAACAAAAATATTTAACTAAATTGTGTTTGTGTCTCGTAAGTTGTAAATGTGTTTATATGTATATGTATGAAGCATAATTTAATAATATCTAGTTTTCAGATTTTTTATCTTTGCTCGTTGAATTAGTGTTGCGACGATACAATCGCGATTTGCTTTATAGTCGCGTTAGCTTCGTTCATCTTTCAGAGCCCTTGCTACAGCTACAACTTCTTTGCAATGTAGCTACTCGCAATTTTTCTTAATGTTGCGAAACTTATTAACAATAATTATCTTATTTTTATTCCTCTTTTGAAGTGATTCTGGAGAAAATTTTTTGTATTTACTAAAATTCATTGTAACTTCAACAGTCCATCGCATTTCCATTGCGAATGCCGAAGAAGTTAGCGACTGTAGATAATATCGGCGAGAAGTTTCATCGTTTGTTCGCTACATGGGTTGACGTTGTTCCATAAAGATAATTATATGCGACAAATTTATGAAATTTAATAATTATATATATTTTTAAATTATAATTCCCTTTTATCAATGAATTTGTTTACATAACTTATCTGCAAACAATTCGCGGCATTAAATCGCAGTGTAACAACTGGTCGCAAGATGACAGTCGAAAAGGAAAAAACGACGAAAATCGATTCTTTGTAGCAAGCAGCTTATGGACATTACAGTTCGAAATCATTTTGAATTAAAGCGTGACATCAAATTGAAAGCACATATTACTTGTCATTATTTTCATCTGTATGAAAGCAACTGTTCAATCCCATCAATCAAGTATTAAAAACTGCGGTATAAGACTATCCGGCGAGTAATCGATAATTCGAATTTCAATATATTTCGCGCCACAATAGGTTTGTCATTTCGCCGACACGTGTCTCGCCGGTCGAATTGTACCGAACATACTGCGCCCGATTTTATACCGCCATATTGTCTCTCGCGTGCGAGGAAAAACATTGTGATCACGTTGCGTAGTTTTCGAGCAAATTTAAAGAAAGTTGATTGTTCGGTGTGCCCGGAAACTAATCGTATATATTCGCAGGACGCATACGGAGGGTCGAAGAGAAATTGAATGTTGAATGACAAGTAATTACACAGGTACGTCGACCATTTTTCCGCAAACCTCGTGCTTGCGGGACTTGCCTAGCGGCTTTCTTTTGTTATCTCCGGCTTGTCGCCGTACGAAAATTGTGGATTCCCGAAAATGCTTGGTCGCGGCATCTAGTTCACTGTTTCAGCGAAGAAAATTTGTTCCGGCATCGTGCGACGCCGATTTCAACATAACACATAACTCATATGGAGGCTGCGATTATTTTCTCGATGGGTAGCACGCGCGTCGTTGAGATTTCGTTGAGCACGATACGCGGGCATGCTTTCCTCCGGCACGAACACAAAAATTCGTGCGTTTGAAATGCGTGACGCGTGGTTTGTTTCATGTACAAGGTGCCCCGCTTTGTTCGCGAGAAAACGTGTTCATGGATCTATTCTCCTCCGGCGGCTAAATATTACTGAACGATATCAGCGAGTATTAGGCGAAATCTCGAAATAGCGTGTTTGCGGAACGTTTACCGGACGTTCACCCTCTTGCCACGATTAAAATCTCACGCACGTACTTTTCATGTTTTTATTCTACACGTTGACGTTGTCCGCCATGCGGAACACATTTGCATTCGGCACATGGAGATTGAAAGAAATCATTCGCTGTTAAATTGCTGGAGGGGTAAGGGTACTCCTTCGAGTCTATTGGTTCCTTTTAATTGTTCACCGGAGTCAATAAACTATCCTGAAAACAACATCGAAGCATGTGCACGCCCGAGGCGTCCCACGCAGCTTTGGTGGTCGCTGTTCCTCCATCTGTGCACAGACATTTAAAGGGTCAACAGACTATAGGAGTCGCTTTTAGTTACGTGCTATTTCTAAGATACATCCGTTTCGTATCTCGCCGCCTAGCTTTCTAAGGCGGTTGGCCCTGAATATGGCATTGGCTATTTCCGTATGTACTATCGTAGTCATCGTTTAATTGTTCCCCAATCGGGCCACGTGACAATTTGAACGGAAAATGAGGAATCCGTACCGCAGGAATTTTCACGGGTCCTTCGTCCGGAAACACCATAGTCAAGATGAATTTCTACAGAAAAACGCGAATATTAATAGAACCGTTATCGACGAATAAGAGTGCGAGTTTGAAGCTGTGCGCGTCTCTAATTTTTGAACACCACCGAATTTTGTATCGGTTCAAACTGGGCGTGCGTTCGACTCGCCGGTGTGACAAAATTTTCTGAAACTAATTCTGGTACGGTCGTTTCGAAATTATGTTTATGTAATTCGGTAGAGGTGTTTACGATTGTATTTACGGTGCATACTAGTTGCAGCGTAGCTATAACGCTAGCTGTAAGAGCTCACTTACAAAGTATTCTCATCGAAGCGACGCACTAACGTGAGCATTATCGGAAAATATTGTTCCCATCAAATGAATCGTTGTGAATTAATAATACAGTTAAATAATACAATTAGTTTACGCAACTACACAAGTTATTTATTTATCATCTAGATTATTTAAAAATGAGGATGAAAAATCTGTATTTATATATATATCTTGGATATTGTTACATTATTTTCAACATATTACAATTATCGAAAGAAGGAAGACATTTACATGTTGCCTATGTTTCCTATAATTAACCTGGATAATTTATATTTTGCACAAATATCCGCTATTTAATAATAATAATTAAACATTCACGCGATCACAAGGTTTAACGTATAATCGACAATGTTGAGTTGGAAGATTTCTTACGGCTCACCTTCAATGGTCGGTGGTTTCGTATGAGTTGATAACCAGTGGTTATCAACGCGTATCTATTATCGACGCTACGAGCACAAAGTAGATAGGACCCAAACATCGTGTGTACGTCTCAGTAATCTCTAAAGATAAGAGAAACATAGGGTATCCTTCATAAATACAAGATGTAGGAACCAGAGACCCATAGTTATTGATTGACTTCATTTGATTTATATAAGCATTAGATGTGCCATACAGTAATTTAAATAGCCACGCTTGTTACCTTGTGCTGCTACTGAGATCGACTATTATATAAATATTTTATATACAGTTGTATCATTTATACTTAATTTATATACGTAAATGCTTCATTGACACGTTTAATAATTAGAGAAATTAAATTAATTTCTTATGTAAGAAACGCAACGAGAAAGATTTAGTTTTTCATTTCTACATTATGCTGTTCGTCGCGGATGAATGAACGTAACCGAGCACGAAACATTTAGTCATCAATATTTTATGATTACTGCCGACAGTGAGTAGTATTATTCAAGCGTTACACAAGATTGTCGCGGCTATTCAATTTTATATTATTAATTTTATACAACACTTGATGCATTCCAGCCCTTTCAATCGAACCTTGATCTCTGACCTTTTGTAATCACACTCCGCTGAAATTATGATACTTTTTTCGCAGTCTCCTTTTTCTATAAGCGTTCAGTATTCTCTACAGTAAAATCCTGCTTAATCTTGGGTTCAATAATCCACTTTTAATACTAGTTTAAAAATTATTTCTACGCATTCGGTAACTTACTATTAATCTTACACTAACTGTATATAAATGTACGGTATTTCTTAGAAGAAATTCTTGGTTCGCCAATAACATTGTTGTATTTACAAATTCTCAAGTGTCAACATTTCGTTTTCAAAATAAAATAGAACTTCGATTAGCCGCATTGAATTTTCCTTGACCTTCGTTATTTAAATTTTTTATTGCTCGAAATAATAATAACGATGAAGTTGTTGAAAGAACTCGATTAAACTTCGATTTATCACTTTATACTGTCGTAATTTATCTAAAATAAAGAGAAATTAACTATCAATTTTAAATTCGACTAGACGAAGTTTTACCGTACTCTTGGACACATGGTTGTACGTTCATGACATAAAACAATTCTGTTCATCGACACGACAGTTACGTGCAGCGTGTGCAGCGAAATTTTCGTACGAAAATGTGTTCCACGGAAGCAATACGGTTTCTCGATCGTCCCTTTCTCTTCCAGGGCTTTCGGTCGTCCTTCTCCCGGCCTCTTGGTCTTCTGGTTCTCCCTCCTCTCGCCTGAGCCCGGTTACTTCATCGTACTGCGTGCAGGTTGGACATTCCAAGAGCACGTTGAACCACGGCCACCTTTGTTTCTTGCATATCTATGTATTTTCTAACCAGCTGTAGCAGTTAATCCCTTACGAGTTAGATGGGTGCATCTCTCCGTTGAAGAATAAACCAATAATAACGGAACAAATTGAACTGCTACTCACGTTACACACTGGCCGGAAAAAACGTGTGTACACGGACCGCGGAACGTTTGAGACCGTTCGGGTCGCGAGCGTGATTTTCAGGACGATGAAAGGATGCTATAGACGATTCGAACACGGTCCGTGTATCTTGGAAAACTAGCGAGAAGACCTAGATACAGGTCCCGTGATCCAAATACATATATTTGTATCCGGGTACAGTAGATAATATCTGTCCTCGAATATCATAACCGGCTTCGGACAGCCTATGGAGATGCTCGCTGGGCCCGTTAAACGGAACTGCGTCGTCCTTGCATGTCTATCACAGATTCTTTGGTGCAAATTGACTTTCAAGTTGACCTCTAACATTCAACAATTCATTCGATTTATTCTATGAGTCTTTCCTGCGAACTAATAAATAATGTTTACATAACAATGAAAATGATCAAGGTCTGCACTTAATTAGTACAAACTTTGGGGTAAAAAAAGAATTTCAACCTGTTAATCAGACAAGTAGGATTCAATCTTTTGTCTCCATTCATCTGCTCCCTTGGACTATTTCTCCAGCGGTACAAAGTAGAATCACTTTGAATGACTTTCACTCATATTTACTTCCGTTGCAATAGTTTTAACTATTATCAACTCAACAGCGACATCCTACAAAGACCATAGAACAATTTTCAGTATACCAATTACTGCTACGATATTGAGAAATAATTGTGAATATGGAATTTATCATCGGTTATCCATTTACTAAGCCCTCTTGTAGAATTTCTCCGAGTATAGGTACTGAGGAATCAAGTTCAACCATTACAGGGTCAAGGAACTCACCAGCAACGGCCTGCCTGGTTCTAAAGAGCGTATTCGGCAATGAGTGTCTCGCTAAAATTTCAAGAATTGGACCATGTCCAAGCTTCGTCTACGAAGTTCAGAACACTCACCTTCCTAGGGTGAAACGAAGATGCATAATTTAGTTGCACGGGGCCCGAGGTGTTTGATCGTGTGTCCAAGGATGCGCAATCTGCCTGGCAGCATCTCATTCTTGAAATTTTTATATCCTGTGGATTTAAAGCCACGTAACCCACTTCTCGGAGTCGTCGATCCGATCTTCGTCGGACAACAGGTACCGGTTTCGTTTTAATTGAACTTTTTGTTCTTCGGTCACAGTGTATATCCCTTCTCCTTTTCGACCGCGCGCTGGTAACGCCTGGATTCGTGTTCACCCGTCTCACCTTGGCCGGATCACCTTGCTCGCTTCCGTTCGTTGTCCCGAAAGGAAATCGAGCCAGCCCTGTTGGTCGTCCACCCTGCCGAGGAATTGGTACGTCGATGATCGATAGATCAGCTCGCTGAACAGACGGAACGACCACAATAATGCGTTTATTACGTTTGCTAGCTTTCTTCGTGACGCTTGTATTACCGATGAATGGCGCGCCGTGAAAGTTCTCATAAATAATGATAACTTCATGAGTAGTTTAAGTGCAACACCCGGATTTATATCCTTGATTGCATATTAACGTGATACCGCGAGGAAGATAATGAGATGTTAAGTAAGAGTAATCGCTCTTCGACATAGACATATAATATTTTATTTATATGTGCAGATAATGCAGCTTTCTACATGTAATACAACCGTTTTCTGATAACATTGGCAACTGTATTATCCGGAAGGTAGTCGCAATAAATCCTAAAGTTTATAAGTTGAAATCATCATTGACTTTATCTTAACGTGTTGGATTATTCCTCCGTATTTAAAATGGATTTTAGCGAATTCAGTGTAATCAGATTACATTGAACTAATGAAATAATAATAAAAATGAAAATAAAAATAAAAAAACAACGATTAAACAGAACTAAACTAAACACCTAAACAAAAAATAAAAATTATGGGATTTTTAAAACTGTTGAGTTGATAGTCAAGGAAATCTTGCAAAAGTGTTGACGATGATTTCATGAAGAAAGATCTAATATAAATCAATGTAATATCAACGTTGGGTGAATCTTAGAGTACTTCTGACTATCCCAGACTTATCAGCTAATGCTAGTTCGCAATGCTATCGTAATAACAGTTGTTTTATCGCGGTTTGCCATTCTGTTACAGTTATGTAACCACTGCACTATCAACTATGTTGCTTTAGCAACATCGAACGCTACCTACAATTTAAGATAATGATAAAATGAAAAGAATATAGAATACGGTCGTGATTTTAAAATTCTGTACATTACGTGGCTACATGTGTTGTGTAGTTCTATGAATATTTCATTTTGAGAGGTCGAAGCAAATTACAAAGTAGAAATTATATATTTGCAGAAAATGTTGCGAATTGATCGATGAGAGATACAGCTCAATGCAAATTAACAGGTAAATTATTAGCACATATGCGTGAGTGAATTGTAGATACTTATGCATTCGATCATTAACTATTTTGCATTTATAATTAATTATTGTTAGTGCGGGTTTCATGGACTCACTTCGTGACGTAATCGGTTCCGTACACTTGTGAACGTGAGATCTCACACTAAGTTACGGTAGATTATGCAAACCATGCCTTTTTAAATACAAAATTACCAAAAATTTTAACAACCTCTTAACTTCCTACAAATAAGTAATAAAATTTCGTCCAACTTTATCTTAACTTTCATGCGTCGCGATTGCATAAAGTTCCGCAATCCGGCGGTTCCTGTTATAAAAATTCTACGAAAAGTAAAAGGACGAGAACTTTCGGCGATCGTAGGAAACTTTTGATCGCCGATGTGAAAACTGTATCGGACTCTTTCGCCTCGTTGTGAAATCCTTCACGCGATGGATACAGCGTTCACGAGGTACGAATTTTTATGCACACGTAGCATGCGTAACGTAAATTCCTTGAAACCTGTTGCTCGGAATTGTGTCCCTTGTTAACTGCCACCGACGAAAACCTATAATTTTGCGAATCATTGCGCAATAGCTTCTTTCGGTCACCAATTTCGTTCCTTTTACTTGTAGCAAAGATTTCGCGCCACTGAATTTCTTGCGCACATTCCCGGGTGCAACACGCGATTAACAAACTGTGGGTCTTTGTGCATTTGCAGCATCTACGAAGAGAGTTTCTTATCGCATGAAATCATCTGATTGATGCAAGATATTCTGTCCCATTCCGAAACTACAGTGTCACTTATGATAACAGAGATGGTCTAAAATATCAATTATTACACACAGATTACTTCCAATTTACTCGAAGTAGTTTGGTAATGGTAAATAAAAGCATTTTATTATACTTTATCTCTAATTACACGCGAAGCTATTATTTTAAACCCAGGCAATATTTATGTCTCAAGGCAACAGCGAAATGTGTCACTTCTAAAATTAAGCTTGACCAATTTGCAAAACGATGTTCGACCTATTGGCAACACGACTTTCTACTTATTTGTAGAATTACTTTCGATCATTTCGAAGTCCGACTAAACGTTCCATTTATGAAATACGAGAATAAAGCATAAAGTGTTTAGTTTGCGACTTTCGTGAAATTTGATGTAGTTTTGATGGCTATAGTAGATAGCGTAGAATTCTAGCGATTCGAATCGCACGTCTAAACAATCTTTGCTCGTCTAAACCCAATCAAGGGATCTGGGAACGTGTCATTAAGAATTCGGTGTGTAACGTTTGTACCAATAAGAGGATAGTCATCGAATTGATCAAACGGCTCGCTACGAAGGGGATGTTCCATTCTTCCCTACTTCACCCAACCAAGCAACACACATTACAATTAGTTACATAGTACCGTTTTCATCGTCATCGCTATATGATAGATTGTTTGCCATGGATACTGTACAAATTGCTACAATTACTACAAAATCAATAGGGTCAATGATAAATGTATGCAACAAGGTAGTATAAAATTCTATTTATCTAAAGGAATAGAAAATATCGGATTTAACATCCTTTCACAATAAGCTTAACAACTTTTACTTGGTGAAAGAATTTCAAGGTATTTTTCCTAGATCAAAAAACGGTTTTGTAACAAGCATATGACATTAGATACTTCTATCGAGAACTCTGTTTACTCATATTAGTATTTATCTCGTCCATTTCGTATCATTAAAAACCGATCTCAATTAACGAAGTATTTTCCTTGTTTTTATTAAATAGATCTTACGTCAACATGGCCGCCGTAAAATTCGCTAACTAGACAATTTTGCGACGACTCGAGATAAGAAACACGTTTTTTGTTGACAATATACGAGAATTCTGACCGCAAATCAAAATAATATTTCCCTTTTGTGTGACCTAATGTTCAGCAGGAACAGGTACTCAATGTGAATAATCGCAGGTCGAGACTTTCCGCTGATTGTGTCGCATAGTCGTCGCTGTTTAGGCTCTTTCAGGGGGTCAAGTGACACGCTGATACTGACGCGGTATTATTCAAATCATTTTCGATCACAGATAGCTTGTCATTCTATTCAATGACGATGCAAACTGCAATCTTAGCGGAACTTTGGAATAGTTTTTCCAAAAGGGTCCCACTGACCAATCACAGTGATCAATAATTTTAAATATTAGACATTCGACAAGATCTCCACGTTGATTTATACGCATGCATTCGAATTTTCATAATTTATAGTTGTACCAAGAACCCATCTTTTAATGCAATCGTGCCGAGCCGCAATCATTTCTCAATCTTTCGGATCCTTCCTTCCTTTTTCATCAATAAAAGATAATTGTTCCTCGGAACAGATAATCTTGAAAGAAAGAACAACATTGCTCAGTGTAGTTTTCCATAGCCATCTGTTTCCTGAAACTACAAAAGGATCGATTAGGTGTTTAGGGCATTAAGATTGAACTCACGTTCACGTCCCGAAGCCAATGACAGGGACAAAGACGTCACTTTCTACCTGTGACACGCGCAAATGATAGCTACATAATATTACGTACGAAACATAATATTACCACCTCTTCTAAACTTTCTTTTAGCGCCTGTTCTCATGCTAAACTTAATTTTCTTAAAATGAATAGATTCTTACTAAAGAACTTCCTGTTACAATCAAGATAGAAATTCTGTATTCAATAGAGGTATTAATTTCTGTTCGTATCTAACGATCATTAATATTAATTAACGAGATCTCACTGTCGATTCCTATACACGACTAATGTAGATTATTCTATAAGAACATCAAAACTGGTTTTATTTAAACTTCATGCGGCCTCTATTGTAACATATGCTTCAATGAAGAAGCTTATCTAGAAGTTACTCACAGAAACATTTATATAACATCAGGAAATGCAAGAGAAAAACTCGAAAACTAGTCATTTCAATTCGTTTGCAGCAGTGTTACCACTAAACCTACCGAGCAGTTGTTTTATAACGATGGAAAGATTGTTACTTAAATATTTCAACAGTACTATCTATAATGTCTTAATTATTATTAATCCATTATATAAATCTTCATAATTTCAACAGCTTTGAAACAAAAAATGTGAAACCGGTTCGGTAGGTTAAAGAACCGGCCAGCAGAAGTTTAAATCCTTGACTTCACTTAGATCCTGCCGTATCGCCGGATCGACAAATATTTTCCCCGGCCGGTCAGTTGCTGGAAAACTAAAGCAGTCGATTCCGTTCGTTATCAGGCATCGTTATCACCGTGTGAGCGTCGCCTAATATAATCGCGTCTGCGCAATCATGAACGGTTCCGGTTGAACTGGTCTCCAGAGTTACCGCGTGCTTTCAAGCCGCGACTGTTCCGCAAACCGCAGTGCTCGCCGTACTCGTGCCAGTTCACTCTCTGTCGAAGCGACAGAAGACAGCGCCGTTCAGGTTCGCCAGCGAGACTAATTTACACCCGAGCCAGAGAGTTTCGTCTCGTCTCGTCTCGTCTCTTCTCGTCGGAAGCCCTTTGACCGGCAATTTTTCAAAGATAGTGCTGATAACAGGTCAAGAGCAACCGAGCCACAGATGGCAGCGAGCATGGACGTAACGACGGTGAGTCCCGTCCTCTGATTGTAAAAGTAGCTTCTCCGACCTTCGAGGCCTGCTCGCCTCGTGTCTTGTGTCGTCTCTCATGGTGTCCCTTGGTGCGTGCCCTGGAATTCTCCTGCCGTCGAATCTGTCGCAATCCTCTCACCGGCGAGGAAAGTTCCACGGAGGATGTCGCCTTTCAATTTCTCCTACGGAACGCCTCGAATCCACGAGCACTAAATCGTGCACCGGTCTGGTTGAAATGGTTCGGTAGATGTAGTTTTCCCGTGAGAAAGTTGGCAGGGGTTGCGGTGTTGCTTCTCCGTGATACCCAATCATTCGGGAATTGTGAGAAGTTCCTTGTATTAGGTTGTGCGATAAGTCCGTCTGTAGACCTCAGACACCTAGGAAAAGACAAGGAACATTACAGACACGAATTTAAAGTGGCATTTCAGATGAATTTCGCGGGACTAGTTTTATGCAACTTAGCTTAAATGGTCGTTCGCGCCGACTGCACAGTACTATATTTTCTTACAAGAAAACACGAGCGGATTTACTACACAACCTAATGGTACCGTGTTTTTTTGGATACCGTTCACCCCAGTCCGCATTTCGGCAGTTTCTTTCGGTGAAAATTGATCCGTTTCTCGTATTTTTCGGCATCACAGATGGAAACGTCCGACGTGCAACGTGACCGGGCGTCCGAGCTCTACAAGCCCATTCAAAGTATGTAACGCGAGCGTGAAGGCAAATGGAGATTGTGTGGAAGCGAAGGATTCGGGCTATTCGATCTGGTAATGGTCTTTCGTGTAATTCGAGCATCGGGATCTGCTCGTGTTATTGTTCGACTCGTTTTGTAAAATCCGGACTGTGCAAACGACACGATGGACTGATTTTCTGTGTTCGTCGCGTACATTATTGAAGTATATGCCGAAACGTGGATCTCGGTGAAAGTTCTGTCAGCTTTTCGTCTTCCACTACGAGCAGAACTCGAACAATTCGAATCCTTGATTCGGTATATAGGCAATTGGTCGATGAAAAGTTTCTAATTTGTGCTATTAGGAAAATAGCAGTCCTCGATTTCGTTGTGAATCTAGCTATATCTATCTAAGCGATTAAAGTTTGTATTATTTTACTCCAAACGCTGTTTCAAGTTCCTACTAAATACACATAAACTGTGTACATAGAGGATAGCGTAGACATAGAATATTTGTTTGGAAACGTAGCATGTTTCATGAATAGTTAATATAAACCAAAGTCGAAGTCTATACTCGTATGGCTGTACTATATCTTCGAGTGTCGCCTTACTGCTTCGAATTTGTGATTCAGACTTTTTTTTTACAATTATCTCCAACCCAGTCTAGCACGGAGAGTCTTGTACAATTCTCCGTCAACGAGACGCCAGTTTATTTTGTGATTGGCTATACGTATGTGCATCAGTTTTTGAACATCCGAAATTCTTCTACTTCATGGGAACTAGTGTAGAATATCAGCGATATATGAATCAAGCGAAAGTGCCAGTTCAACGGTAGCTTTTAAATTTGGCTACGTATCGCTGTTAAGAGAAATATTTGGGATTATATTAGAATAGCAAAAACTGCAAACAATCTTGGTCGAGGATCATGAATTATGGTCCTTGCGGGATGTTTACCTGTCGGCTTCATGTATAATCGAGCCATTTACATGGCCTACTTAAATGGTTCCCATGAAATCGTCAACAAATGTGTCCTGTTTACAATGGGGAAGCATTTATATGGGAATGTTTATAGCCGCGCCGAAGACGTAACATTATTCCAAAAGTGATGTATTTATTAACTTGTTTTAGTTTATTAATCATTTATTTTCATGACTAGCATTTACATTTTTCTAAATTTCTCTGCTCGCGAAACTGTAAGAGACCCTGATCTTTGCTTTCTTAATAGCTAGCTTCGAGCGAGCACCCTTCGCGAACGGAAGTTACGCTTGCGAAACATTAATTAGTAAAGGAGAGTGAATAAAGATATGCGCGCATTATGCCTTGCTTCGAGTAGAAATAATTCTGAGGATATATTTTTGGTAATGTTTTTAAAGTCTTTTAAAAGTTAGATTGAAGCGCGAATCCGTGTGAACCCACTTTAAAATAGCTCTGAGGAAGAATTAAATTTCATCGACTTTGCACAATCGGCCTATGCACGTAGTTATACCGTTATTTTCGATCATTTCTCCGTTCTTGCTATTAAAGCAATACGAATAGAACGCGAGACTGGTTACGAAGACTGAAAATACTTATCGGAGATATTTTTTGAGAAACAAAAAAAAAACGTGAACGAGATATCATAATGCCGGATTGTAAAACTATATTTTTTTATTACAGAATAAAAAGTTTCGCAACAACAACAGCTACGGTGGATCGGAAACATGTCAGCTACCCACGTTCAAGTTGTGAAGTGGAGTTTTCCTGCTTTCGCGCTCATAATTGGCCTCCTCTGGTACAAACGGCGCCGAGTTGACAAAGGTGATCCAGGTGAATTTTCGAATTCCGATCGTAGGGATCGAACTCTCATTGATTGCCGTGAAGAAACAACCACGTCGAAGACCAATTCGAACTTGTACGACCCTGACATACGCACGAACGAGTCGTACACACTGAGTTCTTGCAGCAAGCCAACGGAGGAAATCGTTTGCAGTCCCAGAAAGCGAAGCGAGAGTCTAGATATTCCGCAGAGAAAGCCGGGCACGCACAGCTCGAGATCGAAAACATCCTCGAAGGACGAGGAAGCATGGTACAACTACACGGATAATACTACATCCAGCAAAATGGACATCCAGCTTGGTAGCAATCCCAGGACAAGTAATTTTGAGACTATTGCTAGAAGTAGAAACGTCTCTTCTTTAGAGAGTGCAATAGAATCTAATAATAAAGTGATGAAGATATTCGCGAACGTTGCTGAAGAGGAAGAAAGGAAGGACAACTCACTGAAGCACATTGATCAGGAAGAGGTACAAAAAGTAAATGACGAATGTAGTTACCATCCAAAGAAGGAGGAGCAACTTGATGCCACTCTATCCAAAGATTGCGCCAAGAATCCGACGCAAGTATTGTGCGATAGAGATTCCGCTAACCATAGCCCGATTTCTGGAGTGTTGGAAGGTAGTGTCACAGACGAAGCAAGAAGCGAAGGAAGTACCGACAGCGGAAAAGGTAAATGTAATACACGGTAATAGATACACTGTTCAAAAATTTTCTTCCATTATCAATTTTTACGAAATTTTAGCAAAACTTCTTTCAAAATAAACATTCTAGAATAATGATTATGGGGAAAACTCTTGGTTAACAGAATGTTAAATATATTCGTAATGTACAGTGTCTAAAACTCTATCTCTATTTCAGGTGGCAGTATCAAGGATCACCTGAAAGACGGCCCAACAACATACGAATTTAACATACCACAACGTCTGGTAGGAAAATTATTGGGTGTACGTCGTAGTTTCTTACAAAGTATTCAAATGAAAGCAAACGTACACATGGACTTGCGCTGTCATCCTTCATCGAGAGATCTAAAACTATGTCAGATATCGGGATCCTCGGAGGGGATTAAGATTGCTCTGGACATGATACGACAGAGGTTTCCAGAAAACAGATATCCAGATGTGAACCTCCAACAAGTCTTGCCGTTCAACGTGTGGCTTACAGAGTTGATGCAATTATCCTTGGTGGGAGGAGTAAATAACGATGTTATCATATGTCATATAGTTAAGCCAAATCACCTTTTCGTACAGCTTCCTACTCACCCCACATACCCATACCTATGGACCTTAGTTGACAATATGACAAAATTATACAATACAACAGATTCCCCTCCAGCTCCAAAGGAACTTAACAGTGAGTTTTTCTATTAATTTATTGCGATGTTCAATTTCACACGTCACTATTTGTACGAAGATCTGCAAATTCGTATTTAATTTCCAGAGGGTATGATCCTGGTAGCAAATTGGCAAAATAAGTGGGTGAGGGTATATGTCGAAAAACCAGATCCCAATGGTGAACGACATTTAGTACGACTAGTGGATCACGGGGGTTACTGGTATTTCAGTGACGTAGAAATGAAGAAAATTAGGTCAGATTATCTCACATTGCCATTCCAAGCAATTGAAGTATTGTTAAATGTAGAGCCAACAAATGGTAAGCACGTTGTTATATTATCTATCGTCCTCCAGCAACGTGGAGTGTTTCATACTGTAACATTCGTTTGTATCAGGTGAGTGGTGTCAAGAGGCTTTCGACGTTGTTCTTCACATGTGCAGCGGTGCTGTTGTCCAAGCTCAAATCGAAGGCTACGTTAATAATAGTACATACGTTAATCTTTATCTTAATATTCAAAAGTACGGGGTAAGTAGTCAAGAATTCTTGGAGTACTCTACTATGTTATGCATATTGCTTGTATTAAATTTCTAATTGATCTCTTTCCGCAGGTGGTATCCCTTGCTGATGAATTAATAGTTCGCGAATTAGCGTACCCGGTAGCGCTAGAATGCATAGTTCCAGATGAAAGTGTATCGGTTTCATACAACACGCTATAAGAGTTTAGTCTTTATTAATTGAGTTGTATAAAGATGTATCATCTGGTGATAATACGTGATCGTGTAATTTTTTAGTCACTGTACGCGTGTATCCGAAGTGATTTTTCAGACTCGGAGTTATCATGATTCATGATTTCGTACTTCGATAATACGATGCAGACACTTCCTGGTAATTGTTGAAAAAACAATTCCATCGAACTATTTCGTATAAATATATTTATTGAGCTGGCAAGGGAACAGAGCGAACTATAATTCTAATATTTTGATCAAGAGAAGGTGTTCGGGACGCATTCTGAGACAATCTCGATAAGTAATATGACGCAACTCACGTGATTGACACATGACGACCGACATTTTCAAGTTCTTAACCATTTATTTTTCGGAATCGGAGCAGTATTGCGCCTAAACTTTCTTTGAAGGTTATCTTTGGGAGCCTCCCACACTTTTCAAATAAATACGATCAAAGTGTTCGAATTACAGCTCGAACAAGTGCCCTATTGCGAAATGGCTTCCATAATAAGAAACCAAAACGCTCACGTTTTAAGTTCGAAAAACATGAGAACGAAACCCTAACTCTGAGACTGTTACCGAAAAAATGCAACTGACGGTTGCGTTTTGCATATTTAAATTCCCTGTAAGCAGACTTTGATCATACCTTTGTATATAGTGTAACAATATTTCTTCAGTTATAAAGTATTTATAATAAACTTTAATGATAATAAGAATAGTAAAAGAAAACGGAAAACGGATAAGCGCTAGATAACTCTATATGGTGATAATGATGACAAAATTGAACAGTAGCTGATTTATATATTTTATATTTCTCAAGCACTGATGAAAAGTGATCAACATTATTAACAATAACAGACGAATCGGGAAATTCGCTTCTAGGAGAGATCGTAATTCCTATTACAGTCAAAATTTACTCATTTGAGAAACGTAAATAATTTAGTCGATTAAGCTATGCCAGAGAGACTTATTTCGTCTAATATTGCCAGAAAATGTTATTTTAATTATTCAATTAATTTCTTCTTTTGTTTTGTATCCTGATTATTATTAAAATGAAAGATAATTATAATGAGCAGCGGATCGTGTAAATTGGAGTCGCTGATATCTCAAATTGTTGAAAACTGTAGTATCGATATTATCCTATATAATTTAACGTTAGAGGCTTATATCTTATATAATTATGTATTTGTTGGTCGGTTTAGCTGAGTTATTTTTCAACGGTAAGAGAAAATAGAAAAACAATGTATTATAAAACAATTTTTTTCGTCTGATGATAACGTTTTCTCTTCTGGTTACGCGGCAAGTAAATTAATTGTTACTACTTTTTTACTTCCCAAAACCCGGTTGAAGTGTCTTATAAAATGTAATATGGCATTCTAAACAGTTCGCTGCCATCGGGCAGACTATGAAAAGGCTGGTAGTCTTTTGGTAATAATATAGACGATCGTACAATGTAACATATATTTCATTGCATAATGTCCAATGAATTATCACGTTAACGGTGGTATTTTTGTCTTATAAATAATTGTCACGATTCGTTAAATGCAATTTAGAATTACAAAGAATAAATGAAAAGCCTGAGAACAGTTACAATGACACGTCTCTCATGTTTCTTTATGAATGTTTTGTGCTATGTTTTACACCAACGGTGATATTTTTATTTTATAAATAATTGCTACGATTCAATTATGAGTTGTAAAAAATAAAAGAAAAGACCCAAAAAAGATAAGAAACGAAAAATTCATAAAAACACATGCGAGAAGTACCATTTGTGACGGTAGCGGTACCGAGTGAAAAGAAAAGAAAGCACATGTCGAAAATTTGTTGCATGTTAATACCTATTGATGTTGATACGTAATCATAATAGAATTGTTTATCTATGCATATACATAGGACACAGTTATTAAAAGCCATCATTGTTCAACCATATGTATGCTTCATGATAAACGTTTTATATTTATCAGTACAATATGTTCCATAAATGTGTCGCAACGAAAATTGTTACACAGATGTTTTATTTGTAATATTGAATATACGTTTCTAATCAGAAATAGTACAATCAATAATTGTCTAATTCAGTTTTTGAAAGTAGCATTCTCATGTTATTATGTAAGTGCATAAAACATGGTTGACCGCAATATTCGGATCTATTCGCGTTTCTGATAACTTCATTTATCATTATCTACTAAATTAAGCCCATTTTGTATATACCTCAATGTACCCTCTGGCATTCTCATTAAATTTGTATGATTTTAATAATGCGTTATTATTCCCTATGTCAAGCTGACTAGATAATCTAGACCCTCGAACTCAATCGAATACGACCATAAGTGACACTCAAGGTAAACGTTGTTATTTCCACGAAGCACAGAATGCTATTTAGTTTCTTTAAATAATAAACTCTCATACAAAAGAGTGAAAGAAGTTCAACTGCTTTGAAAACTTTCTTATTAAAATTTCATATAATCTTCATCTGTAATATTATGAATTGATTTAAAATGTATTTCTTTGAAAACTTTTGATTTTTTTAGACCTTAAGTTAAAGGACCGCACTTTATGAATATTTAGTTTGTATAACAATTATTCGATTAGTTTCGAATTTTTAACAAAACAAAAAAATCCATACTCAAGAACAAGGAAGAAGAAGCTATAGCAATTCAATAGAAAAATAGATTAATATAAGTATGCAAATCTATGGGGTATAACATGCTAGGTGGTTGATCATATCGCTTCCACTACGTACGTAACATCTATTATGGAATCTGACGGCATAGATTTATTTTTGCAGTTTACCGCCATAAATTCCGCAGAAGTTCACGACGTTTCGCATTCTAGCTATACAATACGACGTCATGGTGCAATTACCGAAATGATGTCACTCATGAGGGCGTTGGAGCAACGTAATGCACCGTATCTACTATGGACTCCGCGGAAACGCATTTAGTACAATTAAACAAGATTTGAAACGATTACCACAATGCAGACTATATAGTAAAAGATAAAGTAGACGATCCTCGAAGAAAGTTTGACAAATGTAAAATTTTTTACTGATTTTTACTGAAGTATTTAGTTTACTTTAATGTATGGTCATTAATTTCAAAGTAATAATTACTTTGTAATCGCATGTAATTTATAATATAATATATCGAGTTTAGAAAACACCGTTAAACAATTGTTAAGCATACATTTTCAATTTCAACGAAAGGGTATAAGAAAGCTTCTACCAAAACCTATTTTTCAAATGGGTGTAGAGATAGACGTCTTAAACTTTCTTGGCGTAACATAAGAATCTGATGATGGGTGTATGTCACGCAAATTAATCGATAACATTTTTTACTTATCTCGTACGAGAACCAGCGGTGAATCAGAGTACCATTACAGAATTTCAATGACAAGGAGTCCCCAAAAAGTAAATCGTATGTTGCACCATCAATTGTTACAATTAGAACGCTTAATAGAAAATAGAAAATTAAAACTAACTTTGTATTGCGACAATTGAGCGCTTTACTTGCTCATTTTCTAAAACTCGATATTCTCTTTCACCAAAACATGCCCGACCATTGGACTGAATGAACGTGATCACAACGCAGTGTTTCTCACTCCAATTTTTCACGACTGTCTAGCAAATTGCGGAAAAAGATGGAAAATACAATCCCATTGTTTTCTAGCACAAGAAAAGAATAAGAGATTTTCTTAAGTTATAAAGTTCACTGCAGATTATATGCATTTATGATAAAAACGAGTAGGTCGACTGCAAAAGAGAAATGTTTTCGAAAACATTGAATTACATTATTTTCAAGTCATTAAGTTTTTTTAAAAAGATATCTATGAAACCTCGAATGTTTTCTTTTTTAAGCTATACATTCAAGATGCAGCATCACCATCGGCTTTATCCCAAAAATATACTTTTCTATTTCCGTTGCACACTTGATGAGATAAGGCGATATTTATTAAGAAGACCTTACATATGAGAGACACTGTATCACAGAGATGACTCAAGTGTAGTAAAATGGAGGTTACACATGAGCCTGCGTAGCAGGCCGTGAAACGTAGGTGTATAAAGATGTGTCCACACTTTTTAATGAAATTGAATCCGATGCGGATAATACTTTGCTCGCTACGTCATTCGTATGTCACAAAGAGTCTACTTCTATTACCCACCTACGTTCAATTTCGTTTTCTTTAGCCTTCAAGATATTAAGTTGTAATTACTCGCAAAGTGGTAAAACAAGCGCAGATTGTACACCGAAATTTTCTCCGAGAAATTTCTCTGCTCTTTTCGAAAATCTACCAACATTCGGATAATCGACAATATTAAAAAATCCAGTGATCGAACGTTAAAGGTTCACCCCGTTGATAAACAAAGTTATTATTATTAAAATAATCTCGTAGAACAATCGGATTTACACGGGAACTGCTGATAGCCGAAGATGCAAGCCTAGCTACACCCGCATTTTCCCCGTATCCTATTTTCATTCTTCCACATTGCTGCACCCTGCCTATAGCATTCGAAGTCGATATTCTATTTTCTCTTGCGTTACGAGTTCTTCGATCGTGACAAGTGTGAGATCATCTTAAAAGAGCGAGTTGCCGTGTTTCTCTCGGTGGTGAAGTAAAAATCAGAGCTGCGCGTCCCTCCTTCACGACACGCGATCAGACTTTAGCATCAGTCGCTGCCGAACCTTCGTCTTGTGAACGTCCACGCGCGGCACAGCAAAGCCACCGAGTATCACATGTAAGTTCGCCTCCGATCATTAAGTCCATCCATCGAAATGTCATCGGGTCGCGCTCGGGAAATTTCATTTGAGGAATACATACTTAGCCAGCTTTGCCGCTTATCGGAAAATTTCCTTCCTTCGATGTTCGTGACTGACACTTTGGATCTAATCCGTGGACGAAGTGCGTAAAAGGCAAATAGAATGAAACATATAATCGGGTTTGAAAAAGTCGTCGCGACAAAAACCAGATCACATGTTAGAACGTTAACAATATGCAGGATAATCGGGTAGAAAGCGTAATAGACGTTTCATAAGAAAAATAACCGGCGAGGTCGTTGGGGCGCGCCTTGATGTGATTCGTCAGGACACTTTTGAACTTTTATTGGAGCTAGTGGTAGAGATTACTTCAATAGAAATCTTCCAGGGCGTTGAATTGACACAGATGATGGCAATTTGCTAGTCACAGGTCCTTTGCGAGAAGCTTCTATTTAACACCTTGAGAATTTTTTATGGGTACATGTCAAGGGCGAGGTTCCGCTCCCGCTCATCCTGACAATGCGCCGCCGGTTGATGACGACCACCTGGCATTCTTACGATTACAATTAGGTCTTTGCATTTTTGTATGGCATAGAGAGTATCAAGAATATTTATAATTATTAATCGACTGCGGTTTTAATTCTTAAAAAATCATAAAGATATTTAAGAAGTTTTAAAAACTTATTGCGCCACTTTTCACACATTAAAATTATATTTAAAAATTCTAGTACATGCAGACAATCTATTTCCGTCGAGTATTATCGCTACGGTTAGACAGAGGATTTATTGCGCCACTTTTCACACATTAAAATTATAGTTAAAAATTCTAGTATATGCAGACAATCTATTTCCGTCGAGTATTATCGCTGCGATTAGACAGAGGAAACCACAGAGACTAGAGCGAAAAGAAACGACAAAATGTACGAAAATCAAAAGTGGAAAGATAAAACGAGTCGCCCTTGTTTATCCAGCGCAGAGGTTGACAATTAGAGACAAGGAGGTGTCGGGATCATCTTGGACGTGTAATTGAATAATGTGTTGGAAAATCACGCGACCGTGCTCGTTCGCGAGTCAATTTTCATCCGTGACTCACATAATGAATCGCACTGTTCAAACGCGTGGCAAAATTCACACGTTAGCGCGGACCCTCATGGCAATTAACATGAAATGTAAATGCCGGCTTCCAGTTTCCATCTCAAATCACTTTTTCTATCTTATCAATTGCTGTTTTTTTTCTATCTTATCTACTTTCTGTTCAAATTCGTATTTATACAAACGTCAAATATGATAGATACATTTTCGTTTCTTAAAAAATGCTTAATTCCGATTAATGCCAGTGTTATCTCTGAGTGTTGTTTTGTTTTATTTTGAACGCTGGATTTGTTTGCTGTGGAATTTATTACTTTTAAACTGTTACCAACGATGTAACTATAATTATTTCAATAAAACGATTTAAAGAATCTAGGATAATGCAATTTTTTAATTATTGCGTGAAATTTTAATTGAATTTAAAGTAGAAAGAATCATGCAGGAGACTATATTTTATCGGAGACTGCGAATCTTCATTTTGAACGGAACAGCGAGAATTTTGCACATACGTAAATGTCAAGCGATAACATGTACTCTTGTCGAGGCAGTGAAAATAATCGCAGCTGAATTATATGTCTAATCGGTAAAATTTCCATTCTACGCTTTGTGTAATATTACATTTATCATAATCACGGTGAATATTTCAAGAATAAAACGACTGGTTTCTGACATGTTCAAATAAATCCAATCTTATTGTTATCCTAGATCACCATACATTAGCCGCATTTACAGATCGATTGTTCTAGCGCTAACGTCACTAAAGAAATAAATGAATTCTTAACATTTTTCAAAGCAGCGAGCAACAGGAAGAGGTGTTGCTCGGCATTATTGCTCGAAGATCTAATTTAACGACCCTTAAAAATCGATGTTGCGCGAAGCACCGGGTATAACTTTTTAAAGAAAGTATGTGTCCTTCGAGCACGACGCGCAATAAAGAAATCACGTCGAGAGAAACTGCAAAAACTGTTTGCGAAGTTGAGTCAAGGCCTTCTGTCCCAGTCGATGATTTCTCACGTGAAAGCGCCGCGCGATTTTCTTTTCGGGCGATGCAGTTGTTTTTCGCAACAGGACGTGCGATAAGCGTTCATCTTCTTTCGCGTAGGTACGCGTATCTCTACCACGAAATTCATCTAAACAAAGGCCTCTACGTTCGCTACAGCTTCAAACCACTTCGGTCCGGGATCGTTCCATCCTCTATTTCTGTAAATTACGATTGTGGTATTGAGAACATGTGCTCCGCAAACCGCGCTGTTTCAACAAAATTTCGTGCCTATCGTCGTAAACTATACACTCTTTCTTTTTCTATTTTCCTAGAATACGTAGCCGCTATTCTTGCACGATTCTACGTACGTATCGATTATTGCAAACACGGATTCGAAGAGATTACTTCAACCGCAGCTCAATGCTGTTTACTTTGGACAATTTGTTGGGCTTTCTAAACGTTATACAATTTCATTGCAATTACAAAAACAATCGTTGCACGCAGGATTTTTAACTCTCCGGTGTTACGAAAATCAGCGAACGTTTTCTGCGTTGTATTATGGGTTTAATGATGGTATATGTACTCTGAACACATATTGGTATTTCCACCAGCTATTCTGTCCATCTTTGGTATTGCACGGCCGCCGTGAATGATGCTTGCTCCACTGACCTAACTGCGCAAAGTATTCCATGGAAAATCAGATTTTTAGCAACGCGTAAATGTTACAATAGCTTAGCTATTGTTGGTGAAGTTCTTTAAAATCGGCACCGCTATTTTTTGTTCACATCAATTTCTTTATACAATACTTAATCAGATAAAGTATATCTTTGACCAATTGTTATAGATTTTAATCATCTTGGTGGTATATACAATAGAAGACATTGTATATAACACATTGTATATACCATGTGGTTGGATATTGGGAACATTGTCATCTGAAAGTGTCTATTAATAAGATATTTTCTTAAATTGCAAGCTATTAATGCTTCTTTTCTGAGTGAAATGATTTTTCAACGGTGCAAGGTGATAGAAAGAATTGCGGAAGATTTTGAACCTCTATTGTAGGTTACTGTCATCGTTGATACCATAATTCTTATGTCATCCTATGACCGTCTAAATATAACATCGTCAGCGGCGTGTTCCTCTTATTGTTGACGTCTGTGATTCACATGGTATCATTACAAATTGTCACAATTACAAAATTTAAATAATTCTAGTATAATTTAACAGCTAAATAAATTCTAACTTTATTGTTTGTTATTTCAAATTGTTTTTTTTTAACTATTTGATATCGTTTAATTTTCTATAAATTAAATTTCTTTCTTGTTTCATTCTTGTAGGATGAACTCATTCGAACCATCAAACGGAATAAACAACGTCCACGATCGTGTAAAAATGGCATTATAATTGACGCGGAGGTCATTAAAATAGAGATAATTCACTAATATTATTAAATAAAGCATGTTGATCGTCGCAGGCGTCTATTAAAAGAAGTGCATAAACGCATAAATGAATAATAAGGTTGCATCAAGTCTAAGCGCATGTTACGCTGAGTATTATGTGCGAAGCGATTTACATTTAATAGCGTGAGTCAAACGATCGCTATGAGCCAACAACTATTCATCGATCATAATAGAGAATGCATGAATATAATGATGATCGAAAGCATTCGTTCAAACAGTAACACAAAATTAAATTCCATTCAGCCAAATTGAGAATTATTGACGGAAGGTGTGATAATATTTATAATTGATTAATGACCACGAAGAAAGATAACGATAAGAAATATAATAAACGTAAATTCATGTTGAGTCATCGAATGAACAGTCTTTTTATTTTTTGTTTGTGACACACGGTTATCTTTGTTTAAACAATTTCATAAAATTATGATTCATGGTAATGAAAATTATCTGCCGTAAAAATACTTTCAGTGACAGTGTATGTACTCTGTTACAGATTAATTCAAAATGGCCTCCATCACAAGACTTACCATTATCAAATTCTTGGAACTGGTAAGTAAACTTATCTGTGACTAAACATCTAGCGATCACTTCTTTTTCAGCATATTTTAAACATTCCGGTCATGGCCGATGCTATTTTGCATAAGTGAATTTAATTTCTGTGATTTCGATATTCTTTCATAGTAGAATAAACCGAAGTAAATATCGTGGTAGCAAAGTAAAATCTTTGGGATAGAATGTCTTCAGACGTGCTAGAATAGAATCAGTATAATAACCAAAGACTACGACGCGAGCGATTATCTTCTCGTTGTGGTCACACCGTTTGTTAGACCGGAAGACAATCACTGTCTATGTATCCGTTATGTTCGCGTTTAGCACACGATCATCATTTTAAATCTCTTTATAAAGTATGCAGTTTAGCGTAATTATAAGTATATGTTTGATTTTGTTCATATTTTGGTTAAATAAAATGCTTTTATAAAATATACAATTTTTCAGTCACGAAAAAGTGGTAATATTTTCAAAAACTACATAAGAAACAGTATTTTATAGAAAACTGATAATTTAATTAAAAAGAAACTTTTGAGAAATTCGTTGTAATTGTAAAATCTTGTAACTATACCATAGCAAATAGACTCCTGATCTTTCTGAAAATTCCGATTTTCATACGTCATTTTATAAAGATTAGAATTAAAGAAAATTGTGAAAAGAAAATAGAAATACAATTAAACCTTGCTAAATACACTTTCTTACATTCAAAAAAATCTGCACACGATAATATATGAAATACGATTATGTGCAACAAGTAGTGACACACAATACTCGGAAATAGGAATACTTAGAAATAATGGAAATACATACTTAGAATGCTATCTTCTACCGTTAGCAATTATTGATGACGAAATACGGGATTACTGTCTAAAGCTAAATACGTGTTCCTCGATATAGAGCAAACTTCCCAACTGGAACGCAATTATAGAATGTTAATGTATTATTTATGATCACAACGACCATGTCACAGGTCTTTCATCGACCTGCATTCGAGTTTAATGACAGTCAGCTCACAATCAGACTTATATCAGTAACTTACTATCATCTTCCCTAACAGTTCGGCAACGACCATTTTTATAGAATTAATTGAATGTTTGAAACTGCTAAAAACATTTTTCGAATATTCAAATTTTCATGATATTTCTTTCTTTCAAATTTCAGTTGATAGTATGCATCCTAATAGGATTGGATTACCACTCTTTCAGTCCTGTGAATAAACACACGGCAATGATTACTATGGGTACCCTTGGCGGATACTTAATCATTCTCGTGGGATTATCTGCTGGCAGTGTAATGGGAACGCCAGTTAATCGACGCGTGGTACGTACGCAAAAAGTTTCCTAATTTGCAATTAAGTTATTTAACATTAAATCTGTCGCGCCAGACAAAATTGCCGGATTCGTATTTTTTCGTTCAAAGATCTAATTAAATTCAGTCTAGACAGATTCAATGTAAATTTTCAAATTCAGATGTTTCAAATTGTGAAGTATCCATAGTTATGTGTTCCAGTAATAATTCGGAGCTAAAATAAACCT
Source organism: Augochlora pura (assembly GCF_028453695.1). Classification (NCBI taxonomy): domain Eukaryota; kingdom Metazoa; phylum Arthropoda; class Insecta; order Hymenoptera; family Halictidae; genus Augochlora; species Augochlora pura. The sequence continues at coordinate 2,463,127 of NC_135780.1, forward strand.
CTCCTGAGATTTCAAATGCTGACAATGCTCGGTTGAAATCTAAGACCATGCACACGCACAAAATTGACTCACGTAAATTGTCTGTCACAGGACCTCTTCTTCGCCGTGGTTGGCTGCGTCTTGTTCATCATCGTCGGCGCATTGAACATCGACTACTTCTTACAGGTAAGGTACGGCAAATCTTACCGTGACACAGGACTCGCCAAAGGATCGATCAGCATAATCAACGCAGCATTGTTCCTCGTGGACGCGTTCCTTACGTTCCGAGGGGAAAACTGAAACTAAATGATACTTGTTACACACAGTACAATCACATTCCGTGATGCAAAACTGTCGAAATTTTCATTCATAAATACTGCCAAAGATCCAACAAATTACTCCATTAAACACTTCTATGGGAGCATTGTACTAAACCGATGAGAACGGTGAACGATAATGAGTTCACGCGTGAAACATTGCAGAGCAACTTACGAAACAAAACACAGAGTACAAATGAAAGTAACAAAAATCGACAAAATAGATTTTCAGAGAAATGCCAGTATACAGAAATAAATAATATATCCACGATATGCTTACGTTGAATAACAATTTTTTTTGTATTTAAAATTGTAATATTTTATAGCGGAAAATATTTATTGAACGATGAAGTTGTGAGTGGTAAGTCATGAAAGTATTCGCGCATTGCTAAAAATACCATAAAGTGCCATAAAAGGGTGGTCATATTAATAATAAGACCATTCGTACTTTTTTGCAATTTCTCGTCCTCAGATTAACATATTGCTTAAGAGTAAGTTTCAAAAATTTGTTTGATTATTGTTTTAATTGTCAGTAAAGACTTCGTGAATTATAATTTTACATTTTCAATTTATATCTTGCGTGTGTAGTAGATGTTATGAGATACTTATTACGTGTAAGCGGAGTATAATAAATTAGGCAGAACTTGTAAATTCGTATTACAAGAAAGCAGAAATATTGAAATTATAACGATATATTAAAAAGAAATTCGTCCATTTATATACAACAATTAAATAAAAGCTTTATCCAATGAAATCTTTCACCGATTTGATGAACTTTTATTTAATCTGTCCACAATTTTTTAATATGAAATGAGAATTTACATATACGGCGTTATAATAAGAATTGAACTAATAAACAGCTCATTGTATTAGAAAAATATTTATTAAAACGTTTTGTGCGTAAATATTCGAATACTTTCGTGAATACTTTTGTTCGTAAAAAGTGTTTCATTAAGGTAATTCCGTCTGTTCGGTTCGGCGAATTCAAACGAAGGAGTGAACGTAACAATAATTCAAAATTATAACATTCACTGATGATACCAAAATACCGATACGTTTAACTAGAGTAAGCTGCAGTCCCTCTCTAATTCTAAGGCCAGTGAAAGTTGTAATCATTATTGCCACGCATAAATTAATTTACAATCACGCTCTACGCCCAATAACGGCTACTGTGCGAAAGCAAAACGTGTTTTTTTTACCAAGTCATACTTAGAAAGCTGATTCCTTACATTTTTTATACGCATGGTTGTTACACCTTTTTATAACGATATTATCCAATGTTTCTTCTGGTTTATCTGTTAATTTATATATTTTATACGATGTTTAATAAATACGATTCCATCACCTTCACCAGGATCATAGGTCCTGACGTAACGCCGCAAATTTTAATATGTAATACATGTACCTGTGTGCAATTATTTAAAATAAATTCTTTAACTTTGTAAATATATTTACCTTTAATAAAAATTAGCTTATACAAAAGGTTGTATTCTATAACACCCACTTAAAATCAAAGATATTTTCGTCTGATCTGGAAAAATGTTAAATAAATTAAAACCTATAGATACGTAAATAAATTTGAATGAATTCAAATTATTTTAGAAATGTAATTTAAATGTAATTGATAACGTATCCTTAACTTCTAAAATAATTTTAAATTAATTATAACTAAGTTTATAGTTAATATATTATAATATTTACATGTCATAACACATAACAATTTGTATGACGCTAACTAATTGCCAAATAACTTGGATCATTAAAATACATCTTCAACATCGAAATATATATTAATAGCTAAAATATTCCAGCTAACTGTGAAATCATTTGGTACGAAGTGGAATCTAAAGTACTGAAAATCATATATTTATACCTTTCGAGTATACGTTTCGAGTATACCTTTTAAAACGGTTGCTAACGCAAATAGACGAAAGTTTGTTGTTCATCCAAAGTTAACGTGTCTACTTAAAGTCGATTTTCTAATTGAAAATTGCAGTAATAATTTTATGGAAATTGAAACCTTGTAACCGTTCTAGGCGATATCACGTAGTAGTTTCGATATCTCGAGTGGTTCGAGTCGGCAGAGGGAGAACCGAAGTCGATAGTGTCGGTAAGGTCGATTAACTGCAGCAGTCGATCGTGCATGATTGCGTGTGTGCGGATTGCACCGCCGCTTCGAGGCAGCAGTTTTATTTACTAATTGGAGTGCCGATGTGCGGTAGGAAGCGTTAAATGTGCGTGGAAAATGTCGAATCCGGGCGGTAGTAGGAGGAATGGGGCCATGAAGATTCGTTTGACGAGTGAGTTTATCAGGAAATCACAATGATTCGATCGGCAGAGAAGTGTGAAAGTCGGCCCACAGCCGACACACGCGTTGTGATCCTTTTCATGCTTTGTATTTGTTATGTGTATTCGTTAATATGGCATCATCGTAAACCTTATGGAGACTCTCAGCCCCCAGAAATGTCAAGCAATCCTTTCCAAATAACAACCTTCGCCCGTTGCTCGTAACACAGCGAAGAGGCACGCGAAAAGGTTTGACTAGGGTTTTCGTCCTTTGGTTATGGCAACTCCCTATCAGAGGTCAAGACCCCACCGCGAGCACTCTGGGAGACCGTAAACCAAAAACGCTAATTTCGGTGAACTTGTCACACTAGCATTTACTCTCGCTTAATTAATAATGCTTCCCGCTGAGCGACAATCGCCGCGAGCATTTTTCAGTTTATACTCGCTGAATGTTGATTGATTCAATGAGGAATATAGCCGAGATCAAATCGAATATGAATAGGTCTAATTAAGAAACGTCAGACGCCTAGCGCTGATGCCTGAACTCACGATTCCATTAAAATGAATATTCTTAATATACCCGTACATTTGATAAATTAAAACCGTGCACGTTCGTAAGGGCGAATATTTTTATCAGATCTGTGTGGCAGATTCTTGTTCTCCCTTCATCTTTGTTTTTTAATTGTCTATAATATAGATTCTAGTACATTATGTTTCTAGATAGGAAAGTGACTTACAAACATAATATACGATTAACTGTCTTAGGTAATGCTAACATTGTATTTACACATTGTTAAAGGATAATGCTTAAAAAATTAGTTCAATTCCTAGTTTAACCAACATTAATTTCGTCTGTTTCTCTGTGTGTGTTTGTGTGTAATTGATACATGCATTGTAAACTAAGATTCATGGAAAAAAATGTATAATCTAATTATGTAAATATTACAGTTTTATGTGCCCGTAATCTTGTCAGGAAAGATCTGTTTCGTGAGTATTTTGTTCGCCAAAAAGTAATGGAATATGTAAAAAAGCAGTGAAATATAATAGGATTGTTTTAGGCCTACCGGACCCTTTCGCTAAGATCACAGTAGATGGTTCTGGTCAGTGTCATAGCACAGATACGTGCAAAGCAACACTAGATCCCAAATGGAACCAACATTATGACCTGTAATTATTTTTACTGCTATACGATTGTAATTGTTTATAAAAATTACATTGGTTAATGTTTTTTTTGTAGATACATTGGAAAGAACGATGGCATTACTATATCAGTGTGGAACCATAAGAAAATTCATAAAAAGAAAGGTGGAGGGTTCTTGGGATGTGTACGAATATTATCCAACACAATTCAAAGACTCAAGGATACAGGATGTAATTTACTTACTGTAGTAACTAGAAACACTATATTGATAAGACTACTATATTGATAAGATTACCAACCTTTCATGTTTTACAGACCAGCGGTTAGACCTTTGCAAAGCACACTCAGATGATACTGATGTTGTTAAAGGACAAATCGTTGTATCCTTATTGTCTCGGGATGGTCATAATGGTGCTGTGAGCAATACAGTGGGTCATAATGCTGTGGTGGATGTTCTTGGGGACCTCAGTTGTCCCACTGATCTGCCAGAAGGATGGGAAGAAAGGAGAACTCATAGTGGACGTCTCTATTATGTCAATCATTACCTCAGAAGTACACAATGGATTCGTCCAAATGCTCGGTAAATTTTTTGTTACAAACTAATATATGGTTCCTTGAATGTAAATGATTTGTACTATGTGATTTTATATTAGGCCTAACAATGGTATTATACCAACTACGCCCGAGCCACCGCCACTTCCGTTTTCGGAATTTACTTCGCCCAGCGGTAGTGGAAGCCCTCCTAATCTAACCACTGAAAGTCCTACAAGGTGCACACCTGAATGGAACGGTGAAGGAACGCCTAGTAGAACACCTAGCAGAGACAGTTCTACATCAAACACACCAAGAAATACACCAACAACCCAACAACAGAATAGAAATATGCAAAATCAACATAATGCAAGAAATATGACACCGGCGTCATCGAGAGAACGCCGACCAGTAAGAGCATCTGATGAACAAAACGGCAATCAAAGTGGGAATGTTAGACCAGATCGTGGTACTAATAATAGTCAACCACGGAGGCCTAATCGAAGTAATAGAAACAGAAACAGCGTAACAGCTAATAACGAGATGCGATACGATCCTCCGCAACCACCAGATTTGCCTCGAGGATACGGTGAGTATTATATTATTAAAAACGCTCTTAAATGCAGGATATGCATAAATTGAACGAAAAGTATAAGAAAGTTAATGTTTCACAGAAATGAGAAAAACCCAGCAAGGTCAAGTGTATTTTTATCATGTACCAACTGGTTCGTCTACGTGGCATGATCCTAGAATTCCTAGAGATTTACCAGCCAACGAATTAGCAAGTGAACTTGGACCATTACCTAGTGGTTGGGAAATGCGGCAAACTCATAGCGGTCGCGTTTATTTTGTCGATCATAACAATCGAACTACGCAATTCACTGATCCTAGACTATCCAGTCAAATTATAAGCAATCTATTAAAGTAAGTTAACAATACATTTAACTGTAAACAATATAAGTACAATTTGTTAAGTGTCTCTTCTTAATTATGAAATTTTTTCATCACGACAGTAGGAGACAAAATAATAGTACAACTAATCAAACAAGTAGTGCAAATAATTCACCAGCAGTCACAGCTGCAAACGAAACTACAGAGACAGAGACACCAACATCGCCAAGTATTCAATGCAATATAGTCCAACAAAGGCCAAGGACGGAGAGTGGCAGTAACAATAATTCACCAACTTGTAAGATCGAAAATAATGAATTAATATTATAATTTCTAAATACTTATTTTTTAATATATTGGGCTTGTAATTTACTAATGTTATCATTATAATTAAGTCCTAGGCGAGTTAATCTACTTAATGTTATACGCTCATCAAAACAAAAACATATTTGTGCATCGCACAATTTTATCTTATCTTGTCATGGATATCTATTCAGCAATCGCTTCCTATTTATTAGTCAGTCTTCAGCGACATGTCTTTCCGATTTGGACACTATTTGCTTATTAGAGCTCTGTATTGTAATTAGTGTTTGTATTGTGGTTGCAATAGATATATAGTTCACTTCATCTATGTGTTCCGTACATTTGTGCTTCTGATTTTAGTGGAAAATACAACGAGTCAAAATGCGCAGACCGTGTCTGAATTGCCGAAGGAACTCATGGACAATGAACTTTTGCCGAAATACAAAAGAGATCTAGTGGCAAAATTAAAATGTTTGAGGGCAGAATTGAATGCTCTTCAACCACAGAGTGGACACTGTAGGCTTGAAGTATCTAGAAATGAAATTTTCGAAGTGGGTATTGAAAAATATCAATATAAAAATTATCATGATGCTTATTTCAATTGTCTATGCAATTTTCTAGGAATCTTATAGATTAATAATGAAAATGCGACCAAAAGACATGCGGAAAAGGCTTATGGTAAAATTCCGTGGTGAAGAAGGCCTCGATTACGGTGGCGTTGCTCGAGAATGGTTATATTTATTATCTCATGAAATGTTAAATCCACAATATGGACTATTTCAATATTCGAGAGATGACAACTATACGCTTCAGATTAATCCAGATTCAGGAATAAATCCAGAACATTTATCGTATTTCCACTTTGCTGGCAGGATAATAGGAATTGCTGTTTTTCATGGTCATCATATTGACGGTGGATTCACAACTCCGTTTTACAAAATGTTGCTTAACAAAGCAATTACCCTGACTGATATAGAAGGGGTCGATCCAGAATTACACAGAAGTCTCACATGGATGTTGTAAGTAAACATGAATTATTGTGCATACAATTTCTGTAGAATATATGTTCAAAGAGAATATGTAAAAAGTGTTGTTGCTTTCTTGACAGAGAAAACAGTATAGACGGCGTTTTGGATGCTACATTTTCAGTAGAACACAGTAGTTTCGGAGTATTAAAAAATCACGAACTAAAACCAGGCGGCAAAGACATTCCTGTTACTGAAGAAAATAAAAGGGAATATGTCCGCCTATATGTCAACTATCGCTTCATGCGAGGAATTGAACAACAATTTCTGGCATTACAAAAGGGTTTCCACGAATTAATTCCACCGCAACTGTTAAGACCATTCGACGAAAGAGAATTAGAATTGGTTATAGGTGGTTTGGGAACTATTGATATTAATGACTGGAAAATGCACACACGATTAAAACATTGTACACCTGATACACCAGTGGTAAAGTGGTTCTGGCAAATAGTCGAATCTTACGGAGAAGAAATGAGAGCCCGGCTACTTCAGTTTGTTACCGGAAGTTCCAGAGTTCCTTTGCAAGGTTTTAAGGCTTTACAAGGTAATATCATACATATACACAGAATATGTTTAACTGCTTTTTCTTTCTTTTTTTTTATATTGGCTTGTACGTTTAATATATCTTTCATAGGTTCAACAGGAGCTGCTGGTCCACGTCTGTTCACAATTCATGCAGTTGATGCACCTAGTGAAAATTTGCCAAAAGCGCATACTTGTTTTAATAGAATAGATATCCCCGAAAGTTATCCCAGTTATCAAAAAATGCTTGATAAGCTTACACAGGCGGTTGAAGAAACCTGTGGTTTTGCTGTTGAATAAATAGGTAAAATACGTTACCTTATTTTCTGTATAGCATATACTCTGTTTCATAGAATTACTCAGAGTATACATTTTTATAGCAGGGAATATTCGCCGACAGATTTTTACTGTCGTTAAATTAAAAATTAATGTCTGAAGTACCAAGAGATGTTATCTAAGAAGGGTAAGAAAGGAAAGAACTAGTACTATAAAATGAAAATGTTAATACGTAGAATGTCAGTGATGTCTCTGACAATGAGTTTTGTACAAATATTCAAATGGCCTTGGTGGTTGTAATGACTGACAAGCGACTGTCGATTGGTATATCATGTATGTAAACACTCTTGTGATTTTCTCACTTCGTCCATGAACATTTAAAAAATGAATGGTTCCTCAGAAGTTCTGATTATATTGGTCTCTAGCTATTTATCATTCAATGACTGATAGTGATGTGCAAATATTGCAGTTTCATTCAGGTAATCATTTTGATTGGCCTAAATTTTTTCAATTTTATTTATAGTAATCGAGTTTTCCGTCATAATTATAGTACCAATAATTAACTCATAAGATCACTATTAAAGAATTAACTTCATTGTTCAAGGTATGATAGATAAATCATGCATGCACAAATATGTATAGAAAATGAATTCTTTCACAAAATGAAAAGCGTTGTTCAATTCTAAACACGCTCATGTTAGTATTTTGTACTCAACGAAAATGTAAAAACATAGTCGACAAACAACTTAAGAATCTCAGAGTGTTCAGAATAATTTAATACGCATTATTAGTACAAATTAATTTTCTTTTGTACAATGTTCTTTCATTCTCGAAAGATTTCAGTTTCTCTTGAATCAAATGTAGTAACAATATGCACTGTCAATTAATACTTCTACATTAACTATCTCCGAAGTAATAGAACTTAGTGTCAGATTAATAACGTATACTCAAATTCACGCTACTATAATCAGATATTGAAAACATGTGTTGGGAATCTAGTATTTTACAAATGTATTATAACACAATGGCTCATGGTGGCTAAGGGGAAAATACAAAATTTGTATATACATCATGACCTTAAACGCAAGTGTTACGTTTTTTGTTTAATGAATATATTTTATAGATGCTTTCATTTCTGTATAGGAACGCGTTGATTTTGCACCAACTATGATAACTTATTAGTGTACATTTGAATATAAATAAGGAATGTTTGCTTAACTACTAGTCAATGTTTTTCTCTTGAATGATAAGTATACGAAAACTAAAAGGAAAAAAACAATACCTTTTTTTGCTCTTCTCAAGAAAAACTCTGACTAGTAATCCGTAAATACTCCGTACGTTAAAATATTGTTATTGAAAATAAAAAAGCGCGTTTCAGTATTAAACTTATTTTTGTTGCAATACAAACAACACTTGCGTTTGGGAGATTCGTAACGCAATCAGCAAATTTTGTTATTGCTGCGCTATTCATATGAATCGCAGATTATTGTTGCTAGTTTAGGAGCCGACAGCACCGAATGCGTTAATAAAATATAAATAATAAAGTTTAATATAAATTAATATCAGAAGCGTATGACGTATACGCAAAGTTCTAGTGTAGGTTGAATCGTGAATCATGTACATTAGCTTTAATTTAAACACGGTATAGATATCTAAGGAAAGAGTTTATTCGACATATTTATGTAAAGTTAATAAATTTTGCTCGAATCGACTCTTTTACTTTAGGAATTCACGAAATAATCTATACTTTACTAGGTTATTTAGTAAAGCATAGAGAAACTTATTTATCGCACGGAACCTTCATTCGGTCTCTAGTATTTACTTTTATTGTAAAGATCTAGCGACTAATAGCACGAATCATCATTTCGTATTATTATTACATTGTATTTTATTCTGCACATAACTGTGATCAAACATATCGTAAAAAAGGAAGAAACAGTGGGAGACACTTATTAATGGTTTGTTCGAATATTCCACATGTACTCGTGTGTATTGTGTTGCGACAAACCTTTGTATGAATACTTGATTTAACATTGTTTTTATTCACGTTACATCGTCATCTTTTATATCTCACTTGTGAAAGTATCGCCCGTTTTTAATTTTGAAATACGGTCTGACTACTTTACCTCCATACTCTTATTGTAAATATTTCACTCTTTTGACAATTGACATTGATGTCCGAACATCCTTGTCGACATATTTGTGAAGTTTTGCAAAACAGTATTACCCGAAATTTATGATATTATAGATTTTGAAAAGTGCAATGACACCCAAATATTCCATTTTCACTTGTTTGTTCGATATTGAATCTTATTAAGACTGCATTCAAGTTTCTTTATCTAATAAAAATTTGAATTTACATATCGTGAGTAATTGGGCATTCATGATGCTGAATTGCTGACAACTACAATGAGGGTCTCCCACAAGTTTCTCATATCGCAAACTTTTTTTAATTTCTATTGCATCTGACGGGAATAAAGGCCTTATTAGTGCCTTTGAGATGATGTCAATGAGAAAAGAACAAAAGTTTTATGTCTATTATATTTTGGAATAAAAATAATGCTGCATGCCATTTTAAGGAATGTCTGGTTAATTCTAAAAACATCAAAAAATTGACACAACGTAAATCACGAAAACGTATGTATAGATTACTATAAGATAGGGACCCCACGGTTGGACAGCTAGCAGAGATTACTAATATCGCCACTTGAACGAATATCAGTGAAGAAGTTTTAATCAAGAAAAATCTAAATATTCAGAAAGCAGTGAATACATTTTTAATAATTCATTGTCTCTTGGTATTAGATACAAAAGAAAATATGTGTACGCGTTGAAAAACTCTAACACATAGATATTTTACATATAAGTAAATTGATCAATTTCTAAATTAAAGCATGTTCGAGCCAGATCCAATTAGTCAATTTATGCTCTTATAGATTCCTGTAAATCAACCGAACACCTTGTATAAGCTTCACTCAACGCTGTTCCCACAATTTTATGACTTCCTTAACGCATTGCGCGACTTGTCATTTAATTCGCAAGCCTTGAACGTCTTACTCGAATATGCTTGATCTGAATAGTGATATGTTAAGTAATAAATACCTTAGGAAAGAAGCTTCAATACTTTTCGATATGTCGCGTGTATGAGTAATTGGTATGAAAAATTGGTGTTCATTAATTATGAAATCGTTAAAAATGGAACCATTATTTTCAAACGAATATTACGTGCAATCGTCTTCATTCTAGAGCATGAAGTGCACAATGACTTTAAAAATGCTTTCAAGAGTGATCAACTGCCTAATTATGCAAATCTAGCAGGAGACAATATTAAACAATGAATTAAGGAATAAAGTGGTACAAAATTAGAGGATGATTTAAAACATATCATATATAGGAACATTCATTGCAATTTCAAGTTTCGAATGTGAATGTAATTAATAAAATAATTTTTAATAAATTACGGGTATAAATGCTCTCTGAAATTACTTGAACGTTTAGTGATTTATACAATCAGAATTATTACTGAAAATATGTGGTGGTCTGATTTTAAATTTAATGTTGAGTATACACTGTGCTTGGTAATAGTAATATTATATTCTACCAAGTAGCAGAATATTTTGCAGATATTTATACTTTTTGTATTTCAAAAATCAGAAACAGCAATTGTCTGCCCTTTAAAAGAGCAATAATTAAAGGAAATTTATAAATAAATATGAGGAATCGTTTGTTCAACAACTTACACATGGATTTTCTTCACTTATTTATCCAAAGTATGTGTGAGAGTTACAAAAATTGCGAATATGTTATTACACTGCAATTACTTTATTATTACTGCTATTATAATCGCTGTTATTATAATTATTACGCAGAATCTTCAAAACACAACTGTATATACATCTTTTTCTTTTGTATTTTGGATGAAATGTATATTTTAATAAAATATCCAAAGTATAAACTTTTTTACTATTCTCTATAAATTATATAATATACGAACTGTATCAATAGTTTATTATTTATTAACTACATGTAATTATTTCAATTTTGGTAATCGATTATAAATTAAATTATGCAATGCGTAAAATACTGTAGATTCGTTTACGTTTGTTCAACTTCTTAAAGAGATTAATAATTTACTCTGTACTTATTTTTATTATTTAAATTTATAAATGCATTATATAATAGAGATTATGTGGTTACAAAGAAATCAACATATCTAAATAAAAATTATCTTTTATATAAATCTTATATAATAATTGTTTATGACAGTATTTATTAGCGAGCTCAAATTGAACTTTGTGCACAGACTCGCAGAGAACATCGATATCCTCTTTGTGATTGTTAATTATAACAGGTGTTAAGAGTACGGAGAGGACTAAGGGTGCTATAAAGTTGAATATCGCGGCAAGTATTTCAGACGGGAGTATCAGGCAAATGGATGCGCAAAGAGAGTGAGATCGCAAGCACGGATGATTGAGATGGCCTATGTTTCTTGTCCGTGTGGGTACTCGCATAGAATAAAAAGGCAATATGTGGGGTAGAAATGGCTCAATGTGGTGAGGCAGCACTGTCCATGTCATTACGTGACTGAAGTCGAAAGGGTATGTGATGTTGCTCACTTCATTTAGTTTGAAATAGCAAGAGGTTTGTTGATGGTTTATGATAAGTGATGTTTGATACATAATATGTGAAAGTAATCGTTTTTTTATAATAAATGCGTATACCATTTCGTACCATGGCTATGTTCGAAACATTAAGGGAAGAATACAGTGTAAGTCTTGTTAATATGTTATTCTAATTTATAGTTAAGTCTGTTAGGTTATATGATTATTTGTCCAAACTTAATTTTGAATCTTTGATTTTAGGATTATTTGCAACAATGTTTCAAAGTGCCAGATCTACAAACATTCCAAAAGAAATGTACTGCACTGTGTACAAATGACAGCGATAGAAAAGTTGCAGTAGATCAAGCATTAAGAGACAGCCTTCTCATAATTCTATCAGAACATGTGCCAAACAATGTTCAACTACTTGAAACCTACATTACATTCTGCATTGAATTATGTAGAAAAGACTTAGCAACTGCCAGTATGCCTGTAATGTTACTCGGTGATATATTTGACTCGATGACTCTTGACAGATGCGAGCAACTATTCACTTTTGTAGAGAACAATGTTGTTGTATGGAAAGAAGAATTATTTTTTAGCGCTTGTAAAAATAATTTATTGCGTATGTGCAACGATTTATTGAGAAGATTATCTCGGTCGCAACAGACTGTTTTTTGTGGAAGAATTCTTTTGTTTCTTGCCAAGTTTTTCCCTTTCTCTGAGAGGTCTGGCCTTAACATTGTGAGCGAATTCAATTTGGAAAATTATACAGAATTTGGTTCTGAAAAATCTGAGGGAGATGATTTGGAACAAATTACAAAGGTCGATGATAAATCTGAAAGCAAAGTACCAATTGATTATAATTTGTACAGAAAGTTCTGGGCTCTGCAAGACTTTTTTAGGAATCCAAATCAATGTTACCAGAAAATGTACTGGAAAGTATTTTCAGCGGTAAGTTTTAAATTCTAATTACAAAATTGTTACAGTTTGTTAGTTATTACAATCTTTTTATATTGGAATTTTTTCAGCATGCTTCAAGTGTTTTATCAGCATTTTCATCATTCAAATTAGAAGAACAACGCAATTATCCTACAACATCTATTAAAGTGGATTCTTCAATGGAAGGATCTCATAAAGAAACTCCATATTTTGCAAAATACTTAACAAATCAGAAATTATTAGAGTTACAGTTGTCTGATTCGAATTTTAGACGATATGTATTGCTGCAATTTCTCATTCTTTTCCAATATCTTAATAGCACTGTAAAATTTAAAGCGTAAGTATCTGCAATGCACACATATACACATTTTTGTATATTTGTATTTTATTATATATTGAACCCACAATACCTTTTCATAGAATTGCACATTCATTATAAATTATTAGTAAATGACTTTTGAAAGCTATAAAACGATGTTTGTTTTCCAAAGCTTCCTTGCCAGTGGCTATGAGACAAGGTCTGCTTTCCTTAAATAGTGCTTTGAGTTGTTCATATCACAGAGTCTCAATAATTTTTGTTATTTTTAAGTGAAACACACGAATTGAAGCCTGACCAAATAGATTGGGTAAAAGCTACAACAGATCAAGTTTACGCCTTACTATCGGAAACACCACCTGACGGCCCAACATTTGCTGAAACTGTTAAAAATATATTAAAACGCGAAGAACATTGGAATTCGTGGAAGAACGAAGGTTGTCCACCATTTAAAAGACCTGCATCAGATTCCACTGCCGACGCGGAAGAATTGAGGAAACCGAAGAGGCCCAAACGTAGAATCGGAGATGTTATTAGAGATGCTCAAGCAGTAGGAAAATATCATATGGGAAAGTAAGAGAGCCAGTTTATAACAAATACAGTTGAAACTTATTTTGCATTTATTATGTACTTATTCTACAGTCCAGAACTTACGAAGCTATGGAATTTGTGCCCTAATAATCTGGAAGCGTGTAAATCAAAAGAGAGAGATTTCTTACCATCTCTAGAAACATACTTTGAAGAAGCCATAATGCAACTAGATCCTAATGCAATGGTTGAGGATGAGTATAAGTAGGTTCAGTCTACTTTATTTTAAGACTTATTTGCTTTACCAAGTTATTCATGCCGTTTCTATATTTTATAGAAAAGTAAATGATGGAAACTTTGGATGGAGGGCATTAAGATTGTTGGCTAGACGTAGTCCTCACTTTTTCGTACATGGCAATTACCCTATCAATAAGTTACCTGAATATCTTGAAACAATGATAAAAAAGATTGCCAAAGATCGACCAGTAAGTACATCTTAATTTTTCTTTTGATTCATGTTAGTTCTATTGATTAATCTCGAAAGTAAATTATGTCTATTAATTAAAGCAAACACAATCCGATATGAAGTTGGAAACTGAAGAAACCCCACCACCAGATGCGAACGATCAAGAATTCAATGAGGATGTGTTACAAAAAGAGAGCGAACAAGTTGAACCTGAAAATTCGGACACAAAGGGGCGAAAATTAACTAAAATCACGCCAGAGATGGTGGCGAAATTATCGGATGTATTAAAAAACGATTGGAAAAAATTGGCGACCAAACTTGGTTATACCAATGAGGAGGTAAATATATTTGATATTGTATTTGGGGAAATCTTCCAGGTATATGTTCAATGAAAATGGATCGTAAAATAAATGAAAAAAATGGTCTTCCTTATCTCTTTCAGATTACATTTTTTCAGAGTAAACCGACACCATACGAGCAGTGTAAAAATATGTTAGAAATTTGGGCAGAAGAAGATGTGGACGCATCGATGGAAAATTTGGCGTATATCTTAGAAGGTTTAAAGTTCACGGAGGCATTAGCTGTTTTAAAATCATAATTATTTTGTTGAAGTGTCTTACTATACAAATGGATTTTAAAAAGTGTACAGTACTACGTGAATTAAATTTTTTCAATTTCCCAAATGTTTTATCACATGTTTTACGAGTTTGACCTAAAACTATTGCTATTAACTCTATTATTGTTAATATCAAATTACCTGCAAATAATAAATAGTAGCGCTTCTTGTGGCGTACTTTGGAAGCTCCGCTCAGGGTCCGTAAAGCGCCAATTAGTAAATGGCAGAACGCTGAAACTACTAGCCAAACAGTAACGCCACTTGTGGCGTATTCTGGAAGCTCCATTCAGGGTCCGTGCAGCGCCAATTAGTGCATGGCAAAACGCTGAAACTACTAGTCAAACAGTAGCGCCACTCGTGGTGAAATCAGGAACCTCCGTTTGGCTAGTAGTTTCAGCGTTTTGCCATTTACTAATTGGCGCTGTACGGACCCTGAACGGAGCTTCCAGAAGTCACCACCGTGGCGCCACTGAATAAGAGAGGGACCAGTGTTTATTTATTTATTTTAATAAAATAGAGAAGAAAACAGCAAAATAACTATTAGAAACGCTGTTAAATTGACTAATACAGCCATAGATGGATTCTTAATATGTATAAAACCACCGGAAGTCTTAGGGATGATTAATATTCTCCAAACATACATATTAAATTCTTTCACAAGGTTTTTTAATCGTCCCTTCTAATACGTTTTAATAACTGTAAACAACGTATTATATAATACATCGTAATATTTATAACAAAATTACAGGAAAGGTATGAACGCGAGTTTTAACGAATGCGAAACGAGAGTTTAATGATGTGTGAGATATAAGATTATATTTTACACTTATAATTAGCTTCCATCTTCGGTATAACAGGCTATACAGATGCAACGTTCAGTATATGTCGAAATTGAAAGTCATCGACCTTTTCACGCTCGATGGAACGTCTTGGTTGGTAGCGTTTGGAGATATTGATTCAAATTAATTATGCAGATGGCTACAGGAAATCATTCTACCATCATCGTGTGTAATTTCGGAATAGGAGATCTTGTTATGCGAACAGATTTTCTTCATAATCAATTAGCGGTAGACAACTTTAAGTGAATAGAAACCAGTTAGGAAACAATATTAAATATGTATGCTAATTATTTGCTTTTACTATTATAAAATTTGAAATCGCTGATATAGATCCGTGAGCTTATTCATTGTACTGTTCATATAGCGTGTAAACAACTCGGTTCAGCTTTCTCGCACCATGGAAACAGTAGCGTGGTAGAATCAGGGTCTGTTTCTAAGGGCCGCAGGGTTGTAGAAAACCGAGTCATTGCAGATCATTATGAAAATGTATAAAAATAATTTTCAGTTGACGATGTTCAGAAAACGTTCCAGATGATCTACTAGTAAAAGGATTTACAATGACCATATTGAGAAAAATCTATTACAATTCAAATTAGTTTGAATGGTTCAAAAAACTTTAACATTCAATGAATAATTTATCATAAATCTTTTCGTGTTATGAAGCTAATTCTACGAGAGAAGCAGGCGACGATATTTCAAGTCAGACGGTCTCATTCTACTGTGGCTTTTGTCTTGGATAAAATACGACTGCCCCCAGTAAACATCCTATTATCTCGGGCATAATTAGAAAACGTTCTACAATTTTCAAGAAAAATCATACGATAACAAATCGTGTACTTCGTTTTTTCAGTTTCGTGCGCAGTCTTTAGAATGTCGCTTTCTTATTACGCTACCTTGGAAAAACTTTGGTTTATGATTAGCTCTGTTCAATAACTCCGTGAAGCGTATTACATATCAAACAATTCATAGAAACTTTGATTGCAATTGCAAGTGTGTCGAGACGATGTCATTAAAATTAACAATGATTTTCTGTTTATGATATGGAGAGAAAAATGATTAAGGTAATAATAATAATAATAATTTCAAAATAATTTAGTGCATCTTTTAAACAATAAAACGTCTAAAAAATATAAAAACGCAGTAGATCATATTATTTTTAAATTATTAAAATTATTAAGCAAGTAAAAACATGTTTGTTAACGAACTCCTCTTTCTTGCAGTTAATGAAGTTGATAAACAATTTCGGCCAGCCCAGGAGACAAAGTGGCCCAGTGTGCGGTGATGAATTAATTAGACCACGATTGGCGGGTTGGCATCAGTAGAATGGTAAACACAATAACCAGACAGACGCGAGCTTGTCGCTCCGGGCAATACAGCCTAGACGGCGGCAGTCGACTCCAGCCCGCCAGTGGCCCTCTACCACTGGCTCTGCGAAACTGTACAGGGGAAAGCCGAGTGTGCACGGTGTGGCACGAGTCCGGATCGAGTCGATCGTTTACCGCAGTTGTGCTCGAGGCGTAGAGCGAGCTGGATCTTTGACAGTGTGTCGGCGAGAGTGCATCGTCGCGAGTGCATTTCCCTGGTCTTCGACTCGCCTAGCGACCGGATCCTTCCGACCTGCCAATCGGTCGCGTCAGCGGTCGGTAGAATGATTTGGCCGCGGTATCTGTGCTGAGCCCCGCCAGACAACCGGCCGTCAGGATGATGCAGGAGATCACGGACCAGTCCTCCAGGACTGTGCTCCTGAACACGTTCGTCGTGAAGAAGAAACGGTGCAGGGTCTACTTTCATCGCGGCACGCTCATCTGGGAGACAGCGAAACCGCCGTACAGTGAGTACGATTTTTCCGGCTTTCACGCAACCGCCGCCGAAACACAGGCTCCGCATCACAGCTGATCGATCACGGGAGATAATAGCAGGATCAGACGCCCGAGGATAGCGGACAAAGGAGTCGCTGCGGGGTTGCGTCCCTCCGACCGAGAGAAGGTGTCCTGTGCGGGGCTTTGTTTCGTCAAGGGTGCATTAGCGACTAAGAGCTGGTAGCTGATCGAATTCTATCGCCGTAGAAAGCTCGAGACTGTTCCGAATTTGTCAGGATTCTGTCAGGAATCCTTGATCAGGGTCCTCGCAGTTGCTTGCCAATTACCCTCGCGTTCGAGAAAGCAGACGAATCAGTCTGAATGCACGTACTTAATCTCTGTCGGTTCCATCGCGTCTCATGGGTCACACGTGTCATAAATTCATGCGAATGAATCGCGGGATCAGCGGTTCGTTTACTATAACTCGATCTCTTATCTCGTAGTGATCACAGACTCCATTGAATTTTGCTTATACGACGCGTCGATCGACAGACGAATTTTTCATTGCGGCCGACGAATTGTGTCATCGATGCGCGACTGAATTGACAGCCTGTACGTCATGCTTGTTCTTATCAGTAGACCGCGAAAATATTTGTAGACGAAACTCAAGACATTAGAAACGTTTGAATAATTTAGAGATGCTATCGTATTAGATTCAGCTCGTTAAGCTAATTTCAAAAAGAAACAAATGAACTTATACAAGGTACTCCTGTACCTTGCAGTAAATGCGGACAATTTTTATTTTATATAAAGACCCGCGATTTAGTTATCAGTTTGCAATTAATCAATTTTAATTGAATGCAGAGTTTGGAAATTGTGTTTCTTGAAAATGGTGAAAGTAACACATAGATTATGGATTTTATGCATTTGTCGGAGGAATGACTAGTTGCAATTTCAAATAGTAGGCAGACCAAAAGGATACATAAATGTCACAGTACGATCTATGATCCACTAAAATTATTTAAAAGGAAAAGAACATTCTATCTAGTTTCTATTCTTCGCGGTGCAGAGAATTTTTATTTTGCATAAAAATCCGTCGTCCAGTAATAAACAACATCGGGGAAAGTAACAAACGGAGATCGCGGCGCATCGTAACCAGGGACATTCGTTGCATCGAGATTCTCTCGAACGGAAAGAGAAAATTGGCCTCGCAGCTTCGTGTATTTTATTGGTCGCGCAGGCAAGCCAAGGATTGTTTTTCCCACAATGATCGCGGGGCAAAGAGGAATTAACGGCGACCGCACTTTTCCCGTTCGTTCTGCTCCTCCTCCTCCTCCTCCTCCTCCTCCCCCTCTTGACGCTGCGGAACGACATAAAAGCGTTCCTCCGGCTCTCCGACGCGATTATCACGGAGGACGTTGGGTATCGGCTCGCCGCGAGGAAATTGCACGGTTCCGTGACGGAATCATCGCCGCGAGCCTCGGCAATTTTTTCCGGAAGTTGTTACACGGAACTTCGGGACAGCAGGACTATTTCCCGACACGGTCGCGCCGTGGCACGTTCTCGCGAAAAGTTCGCCGGAACACGATTATCGAAGAAATATTAAGCGAAGGACACAGATAACGTCCGTTTCTTTATCAGATATTTATTTTGTTTCTTTTGGTCTATTTCTTTTTATTTTATTTATTTGGGATCCTTATTTGTTTACCGAAATCGAGGACTCGTTTGTCCTGTGACTCATAGACCTTCTTTATCTCTTCGCCGTTCCACAAATGCATCTCACAATAATTTCGTCGCAAACATTATCCTGCGAACCATGTTCTTTGCAAGGTCTCGAGAAAATTCAACTCGCTTCGGTCAAATTTAAGTCACGCCGTTCCAGACGAAAAATATGACATAAGTGGCAAGGAGAGCCGGCCAAAATTAGGTATAGCGGTTAAACCGAGCGTTTACCTTCGCCGAGCTATTTATCCTGTCGGCACCGTTCATATTTACCTGGCGCGAGAATATCCTCGTTGACGGAAGACGGTGGAAGGCGCGTTAACGAGCTATTTTTACCCGGGGATCCGTGCTTTTTTGCTAAAAAGATCAGCTACCGAAGAATTCTTCTCAGTTCGGAACGGGGCGCACGGCGCTCGCTTAGGGTTATTTTCGAAGGAGAGCGATCCCGCGAATCGGGTTACCGAGACGCTGGCAACTTTTCTTGTAGAAAACGCCGAATATCCTGCGAGAGGGCTCGGTTAGGTTCTGTTCCAGCAGAATGGAGTTAGAATCGAGTTACGCGAGCAATCGAGACCTCATTATCCCCTAGGGATTAAATACTTTCGAACGATCTGCTGGGTACCACGAGTGTACTGCTAATTGGGAGAGATATTTTTGTTTCCTCGATCTTTTAACCCTTCGAAACTATTTTAACACGAGGTCCAGCATAAATGTCGCCGTTTATTTGAGGAATATTGAGCAATTACAATCTCAAATAACAGAGAAATTAAAAGCATTGAAAAAGGAAAATAGTAATGGTATAGGATAATAATAAAGAAGGTAATAATAATGTAATAGTTATACAAGGACGGATAAAGTGTCAAAAATGAAAGTGAAAAGAAAAAGGGGAGAACAAAAAGAAAAAGGAAGAAGCGTACACGATTACGTGAGCAGAGGTGAAGATGAACGGCACTGGTCACAGTATCGGTTAGAGACAATAAGTAAACTTTTCGTAAAAATGTCAATATACCATTCAAATTATTAAAGAACGATAGGATTTTCTACTTCGTTTCTATCTCTTGCAATTGATTCAGATAATTCTTACTTTCCATGAAAATTGGCACAATATTCATGTCTGTCTGCATCTTATGCACATGAAATTGACTTTTATGACTCGCGCAACGATTACGCTTTCAACAGTATTCCAAATGCAAACAAATCGACAGCGTTAAAATTATTTTGAAACGATAAATTTAAGGACATTGATACATTATTGCACAGTCTCATACGTTTACCAACGCAGGAAACAGATTTATCTAATTTATGTTCAACAAAACGAGTTTGGACAGTTTTTATTTCGCATAAAGATTCTAGTGACATAAAGTTTGGAACAGGCTATAATTTTACAAAGACTGACTCTGCTTTCCAAACAATTTCCTTTTCGCGGCGACGCGTCTACTTTTCCATTATATAAATTGAAAGCAAAAATAAATTCTTGCAAGCCGTTGAATAATTGTCCGGTGTCGCGGATGATGTTATTTTTCCCTCGAAAGAGAAGAAAATTCGGCCGAGTTTGTTTTTAGGACGTTGGGCAACGTTTGGAGATCCACGGGCATCGGAAATCGCGGCCGTGGAATTTATTTTCGTTGCGTGTGTCGCCAGAGATCGCATCGGGACGATCCATCGGATGGCCTCGTTATTTTCGATCCGAAAAACGCCCATCGATCGCCGATAATCAAGACAATATTATTAATGGACGCGACCCGTAGTTGAAAATGTTATCGGCGATCGATCGGTATCGCGGAATTGTTAATCCAAACTCCGACTTCGTTTTATCCGTCGGGTCATCGTACATCGATCTTGTCGATCGCTATTCATCTTCGAGTACACGGTGATCGATGACGACGACGACGACTTTCAATTATATTTACGTAAACTTTGTTCGATTTTCTTCGATTTTTCTGGGGGATCATGGATTTCTAACTCGGCAGAAGTTATTTTATTTCTTTTATCTGATTCGCCTAATCGTGGATCTACAAGCGCGCGTTATTATTATTGACTTTCGGAGATAAAAATCGTCGTGCCGGGTCCACTGTTATCGTTATCAGGTGAGAATGTCACTGTCGCTGTTGTCGACGGGATACAGGTCGCGGTGGCTGAGCAAATACGAAAACGTAGTTCGATCGCCTAGGATGCGGTCGTTGCAGCTGGTGCACCGTGCCGCGGCCATTTTGAAGTTTAAGCGATTTTAAGCGGGATTCAAATTCAGCGTGGAAAACTTGACACTCGTAAGAGCGATTCCAGTGGCAAATAATTATGAAATACTGATTAAAATTTATGCACTTATCCGTACGGTCGTTTGTTCTCTTTATCTTTTCAAAGACGATATCTTCGTTCGGGTAAAAACTGTAGCGAGGTAACAATTCCGTAGATACGAGTTGCAATAAACAATTCGTTTTTTAAAGATTATCATATTTTGCGATTCGAAGGCTTGGAAAGAAGTTTCAAGGATCGATGGTATCGTACAGTTACGGTAGAAATCAGGAAAGTCGAGTAGTTGACTGTTTCCAAGATGGCGACCATTATGAGCTATTCTTTAATAACCTGTAATTTACGGTATTGTTAAACGAATTTTCCGTAGAACGTGTAATCTAAACTTTAGCTGAACTGATACTATAGGTTACGGAATGGAAGTAGCATAGTGTCAGTCTATGTCAGACAGCGAAGCGGTCGAAAATCGATCGCAAGATCGCTGGCACACAGTTATTACCGAAATCAATTAATTAATTTCCGAAGATTGCTCGATACACAGATCGTAGATGGATAATTAAGTTTTACGTAACGATATGCTGTCTACATTATTGTTATCGCTTATTCATCAATGCCAATCATTATCGTCACTTTAAGAATTTGTAATTCTCTTACATTTGAATATACTGACATCGTTATTAGTCGAAACTTAACTTGGTAATAAACAATTTAACAACTGTCATTAATAAATTATTATCTTTAATATTGTCACTAGGATATTATTATTCTTATTATTCTTATTTTTTTATTATTAAATTATTATCCTTCTTATGGTTACTATTACATTATTATTCGAATTATAGTTGATATTATATTATTATTCTTACTGTTAGTTAATAAATTATTATCTTTAATATTGTCACTATGATATTATTATTCTCATTATTTTTATTTTTTTATTATTAAATTATTATCCTTGTTATTGTTACTATTACATTATTATTCGAATCATAGTTGATATTATAATATTATTCTTACTATTGTTACTATTACGAACTATTACTCTGCCTATCGACATCGCTATCGTTGACGGCACTGTTACGACATTCCCCGTAACAAAGGATCCAGATTGTTGACTTAATAAACATATTATTATCATATTATCATTCGTAGGACCGATGCGTCGGCAGGACGTTTATTGGAGTAAGAGGGATCGCTTCCATAATGAAAGGGTTTAACATAAATCGTGCATAAGACGGTTTTACGATTTGAATAATCGGCCATCCCGGGGACTGCATTCGAATATGGCCGGCCTGACGAGAACACATGGTGTCGAGTATAATGCGATGTACGCAGGTGTGCTTGGAATCGGCAATGGCTCTGGCACGATCGGAAAAAGCAGGAACAAATGTAGATGTGGTCGTCCTTGAGCTTGGAGCGAGTATCACGTGGTTTCCTTGTCCCTCTTCGCTATCTTTGGACGTTCTTAACAATGACATAAACGAACAAATTGTTCACATCGAATTAATATTAATTTAACACCGTCGGTCGAGTGACCGATTTTTCATTTTCTATTTCTTAATCGTCGCTCTTAGTTCTGTATCGTAAAAGCTAGGGGTTTACATGCATAAATAAATTAAATTGTATTAAATTGAATTAAAAATAGAATCAAATTAAATTAAAAATTCAATTAAGTTAGAAATTTAGTTAAATTACATTAGAAATTGAATTAAATTAAATCAAAAATTCAATTAAATTAGAAATTTAGTTAAATTAAATTAAAAATTCAATTAAATTAAATTAAAAATTAAATAAATGGAATTAAAAATTAAATAAACGGAATTTAAGTATAAAAATTGTAGAATTTTGAATGAATTTTATCGTGTAATTTACATAAGTGTATTGTTTGTTAGCCGGCTCTAGATCTCGGTAGGTTTATTGTTAACGATTAATTTCAGACGAAGAAATTAAACGTTGACGAGCGAAGTGCAATGTCTTCTCGAGGAAATCTCTGTTTGCGATGTTCCTCCGGGAATATTTCCGCGGCGTTGTCTCGCGAACGCTCCGGAATCGATGAGAATTTGTTGGTTTCCAAGGCGAGTGCCGGGAGCAGCCATAATCAGTCGAGTATGGCACAGCCAGACCGCAACGAGGGTAGAATGAGTCAGTATATGAATATTCCTGTCGAGGAGAAGTGATGCTGCGGCGACAGGTTTCATTTGCATACGATTAACCGTCTCCCTGTTCCCCCGGTTCGTTTTACGCTGCGAACTCTTGCGTTTCGTTGTTTCGTAACGTTACCGGTCGGGTTTCACGGTAATATTGACGGCCGAGTGTCGGCAAAGTCCGTGAAAAACCATAGAAAAGTGGCGCGAGATTGCTCGCGCGGCGAAATTATTATTTACTTGTTTATCGATTATACACGCGCATCGGAATTATTATTTACTTGTTTATCGATTATATACGCGCATCGAAATTATAATATTATCTATTTGTTTACTGATTATATACGCTACTTTCGCAGCGGATTTAATCCAAATCCAATCTCGATCTAATCTGAACACAATTGAGATATCGTTTAATAACAATCAGTCTCCGATAAATCGAAACGACACCGATTTTTAACCAAGTCCTCGTCGTTTGAGCTCTTGTAACATTTGAAAAAATAATAGCACGACAACAAGCGTGGGCTCATTTCGAAGCTGAATGACCCTGTTCTTGTTGAACATTGTTCATTTTTCCTTACCATATGTTTCTCCGCCACGAAACAATTCAGCAAACAAGAAATCATAGACACGGTTCTCGATAAAAAGTCCTGCGAATTGAAACGACTCTGCGAATCTTATAAAATTTTTGTCATAATTAAAATTCACTGAGATTTGAAGGGCGGACCTTCTTCTTTCTAACAATGTCAAAATATTGTATATACAATTTTTTCGTCGAGTTTTATCACGCTTTGAATGGAAGGCGCGTCGTCAACTTTACAGCATCATAAACTACACAGCGAGGGATCTACGTGACCGAACTCGTATCACGTTTCGGTTGCATAAATCAGCGAGAAAAAAAATCGTGAGCCAACGTTCTCGCTGTCATCTTAAAGAGGAAGCCCCGAGCTTTGATTCCACGATAATTTCGGTTCCAGAAAAAATTTGTTGACGTCTCGAGTATCGCTTAAATATCCATCGTTTTGGCGGAGAAAGCGATGGAAAGTCTTCAATTTCTCGGCCGCTACCACGTGGGAAAGAATATCCGATAAAAGTGAACAATGCGTCGCGATAGTAGAGATTTCGAGCATCGACATGAGTCGAGTTTTATGGTCGAGCGATTTTTTTGTTCATGGACTTAAAAATGATCGAAGTGGCGACTCTGAGGCGCCACTAAAAATATTATATAATATTATAAAAATATTATAAAAATATTAATTTATATTATAAAAAAAAACTGTATAACTGTATAAGAATTGCACTTGCTGGTGGGTTCAATTTCTAATGTATAAAATGGACATACAGCAGGTTTGAAAGCATGTCGCGTATTTCGAATTGAAACAGCGCAAATGTTTCGAGGGAAGATTTAACGATTTCGAGACGATCGAAAATGAAAAGGCAAAGTTCGCGGATGCGTGTCAGAGTCGAAAGAGGTCTGTTGGCTGTTGGTTCCGAAGAGGAGCATGTCCTCGAACGATCGCGACAGTGATTCGGCCGGTGATCTTCCAAGAACCTTCCCGCGGACAGGCATTGGAGCCGGTCATAGACCCTGGAAACGCGGAAGAGAGGCGCCCGTAGAAGGTCATAATCGCGGAACGGTGTGAACAGTGGCTGACGGGATCGGCCGCGTCGGGCGTTGGTGAAAACCGATGACCTTCTCCGGTCTGTGTTTGTTGGTCTCCTTTGCGGTGGGGCCCCCCTCGTTCACGGACCGGCTACTGGAGAATCGGTGTGAACGACCGGCGTCGACGCAGCCGTCGCGTCGCCTAAATTTACCTGAACGGATTCGGAAACGTGCCCGCGGCCCGTGAACAAACGTCCCGGAGGCCGGGCGATTACGAATTCCGTGTGCAGCTGCTGCAATCGTGCATCGTGACTGAGCGGCCGCTTCGTCCGCCGGGCTCGGTTAGGCCTCCGGGAAACCATCTTGCGGTTTCATCGAGATTCCGAGATCTCGGGCCTTTTTCTATAGGCACCGCAGTCCCTCGTCTACTGCAGTCTGTATTCGATCCAATATCCAAGTCCACTTGGATTTTCTTTTATATTATTATTATGTATTGATAATAGAGATGGAGCGGGCGATAAAGTTATGCAATTGACGTTCGAAGGAACCGCTGACAAAATTGACGTTGCTATCTAATAAATATGAAGCTGTCGCGATGCGATACATTCTTATATTTCTATAAATATGTCTGTGTAGTTTTCTCGATTACACGCTGAGAACCAAGGCAGTTCATATTGAAACTGTGCTACCATACTCGGGCGAACGAGTCACCAGACGTTGAGCCGGAATGTGGTTCCTAAGTGTTGTTTGGCAGCCAATGACTGCAGCGGCAGCGTAAACCACGTGGATGTCGAATGAACTCTTCGTTGAGTCGTCTCGTTGACCCGAGTGTAGAGTTCATTTTGAATCAGAATCCTAGGAAATTTATATCCAACTGTTCTTACTTTAGCAATTGTATGCTGCAATCTATGTTTCATTTCTTTTGATTTTAATTCACTTTCTATTTCGTATGACTCCCGCTCAATATTTTATTTTTTTTAGATTTTAATCCATGTCTCATTTAATATAATTTGAATTTATTATTAATTTCTTGCGATTTTAATTCATTTTCCATTTCCACGTATTTCAATTAATTTTTAAAAATCCATTTTTATTTTATTCTGATTTTAATTTATTTTCTATTTCTTCTATTTCAAATTCATCTTTTATTTTCTTGTGTTTCAATTCATTTTTCATTTCCTCTCATTTTAATTTATTTTTCATTTCACCGGATGTTAATTCATTTTTATTCTATTTTGATTTTAATTTATTTTTTAATTTATTTCCATGTATTTTATTTCCAATTAATTTTTTATTTTATCGGGTTCCAACTCATTTCTCATTTGTTCCGTTTCTCATCTAATTTCCACTTCTCCGATTGGACAAATGTCACAATTGAAGCACGCACTACAATAAAAATAGCAAACTGTCTAAATAAATTCAATCTCGTAAATTCAGAATTTAAAATATCTGACATCTTTATCACTCGATATATCTAGCGTTAATTAGACTGTGATTTAAACCGTGATTTTCCTCTATATTCTTAATGTATTTCATACTTAAACTTCCTCCGATGCTAGCTGGTATCGCTTGGTCACTCAATTAATACTTTAATGAGCAGCTCCCAGCTGCTGTTATTATACATGCGGTTATTATACTGTTATTTTCCGTCAACTCTCCGCATTTCCGACTTCTCCAACTTTTATCGTACGGTTGACTGCGGAAGCAAAAACCCGGTTAAATCGCGCACAGTAATTAAACCGGTGCTGCTCGAGGACATTTGTTCTAACAAAATCGATCTTTGCCGGGCAGATCCGGTTACTATAGCGTAACCAATTTCTATGCTTCGTTTTCATGCACGATAATCTTTTTCTATTCTTTTACTTTGTTTATTTTTTAATACTGGATGTAACAAGTTTCGCTCAATACATGTGATGTTATTCTATTAATATAATATAATTGTATGATATATTATATTGGTATGATACAATGATAGAACGTATTATATTAATTAATATAACTGTATAACATATTATATCAAATAATATAGTTGTATAACATATTATGTCAATTAATATAGTTGTATAACATATTATGTCAAATAATATAGTTGTATAACATATTATGTCAATTAATATAATTATATAACATACTATTTCAATTAATATAATGTTATTATATTATATTATTAAATAAGTCAATTTATAGGATGAAACACTCTCCCTACACCTTTCCAGCAGTTCTCGCGAAGATGTCGGCGTACGCTGCTTTAATTATGAACACGTGCAGGGTGGGGGGGTCGGGTCGCAATTAGAAAATCGTTTCTGTGCGATGCAGTTAGGCTCCTCGGCCCGCCACGGGGATACAGAGAAAAACCGTCGCACACGTAATGAAGTCCTCGTCACGATAGTCTAATTACCGCTTCGCAATAAACATTCCGTCTCGTTTACATAAGAGGTAATAACAAGGATGACAAAGCGCGGAGGGGGAGAGCGACGCGGTCGTGCGAGAGATCGCGATTGCAAATAATATTCGCCGGGAATAGAGAGATATTCGAGGCATAAAATTGAAAATCGAGTCACGTGCCCGTAAAATTACCCAATTATACGGACTACCTTACTCGGAACCACTTTTGCTAGATTTCGAAGGAGCTCGCGGTTCCGAAAGCGGTTCCAATTAATTTTAAATAATTTGATTTTCATGAGAGACGTTCTATCCGAGCTTGTCTTGCCGCGAACGCTCATCAATATTTCTTCGAATCTCGAGGATGCTTATTTTTAACGTTTAAACGACCGCGTATTATTTCCTGCAGGCTTATTCTAGGATCGGCGATTTCCTCCTTTGGAAATGAGAAACAAGGAAATTATACATAGGAAATTAAAAATCCACAGTTTTATTAACCTTATAACTAACGTATTACAAAGGTATTAATAATATTATAAAGGTTTAACACTGCCAAAAAGCAATTTCCTTTGAGCATTGACACACAAGAGATCTTGTGAACGGTCGTCTAAGTATTAATAAAAAATCCAAAATTCTGAAACGAATTAAAGAAGGTTTCAGATTTACTAGATCGAGAGATCGTCCGTTGTAAAAGTAAAATAAAGATACTGTTGGTTCTCGTCAGTTCGAACACAGTCTGACAATAAACATTTGTGTGTGTAAAGCAAGCATTGAAGAGTTCAGAGAACGAAATAAAATATGTGACGAGGCCAAGGAACTCGAGGTAGCTTCACTGAAGTATAGCTTCTATTATCCGGATTGCCAACGACTGATCATTTTATTTGTAATGAATAAAATTCACAGTAATTAATTTTATTATTAATTCATCTTTATTATTAATTCATCATTATTCATTCAATAATTAATTCATCTGCACAGTAATTAAACTTAATACAGTATAGTCCACATTCAGGTATTACGTCGAGTCATAAATAACTTCCCTTTTGCCATCAGACATTTCTTTCGTTCATTTCATTTATTCTTTCGCTTTTTTCCATTTTATCTATATAGAGCTCCTATCTATTTAGTGAAAGCAAAAACTCGTTTATCTGGATGATTCACAGTGATTAGATACGAACAATAGATTCCACCTAGCTGCAGCGGCAGTTATTTATGACACGACCTCACAGATGCAATCGTACGATCGCAAAAGCATCGCTGAGAATTTCGCTCGCACAAATCGAGTTCTACCGTGATCGAGCGACGCCTACGTCGTCGATAATCGTTTCGAATCGACGTTCTTGACCCGGTGGGAACGATCGAGACCGTCGGAGGGCGAAGAAAGTAGAAAGCGTGCATATCGTTTCGCGAGAACAATCAGCGTTGCGGATATGTCCCTAAACGGTATTGGCCGTCGCGTCGTCGTCGGAGGCAAGTAGGCCGCGTGCCAAACTTACGGCGAGCGCCGCGTTAGCACCCGAAGGAGCGGACGAAGACGCTCGAGATGATTTTCAGGATCGCGGGAGGTCGGCCGACGGGTCCCGGGGTGGTTGCGTCAATTTCCCCGCGGCTGGAAAAAGCGGTTCGCTCTCCGCCAGGAGAAATTACGTAAAGAGGGCATCGCATAAATTACGCCCGAGCTGTACCCGGCTGCCACATACTGTACACCTGCATTTCGTGCCGCTGCAACTTGCAAGTTTCACTTCGGCGTGCCTTCGGTTTACGTAACGTCCCTCCGCTAAACGCGCGGCTCTCCCGGGGGGTTCGGGTGACTTTGATTGTTCTACCGCTGATACAATCCCGTAATGACGCGTTGCGACGGACAGGACTAGACAATGCGTTTTGGTCCGTGCACAAACAACGCCGTCTGGATGATGGTTTAATTGAACTGCATTTCGCTGCGAGGTTTTATCCAGTCCGAGAGAAAGGAGTCGTGCGACGCTGCTGAATATTTTTGTTATATCAGAGATTTCTAAATGATTTTAAAATATCATCTCAAGACGATCCAAAGGCAATGATAATAAAATAAATAAAAAAAAGAATATATATATATCCAACAAAAATAAATATTTTCTGACTGTTGCGTAAAAGCAATTTAGTGCCTTATCAGTGCATGGCAAGTGATCAAATGGTTAACTGGAATCATTGTTATTATATTATCTTATTATTCCTATTATATTGATCTTGTCAACTGGAAACGAATACAAGGTTTGTTTAAAAAGCGGTCGCCCGGCCGCGTTCTGTAGAAATATAAGTACACACGGAATATCGATAGGTTCAGCGTTGCAATCCAATTGGCAACGACCGATTCGCTAACGACAGCATCGTCGTCGCTCGTACACGTGAGCTGGCACGTGAGCGCCGGCGAGAAACAACGAAATCAGCGAAACCGTCCGGCGAACCGTGTCGCCGAGGAAAGTAGGTGAATACGCGAAACTGTAGAGGCTACGATGCACTGGAATTGCATCGTTTCCGACGCCGCGGCGGCCGCGCGGTATCCGATTTGCTCAGGGACAAAAGCTTGATAAGCACGCTCAGAATGCGGACGCGTTTCGATTGGCCGGCGAGATTAGGCGGGACGGGCTAGAAATTCGACGACCGATTCGTGCCGCGCGATCTGCGCGATTCGCCGACGGGTGAGAATTTTTCAAGCACTTGGACAACGTATTAGGTTGGAGAGAAAGAGATCCATTAGTTTTACGCGAACTTCAAGACTTTATTTAACCTGTTTCCGATTTTCCGACTTAGTTTTCCGACTTTACAAATATGCACCGTTTTGTTCTATAATTTTTTGCCATTTTAACCTTTTAGATACTACGCGTCACTATAGTGGCTTTCGCGAATGGCTCGTGCTTTACTCAATTGTTTTATTATTTATTAAAGCAAACAATTCAAGTGAAAGTGTGTATATACAATATATTAAGAAAAGAATATATGTTATTAGTACTATATATAGATATCCGGAAAAAATATATATTAAGAGAAAATCGAAATTTGGTTACGAAAAACTTTATTTGCGCAAAATCCTACCGTACCTAAAAGGTTAAAGGTACCTTCATAATGCCTCTCTCGTAGAAGTCTCGGCCCCTATTAGCGAAAAACTTTTGCAATCGACTTTCACAATCTTCTCTCGATGCCAATTTCTTATCACTAAGGAAGTTTGCAATGTAAGATAAACATGGTAATCGCTTGGTGCCAGGTCTGGTCTATATGGTGGATGCATCGAAACGTCAAGCTCTTGAATTTTCTGACGAGTAATTATAGACGTATGTGGCGTGGCGTTGTCTTGATGATACACAACACCTCTCCTGTTGGTCAATTCTGACCGTTTCTGGTCAATCGCTAGCTTCAAACGATCTAGTTGTTGACAGTAGAGATCGGCATTTAGTGTTTGACCATATGGAAGCAGGTCACGATAAATGATTCCTTTCCAGTTCCATCAAATGCATCGCAGAACCTTCTTGGCTGTTAGTCCTGGTTTGGCCACCGTTTGACCTGCTTCACCAGGCTTTGACCATGAACGTTTTCGCACAATGTTGTCGTATGTGATTCATTTCTCATCCCCAGTTACCATGTGTTCAAGGAATGGTTCGATCTCATTCCGTTTGGCCAAGACATCGCAGATGGAAATTCGAACCATCATGGTGTTTTGTGTTAATTGATCTGGCACTCAAACGTCGAGCTTCTTTTTAAATTCAGCTTTGTGCAAATGGTTTGAAACCGTTTCATGGTCGATCTTTAGCTCCCCGGCGATGCTACGACTGCTAACATGCCGGTCAACTTCGATTATTTCTGTGATTTTGTCAACATTTTCTACGACAGGCCTACCTGTACGAGGCGCATCTTTAACATCAAAAATACCTGAACGGAATCGTCGAAACCAAAATTGCGCGTAATTGGCTGTTACGGTATCGGGACCATAAACAGCATTCACAATTTCAGCCGCTTGGCTTGCATTTTCACCTTTGTCAAAGAAAAATTGTGAAATTTACCGAATTTTCTCTATGTTGACTTCCATTTTTGACACCTTGTAGCTGGCAACCGAATGGACAAGACAAAAAACAGAAAAAGAATTTCTGTAGTGCGAAATGTCACCTTTCCGACGAGTATAAATCTGAAATTTTTTGATCGATACTTTAACAGATATCGATCACTACAGCCGCCTAATAATAATTTGTTACGGAGGATTGGGTTATCTATCGAAGAATCGTAGAAAATGTGAACAATATGCGTATTTTTATGTACACTGGTTACGTGTAAAATTAAATAATGTGCTTGTAATTTCTGGAGTCACTCTGCTTTGATCACCGTAGCGACTGTTCCATACGAAGATTTATTTTTATATTCAGGTATACAAACGTTCCATTATCTAATCATCGTATTATTTTGATAGTACATCGTCACCCAGTAGAGAAGTTGAATGAAATTTTTAGATAACAGAAAGCTTCGTATTTCGCTCGATAGCCTCCACTCGACAGCTTTTCCGTCGTCCTTGCTTAACATGTCTTATCTACTAATTGGCCACTTCTGCTTTTTTGCTCATTCATCTTCACATCCGTTCGCCTTTCTCAAGCAAAGCTGTAACATTCTATATGATTTGTAAAAGTTCAAATTTAATTTTATCCGTTTGCTTGCGTAACGGTGGTGTTATTCAGTTTTATTTCGGACAATTCGACTAACGAGGCCGACGTCAGGGTTCCGCAATTTTAAGCCTTGAAATTAATGAAAGGACATCGGCTGTATATACGGCGAGCGAATGTACGCGCAGGCTCGGAGTACGATTAGCAGCGGAAATTAGCAAGTCTGAGAGACGCTGTTAGGCTTATCGTGGCCGTTCGTACACGGCCGTTGGAGATTTAGTGCGAGAACGGTCCAAGAAACAACCTTGCGAGGCGAGAAACGCACGGGAAAGTAAGCGGAGACCGGCGAAGGCTAACGAGGAAGAAGAGGAGGACCGGTAATGGCTGAAACGGTCTTTTCATTTACGTTCGACGGACGAATGCAACTTGTGTTCGATGTCTGTGCTCGTTCACACCTCCGGCTTTTCGGGAACGCTCTCGTTTTCGTTCGCACCGGTTCGCGTTTCGTCTCTGAATCGTACGCGGCTCTGAAGTCGCTGCATTCAGTTCTTCTCTCTTTCAGTTCTCTCAGTTTTCATTTCTTTCGCATGAAAATCCCATGCGAGATTCGTTAACTCTTTCAGCTATCGATGGAGGCTGTACGTCGACTTAAAAACATTCAGTTTTGGAAATAAATATATATTATTTTATATATATTAGTATATATATATATTATTTTATATATATTAGTATATATATATATTACTTTATATATATTAGTAAATACATATTATTTTATATGTATTAGTATATATATATTATTTTATATATATTAGTAAATATATATTAGTTTTTGAAATAAATATATATTAAATATATTAAATAATTCAATTGACTGTTTGTTCGAGTTTTATCCGTACTCAACTCCGCGCCATTTGTTCGTTTAGAAAATTATTCTAAACGTCCACCTACTATTTATTTGTCGCAAAATTAATTTCTGTTTCGACATCACGTTCGTGATAATCCGGTGTTACGTGGGCATTCGGAATAATTTGTTAAACAAACGCATGACTTCACTGAACAAGCGAAGGTTGAGGAATGAATAAGATATTGACGACAAGACAATTGCATTATTTAACAGCAATTATCGTTGCACTTCGGCAATTATAGTTTCCAACAGCGAAATACTTTTAGCGACGGGCGACTTCTATTTTTGACGGTCGTCTGCAGTATTTGAAAAAAGCGCGAATAAATCATAGATCAATCAAATTAATTTTTTAGTAATCTCAAAAGCAATTATGCACGTCGGAAAGTTTGTCACAATCTGTCGCGAGCCAATTCGCTGGAATATAGCAAGCTCGGAAACTCGCCACGGTGAAAGTACAATTAGCAGCCGGTTCGAGTCTGGAGAACGCGATCGAGGAAGTGTCTGGTAGAACGCTTCGATCGGCGTTATCGGCGGCATCAAAAGTTTCTCAGCCGTCCCCGTCATCCCGGGGTTCAACGCGGCTGTTGACAACGCGATTTATTTCCGTGGGAGCGGCCCGCGGGCGTCACGCGATCTCCCGAGAAAGTCAATTCGTTTCGAGCTCGAAAGAAAATTCGCGAGCCCCGCGTTCGAGATAAGCTCGAGGAACTCCGGCTATCGATTCGACTGGGTCGATCGACCAGTTCGATCATTGGCCATTGCGATCACGTTGCGTTGCCGGTGCGTGAACCGTGGCTGCACGTGACGGGCGATCCACAGACGATCACCGCCGATCGATCAGGCAACACTTGCAGTTCCGTGTCTTTTACTTTAACATGCAAATGTTTCTCGGACTACTTCCGAGCGATTACTTAACGCTAGAATTATCGAACTAGTCGAGTTGAATGGTTCCCGAATTTTTCTTTTACACCTTCTGACATTTTCAAACCGTATCTATTACAAAGACAGTTACATGGCTTCGAATTAAAATAATTACAGTAGCGTGGGTGTATGAAACTTGAAATTCACGAAGACGGCTTCAAAGCAGAGGCTTTAAGCTTTAATCTGAAAGAAGAATCATCGTTCTGCGATGATTCTTGACAGAGATATCGTCGGTCAAAGTTCGTCATTATTATCAAAGATTGTTCTCAAATTTTTTTAAACGATTCTTTTGAACTACAATCTTGAGAAAAATTAACTATCACAAAATTTACCTTACAAATACAAAGAAATATTTTACTTCCATACTTGTTCATATTATCCAGAACGAGTAAAATATCTACGATAATTTTCTAGTGGAAATCGAAACAACAATTGAGCCTTCGAACTTCTCTAACTTAACGTTACTCGAAAAGAATTATTTGCCGCCGAGAAATTGCCGAAACGTTCATGCAACTGAACAGCGTATTAACCGTGGATCGTTTTAGCTCGTAAGATATATTCGGCAGGCTTTTCCTGAAAGCCAGCTATCACCTGTGATAACTGGTATTCGCGGTCCCGTATCGGTTATATAATCGCGTTATCAGACGCTCGAATGTGTCGCGTGTGGTTCACGCCTCTCCGAGCACGGGTATCGTTCGTTTCAGATAACGTTTGCTCGGTACATGTGTACCGACAGCGCCGTGTAAATAAATAAATGCGCGAACAATGTCTGAGGAGTACGAGTATCTTGTGGATCAGAAAGGCTTCGTAGCTATCTCGGCGGATGATCGTTGTTGTTTAGCAAACAGGCCGACTGCCGGGGAATCATCGCGATAGACAATCGTTGTGATCTAAAGGGGTTTAGAAGCCTGTCGGGCATGTCGAGAGACTGGTCGCTAGGAGATAAGAGGAGTTAAAGTCCATGGGGTTGCCGGAAGGCCGGGGGAACGTTATCAGAAATGTTCGAGGTATAGTCATCTCCGTGCCAGCTGATTCAGAAAGTGAAGGTCAACGGAGCGAAAGGGAACTGTGAAAGTGGACGAGTTCTAATTCGATGCGGAAGGTCAAGAACGGATAAAAAACGAACGCGGAGATGATTAGACGCAATCAGAACACATCTGTCATCGTGGATGATGATTTATTGAGGATGACAGCAACTTAGGACGTCTCGTGGAAGTGATTAGGAGCGATTCAAAGATAGATGTTGTCGTTAAGGTGATTCAGAGTGTCGATGGCAATTAAGGAAAAATTAGTGAAGGTGTTTAGGTATCAAAATACAGGTACGGCCGGTTAATGAAAGCTTATAGGCTCTGTAATTCATAAAAAGCAGACGGAAATCATTAATCAAGTTGGAAGAGCCTGCGGATGGTGGGCACGTGTGAATGAAAGTTCGAGGAAATTGACGAAATCTGCGACTACAATAGAATTTCTTTCACTCGAAGAACGTTAATGTATTTAGCCAATTACTGTGCCTTTTGTGTATTATCAAGTCCAATTAATTGTATATTTATCGTACAATATGCATCAATTTTTTTAATTTAAATTCAATGAAGTACTTGCTTATTAAAATTAAATATGATGAAGACGGTAGTTCTCAAAATACCGCAAAAATTATTTTAATTTTGTAATAACGAATTCGCGAAATTTTCTGTAGAGATTATGAAGAGAACTAAAAAGTAAATACTGAATGAGGTTAATATTCAAACTAAGAACTATTATTCGAAGATTCAATGCTTGTGTCATAGGAAAATTATTATCGATAAAAGAAATTTATATTTGGAACCTTAAGAAATGCCATTTAATTTGTTAAAATTCTGTTGAGTAGGGACAATTACATATATTGTTAACAGGGCACAGGAATTGGTACATTTCGGTGGGAACAATGTACGGCGAATAAAACAACGGAAATAAAAAGAACTTTGATAAGAACCTGATAATATCAGTGTTCGTCTCATCGTCGCCGATTATCTTTCGCTTATCTCCGCCTTGAATGTTTCCTTGCCTTGGACCTCCGCGACACTGTGAAAATCACGATTTACGTCTCGATGACATCATCTGAAAAGAAATTAAACAAGTCAACGTAGATCCGTGATCTTGAACGGATGCTCGAGAATCGATAGACTATCCGGGGTCACGTCGCTTAATTATGCAGCGCACGTGGACTCGGCGAGTCCGCTTTTGTCGCGTTCTGTTGCAATATTAAATGACAGCTGTTAGGGGATCGTAAACCGAGCCTTTGTTTCCTGCCGTTCGACTCGACAGCATTGATTGCCGTGCATTTTCTTCCTGCTGCTCGCTGCTTTATCCTTAATGCTCTCTCTATGGCTGTCAACAGAATTGCATTTCCAACGTTTGCACTGCGCGCAAATTACCGCACTCTTTTCTCGAACGTTTCCAAACGTTTACACATCTTTCGGGAAACGATCCTTTCGACGTGGTTTAAACGTGTTTCGTTGAAAGCTTTCAACGCTGGGGTTACCAGTGCGTGACCAATTTGTATTTTGTTGCAATTATATCCATGTTGAGTTTACTTAAACCTCGTACGATTAAATTGCGAGTATTTATGCAATTTAAAAATAGTTTTCATTGGTTAAATTTTATCTATAAATTTTTTAGATTTCGTTCTGATATTTTAAATCTTGTCTACTAATTTTTACAATAATTGCATGGTATTCGCAGTCTAATTATAATATATACTCGAGTAAAGAAGTTTACCTATTTTAACAATTAGAAGCTAATTATTATAGGTTAGCTTGATAATTCTGGTGTTAATAAAACATACAAAGTAGTCGGGCACTTGAAATTTTAATAATAATTTCCCAACCGAGACGTCCGCCAGTTTCGCAAATCAGCTGCCCGTAATTTCCGGCCACTGATCGTCGAGGAAGATCCAACGAGAGCGCTGTCTACCCTTGACAAACAATTTCAGCTAATTTGTCGGGAGCTCAAAGGAAGCTCCGCGTTTTAATAAGGCGGCTAATTGTAATTCGTTGTCAAAGAAGACGCTCGCAGCATTTCGGGGCTTGGCTCGTCCACTTCGGGCAGGTTATTCTTTTAATTTTGCAAATTAGCCCGGTCGTTTTCCGGAAGTTAAAAAGGGAATTCCCTCGTTTTTTTTTGCAATTTCCAGCCAGATGGACGCTGCCCATGTCGGACGTGTTGGCCGTGCGCTACGGGGACGATTGGATACACGGGGTGAACGTGAAGGAGAAGCAACCCCCGACATCGCCGACGTCACCCACGGTCTGCCCGACAAATTTCATTTTACACTACGCGGTACGGGGACCAAAGAACAAATGGAGTCACCACAGCGTCACCATGAGCCACACCGATCCGAGACAGGTGGCCTCGTGGGTGAAAACCATACGGAATTACCTGATGGGTGAGTCCCCTTTCCGTGAACCTGTCCGCCATGTTTAACGCCATACCTACCGAGCCGGTCGAAAAGACCGGTTTCACATTTTTTATTTCAATATCATTGAAACGATGAAGATCTTTTCGTAGAAAACTTCGAAGAAATTTTTATAAAAATAGCAAAAGGTCTTTTCGACGCTATGAAATAATATAGGTTAGTTATTTCGGAGCTTCGCAGGTCTAATGTTAACTCCGAACTGTGTTAATTATTTGAAATGTTTTCTGCAATTTATCGATTTCGCAGTTATCGATTTTTTCGCTGAATGATTTATACGAGCCGAAGATAATTCTATTTATTATTATTTAATTTTTAATTTAGTAAATTTCAATTTTAAAAGTTTTTAGGTTACATAGAATTCTTTATTTTAAACTATTTACATTACTGAACTACGTTATATTTCTTGAAGTAGCTTGAATATCTGCTTCAGAATGATTTCTTTCGCAAATGATGGTCTTAGAAATATGAACCGAAGAAGATGCGGATAAATATACATATGTCCTTAGAGTATACCTGTTTTTCCTCTGGGTTTTCCACTGCTTCTTTCATGCACTCGTTTCTATCACTGTCGTGCATTGAGATTTCTTTCGCAGCTACGTCAATTGGCAATTTTTTCTCGGTTAATGAATTCACAGGTGACAGAGGCAATTTAATGCTGTCGCCTAGAAAATTACAGTACAATTTTATATTCGTCGCCTTAAAATTACAGCAGAATTTTATAGTCGTCACCTTTTAAAATTACAGTAGAATTTTATAGTCGTCACCTTAAAATTACAGTAGAATTTTATAGTCGTCGCTTTAAAATTACAGCAGAATTTTATCTCGATTTAATGGAACTACATAACGTTTACATTTAGCAGATCACGTTCATAATTCTCGTAATAATTATTACACGTTGTTACAGTTAACAAAATGAAGGTAAACCGTTCCGATAAAGATAGAAATGGTTTAAAATTGCGCAAATCAAGTTCTGTTAAATTTTTTGGTCAATTTCTGAGGATTTTTCCTGTCATGCTTGCTAACCAATTAATTTTACAATTTAAAATGCTCTTAAATTATGTTGTTTGAAAATACAATACCAAAATATTGAAAAGATTCCAATATACTAATAATATACAAATAATCTTTGGATATTTCAACGTCGAAGAAATAATATTCGAACGATCTGCTCTTTAAATCTGTTAAGTATTCGCGCTCGACCTTTCTTCTCGCAATCACTTTCTCATTGCCCGATCCGCTCGATATTAGAACCGCATTCCGTCGCACAGTGAATATTACCAAAGCATCTCGAACCCGATCCCATCGCAATCGAACCGTCGTCCAATTAATTCTACAGTCATCATTGTATTAGTTTCATCCGTCTCGAATTTCTTCCACGGTAATTTCAATCGAGCTTGTTATCGCGTTGATTCCGCTGTTTCTAATCCCGGCGTCGCATCGTTTGATTTCTTATCAGCGCTTCGTTTTATCACGTTTCTATTCCTGTCGAATTTTCACGAACCTTTATCCACAGTTCCCACCCTGTGACCTCGATTCGTTTCAATGAATTCGACGAAATCGGTAAAATCCGAAATCGGTAAAGATAAAAATTTTAATTAAGATAAGAATTAACTGAGCCGCAAGAAACGAAAACGAAACAATAACGTGTCTTTATATTTAATTATTTCATTAAATCTAGGAGAGGTTAGCAATGTTCATAAATTTGTCCAGCATCTCTAGGAAGTTCTAGTAATTTTAATTGGTATTTTAGCATCTTTTAATTCAAGTTAATTTTATTTCCAAAAACAAAAATATCTCGTTGCGCTGCTGTTTCGTTACAATCGTGGAGATTATACATTACGATCTTCAACCCTTGCTTCACACGTCGGACGGAAGTCAATCCTCTTAACCCCTTGACGTACTATTTTACTCAGTCACTGCGATTAGGAATTTTTCAATTGGTGCAATTTCTTAGAAGGGACAGAAAATGAATGTTTATTCCGTGCCTGAATTTACACGTATACTTAAATATTAACACTTTATCGACCGGTTATCCGGTCGTAGAAATGTTCGTTTCTATTTTGATTTCATTTATCTTATTAATTGCGAAAGGTATTTAATATTTAAAAATTGATATAATAATATTGAAGCTTGCAGTACAATTTAACAGATTTATCTCAATAATGGATAACAAATTAAGAGTTACTATGGCAACCGATTCACAGGCTACCGGTCGATAAAGTGTTAATATCAATTGCTTAGAATTTGATTCTAATTTTAAAGAACAGAATAATGTTCATATTTAATTATTTATTACTAGTAATATCCATCACGAGTCGGACTCGTGAAAGTACGGTAAGGGGTTAATACAGAATTAATTTAATATACAGAGTTCATTTGTCATCAACTTATACGCAAAGACTTATATTTCCTATTTGAATAAACATTTTAATTTTCACACGAAAAATGTACGGCGCAGAGGGATGAAATTAGCGTCGTTTGACTTTCGCCTTGGAATAGTCTCGAACGTCTGTCAGACCAACGAGAGAAAAAGAGAGAAAAAGAGAGAGAGAGAAAGGGAGGATAAACACTTCGAGCGACGTTGCCTGGTAACCGGCAAACTTCTCCAAAGGAATCCGAGGTTCCGTGACAGCCTAAGCGTCCCTTGTCGAGATACGGGCCTCTCGCGCCTCTTGTTCTCCGAATTCTCGCCCGAAGCCGATCGAATCGATGCGACCGAGGCGGCGCGAGACCGTGCTAAAAATACCATCTCGGAAAAACACGAAACAAGGGGAAAAGTGGGTGAAAGTAGAATAGCAACCGGGAGTAGTACGCACGCGACTACTCAGCCCCCTTCCTCTCTCTCTCTCTCTACCCCGCCCCCCTTTCTCTATTTATGTCGGCGGGACGGCCGACCGGATGAATAATTGATAGCGTATCGATCATCGGCAGGCTGCGGATCTCGATGCATTTGGGGCACATGTAAATTCGTGGAATGCGTCGAACCGTGTGCGTCGAGACGGAAATTAATAGCGCGTTCGGTCCAGTTTTGCCGCGACGAATCGCGCCCATTAATGTGTGCGAGATAAAAGTAGTCCAAATTGATTTTAAGAAATTATATAAATTAAGCGAAAATATTTCTCCACTGTTAACCCTTTGCACTCGAATGGCGACTCTAAGGCAGCGCTAAAATTATTTGATTTCATTCCAAAATAATGTTTGCAACGATATGGTTTAGATTGAAAAGATTGTCAAGTGGTAAAACTGTTGGTAGGAGTCACAAGAATAAATTTGTATTTATTTTGTTAAATAGAATGGAAATACCACGAACCAGAATAATCATCTCAAATTTACAGCTAAAGTGGCTCCGAGTGCAAAGAGTTAAAAGTCGTAAGAAATTGAAAATAATGCAACGACATCCTTAAGAATTTAAATTCTTCAAAATAAATTTAAATTCATCCCGCGTCTTTTTATTCTTTTATTTGACTTGTTAATTTTTTCTGTTAATACGTAAAACCCGCGGACTACTATAAAGAAACCGTTCTTCTAATTTATTTACGGAACATGAGTTGCAGGAATAGATAATTGCATGAAAAGCTACAAGTCTGCTCAGCAGTTTCTGCGAATCTATACTACTTCGGCAGATATTTCAATAGAAAGTCTAACATCGTGGCTCGTCGTCAATTATTTTAAACAGATCTTTCTAATTTGTACGCAATGTTAAAATACAAGATAAACAATAACGTGTATTTGGAATAATTAAAAAGACTTATTTTTCTTTCGCTGCGAAGAAGCTTTTGCTTAGTTTTGACCACCAAGTGAATGTAATGCTTTGGGCGATAGCGGTAATCTGGTAATAGTCGAGTAGGTTATTTACTCCAATTTCGCAGCGAAGAACCATTTCTTTATCACGAATTTTTATTCAAGAACAACGGTGACGTCGCAACGAACTTGTTATTGCGAGTGTCACCGATGTAGATGCACGAGCCTCGTTTATCGACCAGCAGCATTTCATGCGAATGAGTAGAAAGGATTAATCATAGCGTACGGTACAACTAGGTCGACGGCAACGGATCAAGGCTGCGCGACCAAGATACGGTTTTTAATGCCCCGTAAAAAAAGGGAATGGAGAAACAAGAGAGTTTCAACTTGAACGTTTCTTTCGCTCGACGACGGTGTCGCAGCGTTACATTCTTACTAATCATTGTTACTTGAACCATTGTGCGCTATGAATATATATCTTGCACATATTCATAGAAGCTTTGAAGAAATGCTGTTTCTAAATATACTTTCTGTCATATGCTATGCGAATTGAAATAAACTTTTTGATATTACCGTCGTGCAATTGCACTTTATGCAGTCGGAAATTAAATTGAATTAAAACACGCATGTCGGTGGAATTGTAATTAACATGGCACGACCACGTATGTTCATTAATATAACTCTATTAAAGCGGACTTCATGATGCATTTACCAGAGTGCAATTGCGCTTGTTGCAGTTCGAAATGAAATATGAATGAAGTAAATTCTGGTCACGCGTTTGCAATAGAATTTTTATAAAAAACGCGATTAGAAAACATTCTTTAAAACAAGTCTGTGTAGAATTAAATATATTGCATAATATGTTAGGTTGGTGCATATGAAATGTCGGATGTTTAAGTAAATATATAAAACTGTATATCTTTTTCCAAAAGCTGTTGATTTAATCGAAATATGCACAGTTTGATTTACTACACTTTTTTC
This sequence comes from Augochlora pura, assembly GCF_028453695.1. Lineage (NCBI taxonomy): Eukaryota > Metazoa > Arthropoda > Insecta > Hymenoptera > Halictidae > Augochlora > Augochlora pura. The sequence continues at coordinate 2,505,226 of NC_135780.1, forward strand.
AACGAAATTTCAAGACATAGATGCCTGTCTCAATCAAATTCTGATCTTTAGAATTATTGTAAACTCGGATATGGAATTTTGCGGACTGTCTCCATTTATATACTATTTAATTGATCTGAAAAATTATAATTCCTCGAAGGCAGACATCTATGAATTAAAATCGCGTTGGGAAAAGTGTATCGAAATATATGGGGCACATTTTGATTAAATCAATGGCTTTTGAAAAAAGATACGCAGTTTTATATACTCGCTTAAAAATCCGATATTTCATATGCACCAGCCTAATATAATATATAATTTATATAGTGCATATGCATTTTATAAAAATTTGATTACGTGTTGAAATACTCACTCGACGCTTAATGATAAAACCAAACAAGATAAAATCATTGCATAGAAGTTGCGATAGCGCAAGATAACGATGACGGTGACGCGTTCGCGGTGTATCGTAAAAAAAATGCCATCAAAAATAATGAGAAGCGGGTTTCCGAGTTCGGGGGCCGTTAAATTCGCTCGATTAAGAATCTTATCGCCTCGAGAGCGGTGCCGTTGTACGTGTGACGCTGTCGCCTCCGGCGATGCGCTACGAATTGTCGGAGGCGCGTGTGCGAAATGCATCGCAACGGTGCATCGGGTCGCATGTTGCATCGCGTGGCGGCACGCCGCGGCTCGGCGCACGACGTAACCAGTAGTACGGACGATAAACATCAAAAATCAATTTTCCATTAAGATAATTGTATTTTAATGCTATTAGCAGCCTGCGACTTTTATGTCGCGATAAAAATAGGTTGGTTAAAATCTGGAATAATAGAGAGAATAAAAGAACTCTGTTTGTGTTCAAATTAGCTGTGCATTATTATCAATACACCAATACTATTATATAAAGAATTATATTTATATTTTGCAATTTATATTATATATACTATGTATACAAATTTTTGCATACATAGCTGCGGATTAGCTGTTAATAATTTAATCATATTGTAGGGATTATTTTAAAGGCAAGTCCCACGAGACTCCGTGATAATAACAATACGACAACTAAAGGCACTTTCCTTTGACAATAACAAGAACAACAGTTTATTATCAATGGTCCACGACTTACTACACAACTACAACGACAACGGCAACGCAACGACCTCGACAACAACTTAACAACTTCTCCATGCAACGGTTCTCCTTCTCTTCACTCTTTCGTCGCCCGTTCCTGCGCTCTTTTGTCGCCTTTGCCCAAATGATCCTATTACTCTCTCTCTCTCTCTCTCCCTCTCGCTATCTCATTCTTACTCATTCTCTCTCTTTCTTCCTTTATTTCGCTCTCGCTCACTCACACTCTATCTTTCGGCCACACAGGACTTCGAGGAACCAATCGATCGACTCGGGCCACTCGAAGTCGTTCAAACACTCTGTCGCCACGTGTCCCATTCATTACCAATTTTCCGACGCACAAACAGTCCACCTTTCATACTTTATATGAAAGTTTTTATATATTTATACTAAGTAAATTAAACATAAATGTTCCGTATAAAATAATGAAATAGGTCGTCGAAGGATACGATAATTACGGAATTGTTTTACCTTCGAACGTCAAGCGCGTCACGCTGCGCGGCGTTTCGATTATCGCGTAAGGCAGTGCGCTGACGTGCGAATGCCGAGTAACGAGTACGAGAAGAAGTGGTCTAAGTGCGAGTAGGAGACCGCGACGGCTTCAGAGATCTCTCTTGGAAAATTTTTCACTTCGAGGCTGCGAGGCACCCGGGGGCTCCGCGCGGCGCCGCGCCGCGATGCGATGTTTTTTCCACGATTTTGCGCCCGAGGCGAGTGGCCTTTTACGTCATCCTCATTCAACGGATAGGGGAGAGGAGAAAAGGAGGAGCACGTAACCACTCGGCCGTGTGCACACGTGCAGTTTTTGTTGCCCAAATAAGGAGCTATTTTCGGTCTAGCACCTCCAGCGCCGCGGTCTTCCCGGCTTTTGTCAGGGACGACGGATGGCTCCCACGAAAATGAAGATTCCGCTAATTAAGTCGGCTTGTTACGTCGGCCCGGCGACGTTAAACGCCCGATGTACCTGCTCGCGCCGATGCGCACAGTCCGCCCTAAAAGTCTGCCCAATAACCACCTTTCATTTATAGGAACCATAGGTTATAGGAATTCAATTTTCGTACAATTTCTCGTTTCGTCCAACGCGGACTGCGCTCGAATTTCAGTTTCTTTAAGATTCGCCAACTCGCGGTATTCGCACGGTTTCGCAGGGGACTGTACCTGTGCGCTACGCGAATATTCATCTGGATCTAGATCTGACCCTGCCCCAACAGATATCTGATTTACTCGTAACCCAGATTAAATTGTAACACATGCTACGCCTAACGCCGACCTGACTTAATAAGCTCTCGACCTCACCCGTTTGTTAAACGCAATTTGCTTCGCCGCTTAAGTGCATAGACTCGGCAACTCGATAAACTCCGACACCGGACTTTATTACCACCGCAACGGAATCTTCCGAATCCCCGTTAAAACAGCTCTAATTAACCCTCGGCCGTCACGCTGTGACAGAGTGTCCCACATTTTATACCAAGCGACGCTGTCGTGAGAAGAGTCGAGTTAACAATTAATTAAATTCACATACTTGGCAGCGAGATATCAAATTCTAATAATGGGGACGATGTTCCGGAATGCTAAAACTATAGTCTCAAATTTTGCGGTGTTAACAATATTGAACGATTTTTAATGACAATTGTTCCAAAGTTGATCTGCGTCCAAATGATCCAGCGAATGGTTTCGCATAGGAAGTGTGGCAGAACGGTTAGATCAAATCTCTCACTTTTCTACTAATTAAATCAGATCTTGTTAGATATCCAGGCCTGACGAATAGCGTCACGTGGTGCGCGACGTACGTCCAATAACGATCAATAAAAAAACGCCTGAATTAATAATACGTTTCTCATTAATTCATAATATATCGCTGTGATCGCGATAAAATCTCATCGAATATTCAACGGGAGGCCAGTTTTCCGTGATCTTGTACACGTGATCCCAGAATCATAGCTGCAGCGGGCAGAAAAACCTAATTGAGAGTCGCAGGCAAGCGCGTTACGTGTTCGTATAAATTAGTATTGGAAAGCCTGCAGAAGAGCAAATCTTCTTTAATGCATGAGCCGGCGATCTATGTGCACGGATGATTTTTCAACCTATTTGCAGAGAGTTTAGCGAGTGTTCGGATGTTAAAACGTCGGAATCCGAGGAATTTTAACGACCATTTCGCTGGAACATCACCAGGAATAACTTGCTCGGTTGTCCCGGTGAACAACAACCGGCCCCCCGAACAATGCCTGTAATTTTTGTCGTTCGCCGCGGTGGAATCGTCCGGGACGTTGGTAACGATTTCGTGCAAAACCGGTTCCGTCGATCAATTCCTCGCGATTCAAGAGACCGCCGCCCGCCAAGGTCACGGTCGATACTTCAAACGAGCTGCCTCCGGCACAATGACGAGCCCGGACCGGCGACTTCGTTTGTCTTGGCGCGCGGCGCGGCACGCGATCCGCAAAAATCGAGGTTTCATCGAATTATTCTGTCATACATGTCTATCGTTCATTTTGTCATATTATCGTTCATTTTATCATACTATCGTTCATTTGATTATACTATCGTCCATTTTATCATACTATCGTTCATTTTATCATACTATCGTTCATTTTATCATACTATCGTTCATTAAACGATACGTTCCTAAACAATAATTACAGTAAAAAGTATCAACTAGGGTGTGTCACATCAGTGCCATTAACTAATTAATAGAACGTTAGCAGAATCGTCTGTTACATAGTATCTTTTATTATTATTTCTTGAATATTGATTATTAGAACTTAAATATAGGAAGAGTGTTAACAATGGTTCGCATTATTTGCGTTGATAATTTAAAAACTGACGGACTTCGTAAAAGTCATTATTTGGAAATGTAAAATATGTTTTTGTAATACGATGTTTTAGTATTTTCTTAGAAGGCATTACCGGAATGTTGATTTCATTTTTAATATCGTTTTATTGTATTCATGATTTTTATTAATTTACCTGCATATACCGGTAAAAGCCTACCTGAAAAAATGTATAACTATTTCTAACAAGATATCGCGTCTATATGTATATCTAATCTGAGAATATCATATATCTAATCTATTTATATTTAAAGATATTATATGTTAATTATAAATACAAATATTAATTTCATATACTAATTTTTAAAAATCATTTATATTTAAAAATATTATATATACAATTTAAAGTACTCATTTATATTTAAAAATACCACATATCCAATTTTTAGAACTCATTTATATATAAAAGTATCATATATCTAATCTTTTTATATATCTTTTTTTTTATCTATCGTGTTCCTATTGCATATACGTGGGATGGTTTACCGGGAAGCGGAAATAAGTGACGCGCTTTAACGGAAAATGGCATTTAATAACGAATAAATATAACAATGGTGAATACAAATGTAAGAAAAGTCATGTGACGTGCTCGACCTTTTTTTCGACCTTTTGTCTCGATCGTTTGGGCCTCGCCCTTCCGATGTTCATCTTTTCCATATCGCAGGTCACTTTCAATAAACATACACGGACCTGCACACATCCACTCACTCCCCGCATACGTTTCTGTCGCGCTCAGTGGCCTGTCGCCGCTCTCATTTCCACATACATATAGACCATTGTAATAAAAAAACACAGAATGTTTAAATTCTGGCTCTCGAATTGTATTCTACAATCACTCCTGTGGAACGTATGTTTATGAAGACGTTCCCTTGCACTGGAAGTATAGATAACTTCGTGGAAAACTGATAGGCTGGATGGTTCCTCGAAGTTAGGCTCCCTAACGCAACGGGGTGGCATGGGAAACGTGCTAGCGGTTTCGAGGACGTGACACTCTCTCCCAGTTCTTTGAGACGAGCGCACGCGAAGTCTTGAAGAATCCATAATAAACCAAACCATATATAGATATTATTAATAATTAGAAATAAAGGCTGTTACATTTCCAAGCTAAACAACCATCGAATCTTTTACGACGCTCCTCCAATTATTTGTTTCGCGGGGCACGATCGGTCAGAGCAGCTGGACGAAGCGTGATGGAAGTTAATCGACGGACCGCGACTCCCTGAACTCTCGACGCTATCGTGCAGCCCTAATCAATCTAACCGGCCATCGGTTCGATTACTTTCGCTCCGAGGGAAACGTTCTCGAACGGAAACACAATCGGGAGCCGGTTCTTTGTCGCGGCCGTAACGCAATCTTCAACGAAACTGGCCTCTCGGGAGAGACCCGAGAGTGGCTGTAGTATTGATCTCCCGGTTCACGCTCCCGCTGCGTGACGGTTCCGAAGAAACCCTGAATTCCATTCCGTATGAAAAATCAATATGGCTGCTGCTGCTGCCGCTGCCGCTGCCGCTGCCGGGCGACCGGACAAGAGAAATGAGGGTTTCTCCGCCTTTGTTTTTCCAGGCCTCACGCAACGACCTAGAAAGATACTGCTGTTCGTTAATCCCTTCGGCGGCAAGAAGAAGGGGTTGAAGATCTGGGAGAAGGACGTGCAGCCACTGATGACCATAGCCGGGATAGAGACGAAGATGCTGGTCACCGAGAGACACGGCCATGCCAGGGACACCCTGCTCACGGCTGACCTAAGCGACTTTCACGTAAGAGTCTCTCGGCGTTCGATAGAAAATAGTTACAGAATAAAATTACAATAAACAATCTTATCTTGCTGTTGCAATGGAAATGTTTTTAAAGGTTGAATTGACTTAGACCATTTTCAAAATTAACTGAACGTCCTATAAATGACTTACCAACAGTTTCGCGTTTAACAATTTTTCTGACATTCAGCTTTGTTGCTATAAAAACTATTTCAGAAGATGACAGAATAATTTTAGTGGTGTCTCAGCATCACCAATCGAGTGCAAAGGGTTAACGCTAAATGAATTCCAAATATAAAGTTGAAATTACAACCACCATCTTAATGGTTCATTTTTGACGATATCGTAAAAATGACGTTGAATAAATTTAGTTAAAAATAATGTGCTTTCATAATTATAGACACACATAGTAGAACCTCGATTATCCGGTCCTTCAGTATCATAATCATCTGTTATTTAACCCTGTACTAGGCGCATCGGTTGAAGTTACGTAAAGCGACGCGTGGGCTGCTCGACAATCCCTCAAATTGAATGGGATCCGAGTCACGAATAATTGTTAGCGAACGGTTTTAATTAAAAGGCGATGCTGCTACTGACGGCTAGGTGACGCCAATTAACATTTCGTTAAATTATATAGAAACGTGAATTATGAAACAAATGGCTGGGGTGTCAAACGCTCCGCGTGACCCTTGCCAGAGTTAAATACATTTTCTCCGCAATTAATCATTTCTTGGATCAATCATAGCCGTATTATACGTAAAACGATTTATTATAGAGATCAATAAAGACGACATCTGGCATTTTAATCGGGCGCAAAGGCGGGGCCAGTTACTGTGGCGTAGCCAACCGGCTCCTATACTCTAACTGCTCTATTATCTCAGTATTCTCAGCTCGGATAATCGAGATTTTATTGCGTCGGTTCATTAGTTTCGTGTTCTTTCGCAGTTTATTTAACATTGCTCGAGAGGCACCTTGAATAATATCATATACTGGATAAATTGTTATTTAAGGAGAATCTAGAAAGATTACTTGTCCGTCGGCACGTTATCTTGATTGTTTATGAAGAATTTCACTTTGATTCCACCAATTTTGATAACGTCAAAATTGATTAATTTGCCCCGTGTCTCCGATTCATTGTTTCTTACTCTTATTTATTATAAATCCACCTTTTACCTTTCATCTATAAGATTACAAGTAAAATCAAACGAACATTCGAGTTCAATATTAATTTGAAATTTAACTAGCTGAAATAAAATTGAATTAACCGAATTGAAATTGAATTTATTGAATTAGAATTGAGTTAGTAAATTGAAATTGAATTTATTGAATTTGAATTGAATTTATTGAATTTGAATTGAATTTATGAAATTGAAATTGAATTTATTGATTTACAATTGAATTTATTGAATTAGAATTGAATTTATGGAATTGAAATTGAATTTATTGAATTACGATTGAATTTATTAAATTGAAATTGTATTGAAATCAAATTAAACAAATTAAAGTTACATTCATGGGATATTAAAATTGGATCAATCGAATTGAAACTGAGTCAATTTAATGAAAATTGAATTAACTGAACAAAAATTGAAATCTAATTATAATTTAATCACATTACTCGCAATTACCATTCTAATATACGTTTAAAATGAAACAATAATTGAATCACCTACCAGCGAAAAGAATTCTTCGAACAATTTAAAGATATATAACATGCGAAAGCAGCGCGATGGAATTAATATGAAAAAAATGATCATAAGCATCACGGAGATCGGTGTGAGATCGCGCCGTAGAAAATGAATAAACGGCGGTGGTGTTTTCTGACGGGGAACCGATCGATGTTGCAGGCGGTGGTGTGCATCGGCGGCGACGGCACCTTGGCGGAAGTGATCAACGGTCTGGTCTTGAGGACGACCAGGGACATGCAAATAGACGCGAACGATCCAGATGTTACGCTGCCGACGCCCTCGATGCCGATCGGCGTGATACCGAGCGGCAGCACGGACACGATCGCTTACAGCCTCCACGGCACGACCGACGTGCAGACCGCCGCGATACATATCATTTTTGGCGACAGCACCGGCCTCGATATCTCCTCCGTGCACAACGACCAGAACCTCCTCAGGCTGTACGCCAGCGTGCTCAGTTATGGGTATCTCGGGGACGTGATCAGGGACAGCGAGAAATTTAGGTGGATGGGTCCGCAGAGATACGACTACTCCGGTAAGTGCAGCAGCGAAATTGTCTGCTCGGGACGATTGCAACGTTCACTCCGCTGCGGGCCGACTCTGCTCCGGCATTTATTATTTCGAATCCCGAAACCGTCCGCTACCGGTACCTTCACCGTGTGTGCTCTCGCGTGTCAGCCTGCAGGTACTATTTTTATTGCATTGGTACCCGATAGCATTCCGGTTCTCTCAGTGACCCACTTTATCGGGGGAAACGTTTTCGTTGGGCTCTCGGTATTGCGCGAATTTAGTCAAGACGTTTCAAGGTTACGCATGGGATTCTATGGGATCCTCTGTGGTGATCTGAAAGATTACCAGTCTTTTTGCATTTAGGTTCAAATATTTCTAAGCTCTTGACAGTCAAGATTTGCTCAACGTCAGTTTTACGGAGCACTGGAAGCAATTGTTTTATATTAATTTATTTATGCATTTGTGATAAAAGTAGATTGACAGAATTTGTTGAGAATAGCTCGTTGAATGTATTAAAGAGGAATCGAATTTTTTATCTTGTTTCTGTTTGTTACAATTTCTAGGGAAAGTTTCTATCTTGTATAAAAATCCGCCGACTATTCATCGAGGTAACAATAAGGTATTTGTTCTGAATTCTAGATAGTGTGTTTGTAATATTTTCCGCAAGCGATGTGTTATTATTGAACCGCGAATTTTTATGGAAAAAAATATTTTGCTGTATTAACCGTTAGCACTCGAGTGGCGACTCTGGGGTGCCATTAAAATTACTGTAATACATTCAAAAATTATCTTAATGAACATCACCAAAGCTTAGATTTAAAAGTTCTTAAAAGTATAACTATTATATGAGTCACTCGATTTGCAGTCGAAATGGCTTCGGGTGTTAACCCTTTGCACTCGAAGCCATTATAACAGAAATTTTAAAATAACTTTTCCGACATATAACATTTCAATTTTATATGACAAAATGTATTTTATGCAGATGAAATTGAATATAGTAACTCGTGCAACAACGGTTATACTTTTAATAATTTTTGAAATCCAATTTTGCAGAATATAAAAATGATTTTGGAACGTGCTGTAACAATTTTAGTGGTGCCTCAGAGTCGCCGCTCGAGTGCAAAGGGTTAATTGTAAGGTGTAGAGCTAAATTGTAAAATGGTGCGCGCTACAATCTGATTGCAGGGTTCAAAAAGATTCTGGCGAACAAAGGGTACGAGGGCGAAATTCACCTGCTGTCGGACCCGTGTCACCCAGCGACGAGTACAAGATGCACCAAGAATTGCAGCAGATGTTTGCAGCATATGCACAACAGTGTCCCCGATAAAGAGATATCCAGTAAGCGATCCGATCTATACGTTTTTATCGCGTATTCGTGTCGAACGAACTGATCGATCGATATCTTCCACTTTAGGATGGATGACGGTCCGAGGTAAATTCTTCATGGTGAACGGCGCCAATCTTGCCTGCGCCTGCTCTAGGAGTCCTATGGGGTTCAGTCCTCATTGTCACGTCGGCGATGGCTGCGTCGACGTGATCCTAGTTCGTCATACTTCCCTGTTTAATAATATCAGGATGTTGCTCAGGCTGTCCAGCAAACAGAAGACTCTGGTAAGCGAAGCTTTATGGGAGGGGAACCCCATGAACGTCAGCTATCAGTGATTTTTAACACTTTAATTTGTTTTCTGATCGGTAATCTGTGTATTAGTTGTCATAAAATCCAATAATTTATTATCTATCATCGTGATAAACGTGTTAGATTGACTGGTGAAAGTTCAGATATTAATATGTAATTTTTTAAATATTAGACACCTTTCGCGATTAATAAAATAAATAATATTTCATGTTAATGTCGTGGAAATATTAAAATGTTAGCATATAGTAGTCGGAATGACTGGTCAGCAAAATGTTAAGATAAAATTTTCAAAATATCCTTTACGGCAAATTTTAATTTGTAGGAATTAATTTTGTAAATATATTTATTCATGGCTTGATCATTTTGTTGAAAATATTTTTTTCTTATAGGAAAAATATATTTACAAGATTAACTTTTATGTATTTAACTTTGACGTACAAAATGCTATAGAAATACATATTCTGGTAACTTTGTCGTAAAAATTACTGGTAGCCGATGTTCACAGGATCGACCTCCCCCATAAGAAGCCTTCTATAGGAAATTTCATCGGAGAGAAAACTTGAGAACCGTGTTTACGTCTCGCTGAAGTAATAATCCATCGACAGGCCTAACAGTTTACACCTAGCGCACCATCTACCCAAGTTAAATATAACATGATTCTAACCCAGTCCTAATTGAAACCTTCGCATAGTTCTAACCCGGACCTATCTCAAGTTCCCTCACCGATTCTACGATTAGCGTACGGGGGCCCTGACCTAATACCAATCTCGTTTGACGTTGATACGGCTTTCATCGAGGATTAGGAAAACTCGTCTATCGCAGAACTTAAAGGATTGCAGCAAGGGCAATTGAATCAGCAGATTGTAAAATATTACGAAATTCAAAGTTAGTCGGAAGAAAATTAGTTGATGAAGAATTGCAGTAGAAAACTGTGAAATATTACTTTCTCGAGTTGCAAAATTTTGTCGACTTGGAAAATTGTTATTTTACCTGAAGATTCGTGTGTTCAGCTGGAGAAATAGATTGAAGTCTTTAGGATGCATTAACGCACTATGTGCAGGAAGGTGTTAATACTTTTCAAAAAAAATTAATTTTCTTTAATTGAGAACACATTTAATGTTTATAAATTTGACAATAAAATTGACTGCGACTGTAACTGTAACTGTGATCATTGCTGTAACTATAACTGTGATTTTAAATATGTCTCTGCAGCTATAGCTATTACTATAGCTTTAAGACTGTCATAAAACTGCACTAAAACTACCCTAGCTCAATATCACGTCTCTAAATATCTAAAATATAAAATAATAATTATAAATAAAAGGAGGATATATATTTGGAAAAACAACATTCCTGGCCGCAGTATTGGATTAAATTTCACTCAGTGATCATTCCAGAAATTCACCCTTAGTCGAAACACTTCTGCAAGGGGCTCCCTTAACACGTTGACTGCCGACAATCGACCACTAAAATACTCACACAGTTAAAACAATTTAATTAATTAAAGCAAAGCTAGAAAGTTAATATTTATCATAAGGGGTGATATTAGAACTCTTTCGCATTCGAAACATTCTAGTCAAATTCAATTCATTCAAATATATTACAATTAAAATGAATTTTCAAGATTGGTCAAAAATTAGTGTCACCCATATTTGGGTGACATTAGTTAAAACTAATAGTAAGAGGATATTCGAAAACCTCGGCTACTCCACTTCGAAGTCGATTCGAGTCTAGTACTATAGAAAGTGTCGGTAACTTAACGACTCGTCCTAAGCACTACCTAACCCGACTTCGACGTCGAGTACCCGTCCACCCCAGTATCGGTTCATGATACCTGCTATTCGATGGATAGCATACCGTTCGCTGTCACAAACCCTCATACCGACCCGTCACCTCCTTTCAACGTTAACGAACAAAATATTGGGTTGGGCAATAAGTTCGTAGCGTTTTTATATTTTCTTTTCTTTTGCAACGATTTGTTGCTGTTTGACAAAGTGTATAATATTAACTCGATGGAGCCGTTGCTGTTCTACAAAACTGTGCTAACTGTCTTTTTAAATCATTTAACCCTTTGCACTCGAAGCCATTTCAACTGGAAATCTGAAGTAATTTCTCTGACTTATAGTATTTCCATTTTATATAACAAAGTGCATTTTATGCATATGTAATTGATTCTTGTCATTCTTATCAACATAATATAACCTTAACAATTTCCAAAATGCAAACTTTGTTAGTATAAAGGTTATAATTTTATGGTGCCTCACAGTCACCACTCGAGTGCAAAGGGTTAATTTATTATTACTTTTGAAGCTGTAGCGACACACCACACGAATTCATAAAAATCATTTGTTGGCATCGCTAGACGAATAGTATAGAAACACGGAGGATTATAATGTCATAGCGAGTCTTGTACTTAATCCTTTGCGTATTAAATTTATACATAAGTCATGCTGGTCGTGATTAATTTTCTTTCAGTGGACAGTAATAAGATAACAATAATAAAAGAAGGAGAAACAAAATTTATTAACCTCGTTTTAATGTTTAGACATATGTAACACAATAATATGTTTTAATTTTACGTAAAAATAGAAAAAGATGAAAATAGATAAATAAATTGCTTTGGCGGCTGAGAGTAGACATACGACCGCAAAGGGTTAAGTATATGTCCGCTACTGTATATAACGAGGATATTTAGGATCTCGCAGAGGTATTCTTTCAAATATAATTTAAAAAGAAATTATATTCTTCAAAAAGGTATTGCAGGGATTTTCGACAACGAAGGATCAAGCACAGTTACTTTAACAAAATATTTAATAACAGAAAAGGGAAAAACAAGATAATGAAATAAAATACAATCTTTACACACAAGTTTCTCACAAATATCTCACGGTTCGTCTTTGCTCTCTCAACGCTCTCACGCAACTGGGAAAACTTTTCTACCCTCACGACACTCTTGCTTTCTTAAAACTCACTCATACAAGACTACATTAAATCATCGATTCGTACGCGCGTGCACTCTCATTTCGAGGAACAGTGACGCGGTCCAAACACTCTTCATTCATACCTCGCTCGATCCGACTATCGCATAACCCAAACGCTCTTATCTCGTACCCCACAGTATTAATAATGATAATTTTTTCATTCAAGTACGACCTTCCGTTCGTCGAGGTGTACAGAGCGAGGGAGTTCACATTCCGGGCGCTGCCAACGTTGCACATGCAGACGGAGAACCAGATCGACAACCGCTACATGAAGTCGAGCCTGAGCGTGTGGAACTGCGACGGCGAAGTGATTGATAACTCGAACGTGAAAATCAGGTAAACGCACCTTCGAGTGTCCACGGCTCCCATAAATTCGGCCGAAGTCGCAATCGATTTAGTCGCTCAACGAAACGGGACAATATAATGTGTGCAACGTTCCGTGTGTTCGCAGGGTACACTGCCAACTAGTGAACGTGTTCACGAGACGAGTTCAAGAACCGGTTCACGAGAAGACCTGCTGCTGTTAATCACCGGAAGGACACCCACCGGCATTGAAATCACATAGTTCCTTCGATTGATCGAGTGGCTCGCGAATCGAGCGCACAGAGAGACATCCAAAGACTCGAACGATCGCTTTGTATCGCGAGTCTCCTTGGATTCCGGACAATTTCTGCGAAGCCACCAGGCGCCCTCGCGAGAAGATGTCTGTGCAGCGGTGATCCCCGGACATTCGAAAAGCAAAAATCGCAGACCTTGAAACTCGAATATTTGCGACGCGAACGCTGCAACAGCTTCTAACTATACAGCTCGAGGTGTTCGAAGAACTGGAAGTCGTGGATCGGCAATCACCCAATTCGGGAATCGAAGCCGCCAGAAACCGAGGATCGCAAATTTCTAGATCTTCCGGCCGAGATCTATTATTTGCAACTTACATATCTGAAAAATCACGACGAACCGGCCTTCGCGATTCCCAGAGTTCCAAGAACTTCGTATTTTGAGAGAGCTCAGCGTCTACGACGTCCGAGGTTCCGGCATTCTAGAAATTCGAACGATCCGAGAGCTTTTTGTATGCGCACGTTTCGATGGTTGACTAAAGTCGAAAGTCGCAGACGAGCATCGGCGAGACCGCCTTCGAGCGACACGTTGCCATTCGAGCAGGCGTCCGGCCCTTCCGCCGAACTTTCCACGGACACCGAACGATATTTCGAACATCGAACGACGCCGTGCCTGGTTCTGTGTTCTTCCAGGACGGGGGACCCTCGTCCAAGACTTCGCGGACACAGGATCTCGTTTAAATTCGCACGACGCTCGGCCGATGTTCCCTTTCTTTTCGCTCAACTCCTCGGCACCACCCTCCCGACGAATCACCCGAAACTAGGTCATCCTCAAAAATTTATTACGAGGAGACGAGTGACCCGAGAACTGCGAAACTTTCTGCACCAGGTTCTGGCGCATCTTCTAACTTAACGATTCGAAATGGCTTCGTTCGACGCGTCTTGCAGATCGTTCGGTCGTTACATCAGTCAAGGCTGCGTCCGCCAAAAACTACCAAGTACAGTGCAGTAAAAATATTCGCACAAGTTATTAAACCATGATCGAGTCCACTGCAAAAGCTTCTTCGATTCTACATCGTTTAGTTTCTCGAAAATAAATCGCGCAAGTTGGCCTGCTCGTCGAGCGACTTCATGGGAGGGTGTCTCTCGGCCGGAACCAAAATGGCTGCTGCGCGGACATTTCCACAACGGGGTGTTCCTGTCCGGTAGAACTCTGTTAACGCGCTCGCTGTCGCACTTCGTCGATCAACTATTTTACAAAGCTCAAACATCGCCCGACAGACGACGGAACGCTCGACGAAGGGTTCGCCGTAGGACAGCGTGTACAAAGCAAGCGACGAGCGTGTCGACGAACGGCTCGCCGCGAGTCAAGCCGTTCGCGGGCATCGAAACTATTTTTTTAAGAGCGAAAGGTCCGACCTTGTAAAATAGAGAAAGTCGGGAGAAATTCGAGAGCGTTTCGAGTTGAAAAGACCGAGAGAGAGAGAGAGAGAGAGAGAGAGAGAGAGAGAGAGAGAGAGAGAGAGAGAGAGAGAGAGAGAGAGCGAGCGGGACGGTTTTTCAAATGGCTCAAACTCGCGGGAATTTGTATTTAAACGCGACCGAGTTTTTTTTGGTCGCGGTTCGCGCGTTTTTCGTATTTAACACGAGTACCTCACGTCGCGATCGCTGTAGATTCGGTGCACGGAGAGATTACTCTGTCTTGTATAATATTTCAGAGGATATTAACTTATGTAGAGTTTTAACTTAAGTTATGTTTCGATATAGAGCGTATAGTCTGACCAGCCATCCTCCTTCAGGCGCAACTCGGTTTTATAGTTTCGGTTCATGGAGGACGGTGCAGGGACACATGTGAGGGGCGTGTGACGACGACTTTGACTCGTTTGACGACTCTGAACGTGATTCGACGTCCAAGCTAAAGCTTCCGCAAGCTTCCACGGTCGTCCTCTCGTAGACACGATCCGCTTAGAAATGGCTCAAACGCGTCCAAATCCGTTGGAGCACGTCGAACACTCGGCTGTCCGTACGCGCCAATCAAAAGTTTCGTCTTCGACGGTATTAGAGTAGCAGTATCTTCTTTAGCACGCCTAAAGCACAGAGAGTCAGCGTGCGCAAAAGTGAGAAAGTATTTTCGCGGGAGAGACCAGCAGCTAGAGTTTAGAGTACTTTGGTCGGGAACGAACAAGGAGCATTTACTTTTACCAGAAGTATTCCGACGTGTATTTATTTAGTTTAACACGTTGACGACGGCTTGGCCCACCGGTGGGTCATGCGTGTCAGACCGTTTGTTTATTTTGCTTGCATTTCACAAAATAGATACTACAAAATAGGTTTATGTTATTTTATCTGAACATTGTAAACGGATATTCAATATTAAAAGCGTAGAAATTCGATATTATAAACTTAACGTAATTATTTAATTTTTGTAAAAGGGCGCCGACTCACAGAGAAAATCGTGAATATCGGCGGCGGCGTCAACGTGTTAAAGCGTAGGGTTTGAACGATACGTCTGCGTGAATCGGTGGTCTGGATGGTTGTTAATCAAACAGGGATTCACAGTTTTACTTTTTTCTATCTATTGTTCTCTTATTTTCTTCTTTTTTTACGTAGCGATTTACAAGGAGTGGCGGTCAATACCGAATGTTAGTATTTCTGGGGCAGGTGTTTCCATTTCCAGCCCGATCGGCTCGCGCGTAGAGCTAAGTAGAACAACTTCCGTCCTTGGTTTCCGGTTACCCACGGCTCCGTCTATTCTCGTAGACCGGAAGTCCCTTCGTCGCCCCGTCGAGCTCGCCCGAGCCCTTGCTAAAAAAAGACCAGTCCATCGATTTTGTAACGGAGCTTCGTCGGCTAGAACGCGTCCACATTCCTCTTCTTGCTAAAAACAATCGTGCAGAGGCCGTACATACGATCCTAAAAAAAAAGGGGTGGGTCGGAGATATATATTTTCGCGATCGTCGCGCGACGGTCGAGGCGGGCATCTTTTTCGGAAACTTTCGTCGGCCGTGAGACTTACTTCGCGCCTCAGGTTGCTCAAACGATTCATTTGTATTGGTTACTCGCGGTCCTGCGGACTATACTTCCGGTTGATGAGTACTTACCAGGTGTGACTTGCCCCGTTTCTATTTGCACCGTTCGAGAGAGCGAGTGTCTTTCTCTTAGAGAAAGAGAAAGAGAGAGAGAGAAGATTCGATCGATTCGAATCCTGTATAGGTAGATTTCGTTTGTGAACACTGCGAGGAAATTCGTGAACGATATTTTGTTAATTTAACACCGACCCGAAGTGATCTCTGAAATTGTAATTATCGTCATAGTTTGTTCTCGTAGAGTACACATTGTAAGGCTGACGAAACGATGACGGAAGGAAGATGGAGGACCACGGAGGGGTGAACGATGAACAGGACGAAAATTTAGCGGTTAGGTAGACATTATTTTGTAGGGTCGTGTGTCCGCAGGTTGTACAGGTATACACACGCAGATGCGTATAAATATGTATATACATACTTACATAAATACATATATACATACATATATATATATGTGTATATATATATTTATACATATATACATATATACATACATATATATATATTTTATTTACGATATCTTTATATGTAGAGTGAGAGCGCGAGGATTGCGTCACGGTACGCGGTCATACACGCGCGTATTATTGTACTTGGAATTATTTTCGCAATGGTGCACCGAATGTCAACATGGCTGCGCATGATAATAAATTGTACTTCACTTTTTCAGACATGCCTTTCGCTATTTAATCACCCTACATGTCCACAGGAAGTTAATCAATATCCGCGCCCTGTGCATATTGGTCTTCTCAATCCATTGCGACCTTTAAAATGCAGCGATTAGGATTTGTAAATATTTACAGGGCTCGCAGAAAATATTTAAAAGCTTGTGAAAAGATATTTAAAACCCTCGAAGAAATATAGGACGGCGGGAAAAATATTGGGTGCTATGTGGTGACATTTATAACATCAGCAAACAATTTTGTAAAAACTCCAGAAAATGAGAAATATTTTTGAGACTTACGAAAAATATATTTTATTCTGTAAAAATTTTGGAAATTTGAAAAAGGAATAAATTAGGATCGAGCAAAGACAGTGGCGGTTGGGGTGCATGGTGGAGGATAGGGGTAAGTGCGTCAGTAAAAACGTCAGTTGCTTTTCGTTTTATATATTAAGAATTTTTAATAATCAATATTGTCGGATATATATATAATATATATATTATATATATAATATAATACATTATATTAATTGAGACAGTATGGACACAACGTATAATTGGCGCGGTAAGGTGACAAAGAAGCCTCTCCCTTGTCAGTGTCCCTTCGTCGGAGGGTTGCCAGCTCGAAATCGCGAATTATTTTTCTTAAGGTCGTTACTTTACACCCCCGAATCTCTTTGTTTCTCTCCCCTTATTAGCGTTATTATTTTGTTTTCTTACGTTTTTTTTTCTTTCCTCGTTTTTAATTATGTTCATTTGGTTTTCGCTTTTTTGTTTGTTTGTTTGCATTTTTTTTATTTTCTTTCTACAGCCCGAACCGTGGGCGGAGGTCTCTCCACGCTTATCACAAGAAGTTTCTCTTAAGCATTAAAGTCCCGAAGACGAACAAATACACATCGAGTCTCCGTAGAAAGAAGAATCATCGTAGGACGCAGTTATTATTAAATATACAAGGGTATATGTATAATATATACCTATATATATATATATATTTTTTTTTTTTAATATATATATATATTAAAAAGGAAAACAAACATCATACGAGAATATACTACGTAAGCTTCGTAACAATTTATCAAATTATCCGTTAACAATTTCCTACTCAATTTGTGCCTATACGTTATCGTTATTACTCCTTATCGTTACAATTATTTATTAAGTAGGGGAGGAGTTTTGGGGGTGGTTCGTCCGGGTAAATCGAGTATAGAAATTTGATTTATTCGCCTAAACACCGCCGCCCCCCCTCCCCTCCCCCGCGCGCATGGATCTTTCTACGGAGACGCGACGACAGACTCGTCTGCACCCCTTTCCGGTACCACTATCACCACCTTTGTCACAGCTCTCCCTCTCGATCCCGCTACCCCCATGGCCAACCACCGTCGGTTAGTAATAATCCTTAGTAATTTTTTTCTCTTTTCCTGCCACCTCCCTCGCAGCGTATTATACTATTTAGTCTAATCCCTGATATATAACATGAACCTCGTTCACAATCGTAAAAAAAAGGATCGTCAGACGAAAACACATTCGGTACCACCCCCACGCCGTGTCCTCCGCGGCCCCGGAGTGCCTTGCGACGACTCTTATGGGGTTGCAGAACACTTTCCCAGTCGGCAGCTCCGAACTTTTGATCTTCGTAACATTGAACTGGCTTTACTCTAGGAAGCGGTGTTGAACAAATATTTTCAACCCTCGCGAAACCTCTCGCGGGTGGGTTGTAAAATCGTCGTCCCGAGCGGAGCATGAATTTTCGTGGAAATTCAAACGTATCGGTTTGTGATGGTGGCTCGAGCAACCGAAAGGAAACGTCTGCAGCCCCAACGACGTTGGGTCGGCGCACCCCCCGAGGCGTCACCAACCCCGAGAAACAAAAGGAAAAAGAAACACGCGTTCGTTTTTCGTCGCCTCGTCGCCTACTTTGTACAACCATACTACACAGTGTGCTATTTCGTTTGCTCAATAAATATTCGATAAATATATCATTGTATTTCGTTTATAATATATGTATATCATCGTATTGCCGTAGTTAATAGTAATCAATAATCGCACTATGTTATCATCGCCGTAGTTCGCTCTCCGTTTTACAATTAATTATCAGTTAACCGTAACTTCGTTTACCGTAATTAAACTTCGTTAATATTATCATTATTATTATTATTATTATTATTTATTATTATTATTATTTATTATTACTGTTTATTGTTATCGTTATTCTCGTAGCTGAACCAGCCGCCTCGCGTGCACACTAGAAAATTCCTATTCGAACCCGTTCGACGCGGCCCCCACCCTAAACATTACGAAAAAGAGAACATTTTTCTAAAAAGAATCCCTTACACCCCGTCGCGTCTCTCTAACACGTGTCTGTCGAAACGAACGGTGGCTTTACATGTCGCCGTCGTGTCCTCTGCCCTCCGTGTCTGTAACGTTCACAGTGTAAATCTTCAGTCCCTGGCAAGCTTAATGTCTAGCGAATTTGTTAGTTTAACCTGGTCGCGAAAACCCCTTCGGTCATCGGCATCGAAATTCCCCAGCTTCCCTTCGAGCACCGAAAAATCTCGGCGACCGTAACACGTCGCCCTCTCGAATCGAGGATCGCCTTTTATACACAGTCTCGCCCCTCGTCGACGGGTGGTCCGGGATATCGAGTCGTCCCACTACCCCCGGGAACCCGATCGAGACGCGCTTAATTAACTTTCGTCGCTCTCCCCGCGGCCCCTTAGTTTCGCTTCGTCCTTTATCGTTCCTCGAATCTACTAGAGAAAAAGTCTATCTTACGTAGAAAAAGTCCTCGCGCGCGGTCCACCCGTGACCGTTGGCCACTTCCGGTCGGACCCGAGGCCACCGATCCCCGAAAAACCACCCTCGACGAATTTCTTTTACAAACACTCGAAAACCATTGGAAACGTTCGAATCAAATATCGCGGTCTACTTTGTGCAGAATTAAAAATTGGGGGTTACTTTTGCAGAGGGTTTAGAAGTAAGGTGAATCTACGATCATCTGATTTGGAAAAAGATTGCAAATTCTTGACGCGTGGATTGAAACAGAAGTTCCGAGTGCTATGGGTAAATGTCCTAGACTGTTTCGAGTACCGGACGATCATGGCAAGTCAAAATAGTTTCGAAGGTGCCGTCGGTGAAAAATTGGCGGTGGGGAAGGTGATCTCGGGCGGCCGGAAGTGGCTGGCCAGTGGACGCGGACGATTTTTTAATGCACTTTCGGTTCAAGGCAGCTCGAGACGCTATACAAAATGTTCTGGTGACGCAAGTTCGACATTGCCTCCAAATAGGGCTCGATTTTTGAGCGGAAACCTGACAGGGTGGGCGTCCGACCGACACGCGTCGCGGTCGCACGATTTATTATAATATCGTTCCTCGTTATTTTTTTTTTTTGCTTGTCCAGCGTTTTCGTTCGTTCTCACCTAAAAAGCACCGTCCTGCACCTTCGTTAGGAAGACCTAAAGCTAGTTTACAATTTACAAGGCTAACCCTAATTGGCACTCTACCCCTAGCCGCACCGGTTCAGCGGCAAGCGCGACCGAACAACGTACTATAAGTCAGCGAGAAAATGAGCGTTCGCGGTGGCGTCAGTATAATATCCCGAACCACCCCTTTCGTTGTCCGCGGTCCTCTCTCTCTCTCGGCTAGAACGGTGCCCCGTAGTCGATTAACAAAATAAGAACACGAGGCCTCGCCGCGCTCGATTCCCCAACGCCGTCGAGAGGCAAGCATTAAAAAAACTCCTTTCTAAATCCTCCGCGCCTTTCAACCCCTCGCACGCCCCCGCGATCCCCGACAACTTTCGCCCTCGGGTCTTTTTATAGACGCACGTCGTCTGCAGAAATTATTCCCGGCGATATCGGAAACGCTCGACGATTTTCCGCCCCTCGCCACGCGCGACTCTTAAACTGCGTCAGCGGTGTTTTTTTTTTTATTTTTAAGAATTTGTTCAGAAAGAAAATCTTAATTCATCGAATTCCCATCGACAGATCTTTCTTTTGCCCGAGCATTGTTCATTTTATCGACATCGCCGATTAATTTATTTTTACTGCGATTCCGGTATAAAAATGTGAGTCTGTGCAGTTCCGCGGTCTACTCCGATCGCTAAATCTCTTGACCGTGACTTTAACAATGTATCAGAAGGCAAGGGATGACAATAGTCGACGAGATGCGTCGTCCCCTTTCTATCTTTAGAAAGGTGAAAAATACTACGGAGCGTCGAGGGGTGGAAACCACCCTATCTTTTACAGGATCTGTAGATCCGGAGTCTAGGTTCGTTCGCGCGCCTCCCTGCCTCTGTGCGTAGTATTGTAATTGCTAGAATCGTTCAGGCTGAGGCACGGTAGTTTGTTTTAGAAATCGTTCCGGTCGCGACGAGTGATTGCGAAGTGAAATCGATCCGATCGTTACTAAAATTTAATCCTCGTTTCATTGGAGAACCCGTTGGATCATCGAGGCGCGGATCGATTAGGGATCTAGACGATAGCGGTTCTGATCGGGCAACTTGAATAGGTAGAGCCCATGGTCAGACAAACATACTTCCCATCAAAATCCAAACCAACCGAAAATTCTTCGAAGTTTAACAAACATTCTAGTCCCGTTGTAAATCGCTAAAATTATTTTCCAACTGTAAATACCTGTCTGCGAATTTTCTCCGTGTAAAGCAGTCTATAAAATTGTACGAACGTGTTCGGAGGCGTCGTTGTTTAACTTTATAAAAATTTATAGGGACACGCATCACTCGACGTCGCTTCCCGTAAAGAAATCTGATGGAGTAAACGAGAGAAAAGAAATCGCATTGGAGAAATAACGTACCCCAGCCTGGCCGCTCGTTTAACCTATCGTCTCCTTTTTGGATATTTACAATTAACAATCGTTCTCTCCCGTAGTAACCGTGTTCGTAAAGCGATTAGTAGTTAATTAGTAGTAGTAGTAGTAGTAGTTGTCAGCGATAGTAGCGTTCCTCCTCGTCCCTTCAGTAACTGGTGTACGTTAATAGTGAAGTAGGCGGTGTAATAATAACAGCTGTATGCGGTAGTGTCCCTTTCGCCTTTACAATTAATAGTTATGTGTAGCGGTAATAAGTAGTAGTGAGTTAAATTTTTTTTTGTTTATAAGAGCGCTCGTAGTAGTTAGTAGTAGTTTAGTAGTAGTAGTAGCAATAATTGTAATAGTAGTTTAGTAGTAATAATAGTAGTAGTTACTGTAGTAGTAATTGTAGTAGTAGTAGTAGTAATAGTAGTAGTAGTGGTAGTAGTAGTAATAGTAGTAATAGTAGTAGTGGTAGTAGTAGTAGTGGTAGTAGTAGTTGTAGTAGTAGTAGTGATAGTAGTATTAGTGGTAGTTGTAGTAGTGGTAGTAGTAGTAATAGTAGTAATAGTTGTAGTAGTAGTAGTAATAGTAATAGTATTAATGGTAGTAGTAGTGATAGTAGTAATAGTAATAGTAGTAGTGGTGGTGGTAGAGCGGTGGTGGTGATGGTAAAGTGGTATCATCATCTCATTTCTCTTTTCCTCTTTCAATGGCGGCGCTGACGATGATGGCGGTGGTGGTGGTAATCGTGGTAGTAGTTAATAATAGTAGTAGTCTCCTCGTAGTATTAACAATAGTTGCAGCGGTATTATCGTCGCCCTCGTATAGCGTTAATAGCGTTACAAGCATTTTTGTTGTTGTTGTTGTCTCTTTAATAGGAATAATAGCGTCGTATCGCCGCGTCGACCCTTATTGACAATCGTTATTGCTATTACCGATATTGCTACACTCGATCTCTTTGTACTATCACTACGAACCGGTCGACAGGGTGCACCCTTCTCCCCATTATCTCCCTTTTTTTCAATGAATCGCAAACTGTTCGATTTTAAGCCGATTTAGAAACAACAGTTGTTGCATTGAACAAAGTGAGACTGAAAAATAAGTTGAACTCGATAGATCAATTATAATTAAAGAGCTGCAAGGTGACTGATCCCAGATGGCTGTCTACACACTTGCTGCACCACTTGTTATCTACCAGAATAATTTCCAGCTTTCGAACGAAAGACAGAAATCATAGATTTACGACCTTAGAATAGTACAATATCCGAGTGTACACAATTCCGATCAAAACTGTCACGCCAATTTCAACCTTACAACGTAATCGTGTTATCGCGAAAGTATATTAGTAATATCAGCAAGCGCCCCGAGTACAGCATTACTACCACGTAGGAGAAGCATGAAAATAGAACGGTGATCGTGTGTACTGTTTCGAAAAAGCGACGGGGAAAGAAACGATCGAAGCGCATTTTCTCGAGCGAAGAATTTCGTAATTGGTCTCGATAATGGGCAGGAGGCCGGCGCACCCTTTCAACCTCACTCGAAGAGAGAAAAACAGGGAAGTGACTTTACGAAACCCAAAGAAGAACCGCCTCGGAACTATCTGGTCATCTAGCGAGTATATTAAGCGCATTTTTAATTAGGGTCTCCTCTCGACGTATACAGGGCGCGCAGAAATCCGCCGCGACGAAACGATACCTCGT
Source organism: Augochlora pura (assembly GCF_028453695.1). Classification (NCBI taxonomy): domain Eukaryota; kingdom Metazoa; phylum Arthropoda; class Insecta; order Hymenoptera; family Halictidae; genus Augochlora; species Augochlora pura. The sequence goes on from NC_135780.1 coordinate 2,528,534, forward strand.
GAAAACGAAAAGCTCGAGATCCCGCCGATTTACGGCCTCGAGCGCCCATAGAAATTTCTTACAAGATAGGCAGAGAGTTTCTGACCGCCCTGCAAGTGTCCGAGGATTTACAAACTGGACAGGTCGTCCCTCGTGCTTGCAACCCTTCCGCTGCCAGTGTCTCCGGTCCCCGTTTCGAAAAATATGAGATTCGTTTAGGCTCGATCGACCGTTTCCGAGAGATTCCGTAATTATCGTCGCGACGATTTGGCAGCGGACGAGTTCCCGTGTTCCGTCTCGTAAAGCACTTCGGACAAGTAGTTAGGACCTTCGTTGTCGCCGAGTACGATGCTGCGTAACCCCCGCGTTACACTAAACTCCCTAAATAGTTAATAGGACTATAGATTAATCTCTCACTATCTCGTAATTATCCGCGTCCCGTCCGCGCCACTCACGCGTCTCACACTATTCCCCAGCGTGTCCTCGTTCGTCATCCTCTCGTTTCCTCTCGAACATTATATATATATATATATGTATATCAATTGCTTCGCGCCAAAACGCGTCTCGTTAACTATTTAACCGCTTAATTTATCGAGTAATCAATATTAAATATTATTCACTTTGTTTCTAACTAGCAGCCTCTGGTGTCTAGTCCGCACTAGTGTTCTTCCTCGTCGTCGTCTTCCTACTCATCCTCCTCCTCCTCCTCCTCTTCCGTTTCAACGGCCGACACTAGCCCGAGCGATTTTAGGCGACAAATATATTTTTGATTCCATCGATCGATTACGATCTTTGTTCGCGGTTCCGTGGACCGGTTATTAGGCTCGTCGATCGGTTCCCCTCGCCCTTGCTCAAAACCCTCTCGGCTTTTCTATTATTTTCTTTCTTCTCTCTCTTATTCTGCGTTATACATATAACCTCTGCGTTTTCTTTATTTTATTTCATCTCTTCTTCTTCTTCTTCTTCTTTTTTTTTTGGTTCGTTTAGCTTTTTCATTTTGTAAAAACACGTTCGACTCGCCGAGACGAGGCGTCCATTGAACGTCTCGACACCTACGCCTCCCGTTACCGTCGCGTCTAAACAAGCGTGTGTGTTCCTTCATAAATATTATAAAAAAATATAATAGAAAAATTATAATTTCGTTATAATATTTATAAGCTACTCGAGATTGGCACTAGAAATCCCCTTTCTCCCCTCGTTCACGGTCGAAAATCATCCTCGCCGGAGGCCTCCGTCCGTCACGGAGACAGCGGCGGAGGCGCTCGCATGCTTCTGTCCTCTTCTCGTAACACGTTCCACAATACTAATCTAAGGTCCTCTAAAATTTTACAAAATACGACGCCCGGCGTGTACGACGAACTGGGCCGCGTGTATGTACAAAAACGCTTTAGTGGTTTCCTCTTTGTTCCTCCGTGGACGAACAGGAAAATCGTGTCTTCTTTCTTCATCATCATAATTATAATCATAATCATCATCATAATCATAATTATCATCATCGACATCATCATCATCGTCGTCGTCGTTATCATATCATCATCATCTTTTTCTTCGTCGTCATCGTTCTCGTCCGCGCACGATCATGCTTGGCGATCGGCACTGGTTTGCTTATCTTTTTTTTGTTCGACAATTGTTTTTGGTCGACGGGACCGATCGGCGACGTGTGTTCGGATAGGAGACGAAATATGGGGTCCTTCTTCAGGATGCTTGAGAGAGAGAAAAAGAGAGAGAGAGAGAGAGAGAGACAGAGTTACGTGAATTGTACGCTGAGGGAGGAGGATCGCGCTTCCGGTCGCGGAGGCTTTCGCACTTTCAGGAGCGGAGTAATAATTGACCGAATAATTGACCCTCTGAGGGTGGTCGCGGTGCTTCGAACCGGCTGGGCCTGGACCATCTCTGTGTCTCAGAATCGAAAATTCAATTTAGATTTGTGACAATTGATTGCGGGACTAAGGACGAGTGAATTTAGATTTGGCTTGACCTAGGCGCTGATTTCTGGATGGACTAGGTTGCTAATCAAGCTGTTAGGGCACTTTCGTTTCGAAGAAGGAATCAGAGGTCCCCGATAAGGATCGGATTCGTAGCATTTTAGATCTTTGACCTGACACTTATTCAAAAGACAATTGTTCTCCTTAGGGAAGGGTAACTCTGGACAGTATAGATAATAGATAGTTTATGTGTGACAGTGAATTCCACCTGGACAGCTTCAATTTTAAAGGAATGTACCTAGAAGTCTCCAAAGAAGATTGTACCCTTTTAGAAGATTGGTTGGAGAAAGATCCAACCAAAGCCTAGAAGACTTCTGGCTTGGAGAACAATATCCTTGGAGCGAAAAACGTTTGACGTTTCATTCCCCTTTGAATCCTTCGAACTGAAGTCAGAAGTCGTCGAAGAGGATTAAACTGTTCCCTTTTGGAGGGTTGATCCAAGAGAGACTCAACCTAGGCCTAAAAGGTGACTTCTGCCTTGGAGAACAATATTCTTGGAACGAAAAACGTTTGACGTTTCATTCCTCTCTGAATTATTTAAACTGAAGACAGAAGTCTTCGAATAGGATGTCTGTTTCCTTCTCGAACCGTGTAACGGGAAATCGAGGACGAATTCCGGGGTGAAAAGGAGGACGAAGGAAGCTCGGACAGGGGCGTAGGCGCTGTCCTGTTCGAATTCCTCAGAGGGTCGAGACATTGGCGCCGAGTTGGAGGTCCGTTACGAATCGGCGGCGATCTTTTCGCGTGGCGATCCTTTGGCTCACGGTTCTGGCAGGCCAGGCCTCCGGTTCCCGTTGACCCGGAAGTCCCTCGGCCCCTCAGCGGCTAAGGGCTTAAACTACGATCAGACTCTCAGGCACTCGATTCTCCGCGGGCTTTGGTCGCGAAGGTGAACACGACACGAGGAATCCTGGCGATTCCCGTCCGGCGGCTGCGGCTGCGGCTGCGGCTGCTGCTGCTGCTGCGACTGTGGCTGCTCGGGGTTGTTGTTGTCGTACGGGGCGGCGAGTAACGACCCCGTGGAACATGCGAGCTTCTCGAGACTTTCCGGTCTGAGCCTCCAGTGTCACGGGGAAGACTTCGGTCTGCCGCTTTTGTCTTGCATCACTTGTTGCTGTTGCTGGTTCGACTGCTGCTGCTGCTGCTGCTGCTGCTGTTGTTGTTGCGTCTGCTGCTGGGCCTGCTGCGACTGATGGTGGTGCGACGTCGGGTCCCCGGCCACGCCCAGCTCCGTACCCATCATGCTACCGCCGCTCTTGTCCACCACGCTGCTCGTGTGCACCGGGTGGAAGTATCGTTCTGGAAGATAATGCACAGCGCAAACTGTACATCCCTTCGAATCTCGGTATAACGAATAATAAGAATATACCGGTTGTCCAGACAGGTTCGGATCAAATTTATGTTACGTGTTACCGGAGGTAAGGGGATGAAAAATCGTCGTGTCAATTTTTGGGAACGAGAATTGAAAAGATCTGAACTTTCAAAGACATTTGTAATTTAATATGGTGGTCATACGAAATGCTCGACAATTTCTGCCACTGTATAGTGGCGTAGGCTTAGTTCATTCTTAGACTAATCGTCGAAACCTTTCAAATATTCACATATCATGAATAAAGACTCTTTACAATGAAGAATCTTCGGACATAAAAATCTTTTAATCTCTTTGATCTCAGTAACACATAGTATAAATTTGATCCCAATCTTTCTGAACACCTTGTATTCGCTACGATACAACGATTAACTAGCAGATACGATCCAAATGATCACCGACCTTCGTCCATGGTGGAGGGCGGCTCGCTAGCGGTTCCAGTGATGATAGGGGCGATCATGTTGTAGTCGTCCTCCAGGTTGATGAACGGCGTCGTGTTCCAACGGGGTGGCACGTTCGAGACCGATCTCTGGGTCGCCACCGGCCTCGTCACCGACACGGGCGACGAGAACAGGGAGAGGTTCGTCGGGGAGATCACCCCCGACATGGAGCTGATCGTGGGGTAGGTGAATATTTGCTGGAAAGTCCGAGAAGATCTTATCAAACACCTGCGCCGGATTAATCCTACCGCGGAACGTCCTTAATCCCTTGCTGTTACATTTCCTTCGTAATTACAACGATTCCAAGTTTTTCGATTGAGATTAGGGAACTCGGGAAAAAATTAAATTTACAGTCGTCGCCGAAAATACGTTGACACTTTTTTTATAAATAGAACAAATTTTGTTATATTAAATGAAATGAGTGGAACTTTTTTTCTGATTTAACCCTAGCATAATGATGGCCGTGTGAACTTTATGTATTCCACTTAAGGAAGCACAATGAATTATTCATTATAAATTTCAAAAATAAGCAGATTTTTATTATTGTATTATTGTATTATCATCAACTCATTAAGATGATTTATAAAAGTAGATAGTTCTTACTTTGCCTAAAGTTCAGCAGTCAAAGAATTAAAAAAGAACTAAATTAACCCTTTCCAGACCATTTTAAGCCCAGATTTAAAATAGCTATTTTAATCAGCTGCATTTCCATTTTATATAGCTTAGTACAATTTACGAACATGAAATTGAATTTAGTGAATCATAAAACTGTTACGCTTTTAACAATCTTTTAAATAGAAGGGTCTTTAATAATGTTCAAATTATTTTGGAAATGATATAACGATTTTCATTGACGCCTCAGTAATAAATATACGTTTTTCTTAGTTTTAAATAACTGTGCTGAATAAAACAATCATTGCTTTAATGTAACAAGTATGTTTACATTTTTAATATGAAAGGACTAACGAAATTATAAAAATACAAAATTATTTTTGTATTTTGCCTACGGATGCCACTTGTATACACTTAATTTGGATGCCGCATATATGCGGCGCTCGGCGCGAAAGGGTTAAGCGGGAGCTCACCTGTCCAGGTTGGGAGTGGAAATGAGCAAAGGTGTATTCCCGGCTGGTGTGGGGCGCGGTGACGAGGATCCTCGCGGGGCTCTTCCTTCCGGCGGGATCGACGGAGCTTTGGCAGCCGGAACCGACGAGGCCCACCGCGGCGGCGGCCATTTGCTCCTGACTCGGGGCCAGCTCGGACGGGTCCGTCGGCGACGTCGAGGATGTCGGCGGTGAGTTCGAACTCGTCGCCGTTAGTTCGCCCGTCGACCTGATTATCGCGACCGGCCTCGCCATCGGGGCCGGCGGAGGTGGCGGCAACATCGAGCTCGGATAATACTGTGAGAACTTTTGTATACCAGTGCGGGGTCCGGCTAGCTGCGCCTGGAAATACCACACACCCACCGATCAACGTCGTCGACCCGCGCGTGATCCACTCACCCCGATTTATGGATCATTGTATCTCCTCTATTTAACTAGTTTAAATAGATACCTCTTGCACCCCTCGTTCGGCAACTGAGAAGGGGATCAGGATTTCAGGTAGGTTCTCCAGTGAATATTTTCGTTAGCTTTATCGATTTAAGGGTGGGTTTTCGTCAGATCTTATCGCGATCTTTTTATATTAAATTCCAAGGAACGGCTTTCTAGGTCTGCTGCGAATTTTTTTAAGACCCTCTGAATTTTTAAATAATTTCATGCGCGATGATTTTTCTATTTTCGAATTTAAGGGATGAATATATCCAAGTCTTCAATGATTTTTTCAGTGACTGAACCATGGGCCTAATTTTTAATTTTTGAATATTGCGTCAAAAAGGCGTTCTTAAAAAATAAAACAGAAAGATGCAGAATATGTTTTGCGAAGGATTGTTGCCATAAACGAGGGGTTTCAGAGTCCGGGTTCAGAGAAATTTCCGTAGTCTCAATAATACTGAATGCCAATTATTACCAACTCTACCATAGGCGAATTAGGCTCGTAGAATCCAGGGCGATTGGAACACGGATGACGATGCAGGTCGCAGAGTACCGTCCCGTTCTTCTCGTTACGATCATGCAAACATCGATCAGCAAAATAAACAGAATTATGCACTGGATTGGAGAAAGATCTAGAATTAAACTCGGCTACGAGCTCGCATAAGGGTACGATATCTGGGCGGCGAACGGCGAAAGAACTGACTCTACGAGCGGAGCAATGTTTGTATTCCCGAAACTGGAGAACGGGGCGGGTTTAAAGGATCCGGAAGCTACCTGGGGCAGTTGCTGAGTATTCTCGGCCTCCTGGCAGACGAACGTGACGAAGTCCGAGAGGGTGTCGTGACCGTTCTCGGGGTACTTGACCACCCCCGCGGAGGCAGGGTGCTCCGGCTGATAGTAGGCGAGCCCGGACATACTCTGACCGGAACCACCGGCCAGTCCTTCGTGCGGCGAGTGCAATCCTGAAACACAATTCACCACTGTCATCCTCCGACCGCCACGGCTAGGGCCACGGTGAAACCACCCCCTGAACTTCGACCGCCATTTTCCGACGAATCGACCCTGTTCCACCCGCTTCACTTTATCCTCGAAAGCAAGTCGATACCCGTGCTGGAATCAGTCTCGCTGGAACTTCCAGATTTTCGCAACGGTTCGCGCGTTTTCATTAACCCTGCTGTGTTCTGTTTGACACCTTAACCCTTTCACAGACGCAACAGTCGTGTTCCGCGACCGGTTTCTTATTTCACTATGATTGAAATTATATTACTCAAGTACAACTTACAACAAAGATCGCACGAAATGGGAATAAGTTTAGTATTATTATATTCATATGGTGAATTTAATTACTTTTATATCACCATCCTTATTTCGTTTATGCATATCTTATTTGCAATTATTTCTATATTATTTGCAATTATTTCTATATTACTTGTATACTAACAACCCAGTTACAGGTTCAGTTATGTAACAAAGAAAGTCAGGCGCATTTACATACGACATTTAACTTTGCTCCAAATTAATTAAGTATTAATTAAAAATTTAAACACTGTGAATTAAAAGTGACTTTCAATAGCGACCATCACTTGTATGCTAGAGGTTAATCTAAAGTCCTGTGTTACCAAAAGAATCGCTACAGTTATGTCATGTAACATTCTAGACCTAGCCAAATCGCTGTTCAGTTATAACCATCAAGTGTTACAAACACAATATCGATAATTTTGCGCAAGAATTGAAAAAATAAGATAGATATTGTAATGTATGCTATATACTTTGGATGATGTTTCGGTTAATACGGAGGGCACAGCAGCAGGGTTAAAACGGTTGGCCGGCAAGGTTTTCGATTAATTGAATGTTAGATCGCGGACGGCAACGACGACGACGTTAACAGTTCGCGCCAAGAAACGTTAATAAAGCCGGAAGGTTATTAAAGTCCGAGTTTAGTGGAAGTGGGAGCAAACAGAGATAACGATTGCCGCTGTAAGTCTGTTAGGGGGTGGTTTTAGTGGTGTATCAAGGGGTAGGGGAGGCGACCAACTATATCGTGTTAAGTATATCTATATATACATATATATACATACACACACATATATACATATATATATGCAGGTGTATATATACGTATACATAGACAGGTTTCTGTATATATGTATATACGAGGCACTCCAAGCGTGAGGCTGGCTGGCTGAAATGTACATGTACCTATATACGCGTGAACGCGCGCGCGCGCGCTCTCGAGTATGTTGGGGGTGATTCTTCGACCCCTATAGCGATCCAATGAATATTATAGCACGACCAGCGGTTCGATAAAGCACGGATGTTAGTTGCACAAGTATTCTTCTTACTGTATGAAATTTCTGTTGGACGAAACGGCTCCCGTATATTGTTGTTGACGGGGTGCTAGCTCGCGCGCGCGCGCACGCGCGTGCACGTTGTATCACGCGCACAGAGAGATATGTGGATATATACATGTATGTATATATACATATAGGTATGTATATATATATATGATATATAGAATATATATAGAGAGATTATATATAGAATATATATATAGTGCAACAACAAACATCAAACAGCAAGATAACAACGATTAAACAACACATCAAAAAACATCAAGGTAACAACAACATCAACATCAATACAATGATATACATATATACGTGGTATATATATATATATGTATGCATGTATGTATGTATATATATATATGTATATGGTATAAACAACAACACCAACATCGCAACAACAATAGTAATAGGTAGTATCGTACGGAGAGAGATAGATAGAAGAGATAGATAGAGACAGACAAGTGTGTGTTAGAGCAGTAAACATGTCTCAATCCAAGGTATCGTAAGAAAATCAATCGAACGTTCTATCAAGTCAATTATATTAGGTGAAGTCAATATATATGTATATATAGTATAGAGTAAGTTAATTCCATCCAGCATACGACATACCCAGAGCATTGGCCGTGTGACAGTGAGTGAGATAGAGATAATTATGGTGTGCACGGTATCAGACCAACAGAGAGAGATAGAGAGAGAGAGAGAGAGAGAGCACGGCCTCGATCCGATCTATGGATCACGGGCCGAACTGTACACAACGATGACGCGTCGATCACCAAGTATCCCCTTTTCGATTTTCATTAAAATCTCGAACGCCCCCATACACTTCGAAAATCCGCAAAAATTGATTCGCAAATTTAGTTGTCAGTCTTTTTCTATCGAAACCTCGAACTATAGTAAATTTAGTAAATTCTCTCAAATTGTCTCTCACGTTGTAAACAGAAATGGACAATCTGGGAACAGGAGATACGATTATTCGAGCCTCCTCTTTCCAAATTGTCCAGTTTCGTTCACGTGCTGAGGAATAATTTTCAAGAATTTTGCACTAACTTAAAATATGCAATTTAAATTTTTTTTAAGCCTTTCCGAGTGATCGGAGGTATCGAGAGTCCAAACACCCGAGATCGCGAACGGCACTGGCCAAGAATCGCGCGCGGGAGAATTCGAATTATTCGAATCCGCCGCCGCGGCCGGTGATCCACCAATGGTCTCGTTAAGGCTCGAGGCCGCGCCCTTAAAAAATAGTAATACGTGAACAGGTGTACAAGGGTGTAACAGGGTGGTTGGGCAGAAAGACAGACAGACAGACAGACAGACGGACAGACGGACAGACAGACAGACGTACACACAGACGAACAGAGAAACAGACAGACAGACAGACAGCGACAGCTAGCTTACCAGGTAGACCGGTACTACGCAGTTAGCAAGAAATGCCGTCCGTCTGTCTGTCTGTCCGTTTTCCAAGCCCCCGAACCTTGTTCCCAGTCTGTTCGGGGGCTTTAATTCTCGGCAAAATTCTCGTTCGTTCGAATCGCTCTCTTCGACTAGTCGTAGGGGGCGGCAGCATAGTTGTATATGTATGCACGGCTTTCCGCATTTTTCATGAATTAATATCGACCGGCGTATTCTGCCGATTTTTCCTTTTGCTTTCGCGGGCCGTTCAACGGACAGGTCAGTCAGACAGACAGGCAAACGGGGGCGTTAGTAGATATAGAATTCGGATACGTGGGTATACACATATAAATATTTACTATACATACACAGGAATATCGCAGTTTACACTTAATTTCCATACAGAGGCATACAAAAAGTACGAGTTCGGTTAGATCGATGCTCCTCGGTCGTTTTTCGTTCAAGGGTTTCGTGCAGAGTTCGGCGTTACGTTCGGATTCTTTCGAATTAACATTTAGCCAAGACGATTATCCGAATGAATACATTTCACGCGGATATTTTACTCGAACGATGATTATCCATTATTCGTCGTAAATTACTCTATGTATTCATTCGAATGATCTTTTATTCGAATAATTATTTACTCGAATGATTTTTTATTCCAATAATTCATTAGTCGAATAATGTTTTACTCGAATAATTTTTTACTCGAATAATTCATTACTCGACTGATTTTTTATTCCAATAATTCATTAGTCGAATGATTTTTTATTCGAATAATTTTTTACTCGAATAATTCATTACTCGAATGATTTTTTATTCCAATAATGCTTTACTCGAATAATTCTTTGCCCGAACGATTCTTTCTCACGTCGTCGAATAAAATTATCTGTGATCCGATTAAAATGTTTCCCAACTCTGTTCTGGTGGCTTATGTTAACCCGGTTTCTGTTAATGACTGTGTGGTCGTCGTCAGGTGGGCACAGATTGATTCTCCTAGCTCCACCTGCCGCGAGAGCTCGTTTAATTCGAATGCAATCGGCCAGCGTACTTTGCCCTATTACTTTCGTTCCCGGCTCGACTTTCCCTCGAAGATCAATTGTTTATTCAAGGGAAAATCGCGCTCGAGACCAGAAACGTCAGGACTCGTACGTTAAACCGAAGTGCGATGAGAGTAGAATAGTTGAAATCAATTAAGTCTGTCGAGGGTAGTGGGTACTGTCGAGAGTTTCTTGTTGAAGGGACAGGGAGAGGTCGTAGACCTTGAATCGTTGGGCTGCGAAGGACCTGAAAGTGTTTGGAGCTGTTAGCAACGCGAGCGAAGTCGCGTGTCGGGCATTCGCAATCGTATAGATGCACCGGGATGCCGATCAGACGCACGGACCGGTTTAATTGTCGCGCGTCCGATCATGGTCGTCCGCGTCTACTGCGGCCCGGTCGATCGAAAAGTGCTCGTATCCCTTCGGCCGGAGACAACGGCAAGCCTTCGATCGCAACGAGCAAACAAAACCACGATCCTAGAAAACAAACGTCTCGCTTCTAAATCGTTCTCGGCTATATCATATGCCTGAAAGCGTAAGCTTGATCCGGTCCACGGAGAAAAAGGAGTGCAACCAAAAAGGTCTCGGTCGATCCGCCGAAACGGCTGGAAGTGTCGGATGATTCAATCTCGTTCTCCAATATGACCGCCGGAGGAATCGAGGCCGACGAACTGCGATCGCGGATCGTTAGAATTTCGATTGATCTCGTTCACCCACATTTCTATGGGATTTCTTTCTATATTTTCACGTCGTTTCTTTTCGCATTTATTAAACGGTTCAGCAACGATGGAGATTGCGAGGGGATTGAATCATCCACGACAAAGCATACCGGCGCGCTCTTCGTTCGGGGACCAAACGTACCATGATTGTCACGGAATCGGTCGAAACGAAATCGGTCTGGCGAGTGGTAAAGAAAATTGGGATTCAGATAACGGCTCGTTCGTTTCGATGCCGGGCCAGAACTATGGACGAGAAGGTGGGCGGCTGATGGGGTGAAAGAAATCGGGGGCTGCGGTGGAGGGGTGGAACGGAAGTAGAAAAATATGTTCGGCACGCCTACCAACGACAGCATTGCGCGTACGATCGTGCACACAGCTGCAGGCGGCTACACGGACTGTGCAACAATTATTATAAAACACAGAGACACGTACATCTATTCAATCGTCCTAATTACCACGTACGGTCGTCAACCGTCAAATATACGTGCGCATGTCTATTTATAAGAATTGTCACGCGGGATACGTAACGGTAACATACATGTAACCGACACGTATATATGTGTACACCGTGCTGCCCAGAAATTTGGGATCGCCCCTTTCTTGGAGAAAACAGGGGAAACTTCGAACACCATAAACCGATTCTTTTCGAATTACGTGAAAAAATTTTCTAAGAGATGTATCAGTTAGGTTTAACAAGGTTAGGATTTAAGAATCGCGAGCACCGGTTATTTCGTTGGCGTAGAAACGACAGATTAGGCAGTTCAAGTGTTTAAACGACACCGTGTAAAGGGCGCGCGCAGCTTCAAAGGGACGGCGTCGTTTTCTCCGTGCAAACATGACCGAGCGATCCCAGACTTTTGGAGCGACTTTGTGAGTGTATAGAGATGCAACATCGAGCTAACACACACAGATTCTGATTAAGGGCTATAACATATATAACATTCTTGCTTTCTTTCGAGTTGCTCGCCGCCACGCACCGGTTCACCGTGTCGGAATCAGACGTCGGGCGGATTTCTCGGGGATCCCCCTGTGGTGGACAAACGACCGTCGAATTAGTCCACTTCCGTCTCTCATGCTTCGTCTCTCCCCCGATACTCTCCCTCCCACTCCTACGTTCCAAGGAAGGTACAATAGCCGAGGGAGAACCCTTTGGAAACGTTCGCGGTCGTCCCTCGAACAGGCTTTGTTCGTGTATCGAATTTTTTTAATAACTGGTCAATTAATTTTGGGGCGAGTCGATTAATTTCGCAGCAAGACAATTAATTGTGCAAGAAGTCAATTAATTGTGTAAGAAGTTAATTGTATGTGCAAGAAGTCAAATTAATTTTGCAAAAAGTCAGTCAATTGTGCGGCGAGCCAATTAATTGTGTAGCGTGCCAATTAATTGTGCAGCGAGTCAATTAACTGTGCAGCAAGACAATTAATTGTGCGGTGAGTCAGTCGATTGTGCAGAGAGTCATTTAATTATGCAGAAAGTCAATTAATTGTGCAGAAAGTCAGTTAATAGTGGGGAAAGTTAGTTGATGGTGCAACAAGTCAATTGATTGTGCAGAAATTCAATTAAATGCGCACTAATTCAATTAATTGTGCAGCAAGTCAATCAATTGTCCAGAAATCCAATTAATTGCGCATTAATTCAATTAGTTGTGCAGCAAGTCAATTAACTGTGCAGCAAGTCAATTAATTATGCAGCATCAAGTATTTTCAAGTATTTCTTGCATGGATTGATTTTTTCTTTTGCGAAGACGATTCCAAAAACCTCCTCCCCGCCAAGTCGTTCTGGCAATTTTTTAGAAATCGATAAAACTAGAAACAGATCTGGGCACGAAATTCAACTAATCAATAGCGATAAATTCGTTTCATTTCCGTAAAAAGCTTCCATCATAGAACACGCTACAGTTCGATATATTGGCATTTCTAGATTACTTGAATTGCTAAGAAGTGACTCGAAGTATAGCCAACCTGGCGCAATAGTAGCCAACAAACATCGACGTTGGTAGAATTGTTGCGGTTTTGGTCAAAGTGAAATTCTTAGTCATCGCGATTGCTTGATTAACAATAGATCTATGAAACCCGCGATAACGACGGGTCAATAATTTTTTCATTTATGATTATTCGGATCGTAAAGATTTACTTATTATTTTACTAAAAGATTTACTAATCAATATATACGTTACTTACGGAAAATATTACAATAATGCTTGTGTTAAAAAACTGAATCATCTCTTATTGTTAGTTCTATAAATTGATATGAAATAGCTTTGAAACGGCTGCTTTTAATGCTTCGTAAATACACCGATAAGAATTTGTTGGTTGATCAAAGACGCAAGAAAATTCAATGAACCATTCGCGGGTCTCTGTACCGGTTCGTCCACGTTACGAACAGTTTCTAAACGCCCAGGTTCGAGTGCGAGACAGATGGTCAACGGTATAAAACTACCCCCGCGCGTCATTCCCAAAACCAAAGTAGAAAAGGGACCGAGAACGGGTGACCATGAAAAGAAAGTCAGGGATAAAGCTTGTGGGTGAGCGTGACTAATAAAAGAAGGGCCATGTGACGGAGTCCCATAAAATCAGACAAACTAGGAACACAATATCCAGTTTCTATCGATGCAAATATAGAGTGACAGACAGATAGATAAATAGATAAAGAATGAAAGAAAAAAAAGAAAGAAAAAGAAAAAGAGAGAGAGAGAGAGAGTATGCAGCAGATCGCGCGTGAACATCGCAAGCACTTCCAAAAAAACGGACGTGTGTCATCATAACCAGTTCTGTATACGTATGGCGCTTGGAATACATATACCCAACGGTGGAGTTTTTAACAGGGGTGCAACAACTACCATAACAAGAGGCGTCGAGACTATAGTGGTCCCGTGGAACGAAACAGAACGAAAGATACCAGAAACGGAAAAAAACAAGGACCAGATGAGAGGAAGGAGGAATAACGGGAGCTAAAGTGTGCCAGCCACTGTACATTCGGTGAACAAAGAGAGGGGTGGTGTCGAGGGGCGGAGGGTCGAAAAAGACGGGGGACACGGTGCTTAAACCCGAGGTGGTCGACGACCGTAGCCCGTCGATCATCGAACATTACCGTGGATAACATCTTCGGTTCCGATGTCGTGGAAGAGTTATGGGGAAGGGGGGAATCGAACGGGGAGGGGTGGAGGAGGAGGGACACCGAAATCGACGAGGTACGATAAATCAGTCGTTCGACGATTGTTTTGAAAAGCTTCTCGCAGCGGGGACTGGAAATTAAGCACTGCACTTAGCGCGATTGGGAATAGATCTATTGAATCAGCGGAGGCGGGGAGGGGGGAGAGAGAGAGAGAGAGGGCACGATGGCGGATCCAGGGGATGCGGGGGTGTGGACGTAACAGATAAGGTTCGAGAAAGAACCGAACGTCGCCGGAGATCGATAGCGGAGGCATTCGAGGAGATTGCTCGGCGGAGCATGCCGCGAGTACCCGAGCACGCCTTTGAGCACGCCGCCGAGTACGAAAGTCGAGTACATTGAATCCTTGAGCAGCCTCTGCGATCTGCCGCGGCTCGAATGCGCTTCTGGACGCCGGCGAATCCCTGCTTTCGAGTGGCTGTCATGCGACGGCGAATTGTTTGCTCTTTTCAGTACCGGGAGCAGTACCTGGCGAGTACCTCGCGAGTCTTCGAGGTACTCCGAGGGTACCTTCCAGGAGTTGGATGGAGCTGTGAGCCACTCTCAAGGTATCCAAGGTAATTTTTAAACAATATTGGAAGTATCTCAGGTAGTACTTTGTTAAATATTTCTTGAGCACTTGACAGGACTGAACAATTTTTTCGGAGTACTTGCCAAATCCTAAAAAATAGTTTAGCGATACTTGTGAGGTTTGAAAAGATATTAGGTGTACTTTCCAGATCTCCGAAATACTTTGCATTTTACAGGTGTCTGAAATACTATGATAGCACCTCCAAAGCGATTTAAAGTATAATACTTTGAGAGCACTCGCGTGGTTTTCAAAATTTTTTCGAAGACTTTCAGTCAAATATCGGGCGCTTTGATAACGAAAATGCTACCGAATGCCATCCGCAGTTCTTCGAGCGAACATTTCGTTCTTCGAAATAATGACACCTCCGCTGTCAATTAAACTATTGAAATTTTTCAAGTGAACAAAGGATCGGGGATCGAAGCGTTCGTTTTTACAAATAGGGAAGGATCGACGGGGTCAAGAGAATGTTTTTGAAACCGACTGTGCCCGAGCGAACGACGATCGTTCACGCACGCGGAAGACACTGCAGGGTGCATTCGTGTTGCGGAGCGCACCGATGCACACCACGGGAAATATAAAGTGGTGACGCGAGAGGCGGCCGCGGGGGTGATTGTGCAATTCCGAGCCGCATTGACGGTCCGCGTCCTCGTTGCCGGGGATTTCGCAAGACTATCCTTTCCAGAAATTACCCTATTACCCTAAATTTCTCAGCTTCCGCTGGCCTGACCCTGAACACGTCCGACGACTCTCGCGAATATCTGAGATTCCCAGCCTCCCCGATGATCTACGGCGCTCCTCCATCAAAACGATACAACTGCCGACTTCGAAACGGCGTTTCTGGATTGCGAACGATCCTCCCGTCGATTCCCTAGATTCGCAAACGTTCCGCACGGCTTCCAAATTATCTACACCACTTTTTAGTCTATCGACAAAAATTGATCAAAGCGTTCAGAGCAATTTTACAATACTTTCAATGTTCGATCTACGAAAGGATTTTTGCTAAATTTAATTTTTTTAATTTAATTTTTCTGAGGAAACCTTGCTTTTGATTATATGGTATATTAACACAATATTTACTGGACGTTCAAGATATGAGACATATGATACTTTATAAGAATTACAAAACTAAATTTATTTTTTCCTATTTTTATTAAGATTTGTGTTTCATTTGCTGCAAAAAATTCTTTACAATTCGAAAGATGTTAGTATCCTTTTATAAAGAAGAGTCTCTTGTGATGAAAATGTCAAAAGAAAAGCTACGAATTCTCTAAATATCATGCTATATCTTAGAATTGCTATATCTTTTCAACAATTACATTCACAGAATTTATTCGACGTTCTTTACGGCTTCAAAGTAAGTTGATTCGTCAGGCGACTCCGTATGGCCCGCGATATTTTGCATCCGCAGGCAAATTTCGTTTCCATCCGCGGCAAACGTCCCAAGTTCGAAAATTTCTTGCATCGGCGATCCCCTATGAACCGTTTTGCTCCCCCCATTTACCCCGACTACTCTGTCGTCCCATCGAGTCGCAGTTCCCGAAAACTCTCGCAATCTTCGCGCGAATCTCGCGAGATCGATCGCGGCTGGTCTCGAAGACGCGGTCCCCCGTCAATCCGAAACTCCCGAGCTAGCACAATACACGCTAACAGGAGAGAAATGGTAACAGCTGGAGAGAGAGAGAGAGAGAGAGAGGGAGGGGGGAGGGAGGTCGTGGGGATGAAGAACGTTTTCCACGGGGGTCGGATCGCTCCGGATGCACGGAAGTACGATGGATTCGACGCTTCGTTGCAAAGAGTCAGTGGAAAATGTAGAACTACGTAATTAGGTTACTGAAGAACTGTAAAAATTGCGATCGATGGATTAATAAAATTTCCGTTCAGTTTTCAATGCATAAATAATCGTACTATATTTACTTTAAATCTTTGAAGACGTTTGACTCATTTTAACTCGTTTGAAATAGACTGTCTGACTTATAGCGTGTTCAATTTATATAACTCTTAGCATTATATACATATAAAATTTAATCTTATGATTTGTATAATAGTTATATAATCGAAACAGTTTTTTGAAGTATAACTAAACTTAATAGTATCAAAATTATTTTGAAACGCGATAATTTTTAATGGCGCTTTAGAGTCGTCATTCTAGCGCGAAGTGTTAAAAAATCGTTGAAATTTACTAAAAATACATTGCGGAAATTTGGGCAATTTAATTTATTTGTGAATGCTCGCGGAGGAAATATATTTGCTCAGAGGACCAGGATGCAAGTAGCAACGGCGTGTCAGAAATGCCGGGTCGAGTAGAATCGGCGAACAATGGTCGGACACTGTGCCGCGCGCGCCGGGCAACGCTATTAGTATCGATTCTTCGAAAAACCAGATCTACCGGCGAGTAAATTTCGTTCTACACTTTGTCCACTGTCGAATAAAATATCGTTTCGATCGTGCTATCGCTTACCAGAGACGTTCCTCGCGCGTGTCCACGTACGGTTTTATGTGTTACACGTGTTACGAGAGAAAGAAGTGGAAGATGGGACACAGGGGGAAGGACGGTGTACAGCGGGCGAGTGAGAGAGACGTGAAGTGATGGAGATAGAACGAAAGAGAGAGAGAGAGAGAGAGAGAGATCGTGGAAAAGGGGAAACAAAAGAAATGACAAACGTGACAGCAATAGAGAAAAATATATAGATTCGAGCTGATACGACATCGTGATGCATTGTGTGTACGTACACGCGGAAACACGGACACGTGGCTGTGAACCAGGGCTTTTCCCGTCGATGGATCGACACCCAATGTCGATCGCGATCCTCTGCCTTCGCCTGACCACCACGCGTTCTACCTCAGCCATCGCTGATTTTCTTCTGCTTTCGACGGACGAACAAGAATTCGAAAATGTTTCTACTCGGATTCCCATTTGATGTTTCTTGAAATATTTATTGAAATATGTGGTGCACAAGAATTTTGAACGGCACTGCAGGATGCAAGCAACAATTTTATGGCTGCAAGCATGGACTCCATTAACACGAAACCTACCGAGCACTAAAATCAGAATGACTACCCTGTAGTTGTCTAGAATCTGAGTCATTTTTATTATAATATCAGTTCCAATCAATTAATTTATTTCACTAATTCCAGTGAAAAAGTCTTCGTAATTTCAGTGATTTTAAAATGAATGATATAAAATAGATACACTACTGTGGTAGATTTCGTGTTAATATCGATTTAGAGTAACACGGTGTTCTTAGTTACTTGTTTCGAATTTAATTACCTTGGTTCCCAAGGAACCACGAATTTATTACATTTCTATATAATAATATTTTATGGCGTAATAATAATTTACGAGAAGAAGGATTTAATCAGAGACAGCAAAGTTTGCTGCGATTGAGCGCAGCTTCGCGGCGCGTTCGAATTTGGCGGGAGAATGGCGCGCGAGCAGGTGCGGCAGAGGACCGCGACGAAATTCCCCAGACAGCCCGTGGCCGCCGCGTGCGGACGCGCACACGTACTGTATACATGTCCACGTACGTATAGAGATACGTATAATAAATATAGAGACAGATATATAGATATGTATATATATAGATATATATAGAACAGTCAATAACCAGTCACAAAGTACCTTTTAGTCGAGTAAGCGAGCTTCTCTCTACGCTCGGGCTCAGACTGAAACAGAGATCATCATCGCGTCATTTCTCCACGCGAATAAAACAGTCGGGGTCCGATGGCCGCGCAGCGCTGCCCGCCATCGATCATCGATCCCATGGATCGCGCGAGAACCTACCGCGAGATCGCGGCTCCTGGATCCACACGATCCCCTTCGTCTCCGACAAACTTCCGATCTCGTCGCGATCGATGATAATTCCCTTTGCGAATCGAGCCACCAACGTCGAACATACTGATTTCTTTCTCTCCAATGATTCAGAGTCCAAATATGCTAGGGTGGGGGATGGGGGCGGTATCCGCGATTTTTATCGTATGGTAATGTTTCTTCTGAATCGGAAGTAATTCCGTCCGACAAGGACCCACGTCAGCTTCTTGGACGTCCTTCGGTTTAGTTTTGCTCGACGAAAAATCACCGCGAGCCCCACTAACCTACTTTCGGCCGCGCGATCGCTAATTTCGAAGTGCATTTGCCGCGCACTGGATACTTGCTCGCCGATTATTCTCTGTCAACCATACGTGTCTAAGCGGCGGCCGCGCTTCACACGTTCTACAATACTAACTAGACTGCGGATCTCGCGCCCTGTTCTAACTGGACTCTGCAGAATTTAAAGCATCGGTTTATTCACGTTTGTAATACTTTAGTTTGTTGTTTGAAAATTCAATTATCGCTACCCACAGTATATCCCTTTCGTGTTTCAGCTCTTTTCAAAATTTAATTATCATGATTACTACGATTTGTTTCTTTGGTATTTTGATTGTTTTCGAAATTAATTTATTATTACTACGATTCGTTTTATTAATTATTGTCAAGTAATCGTGATTAATCAATCACTTAAGCAATCGATGCGAACGTAATAAGCTTGTTGATCGCGACTGATACAGTAAACATTAATTATGATTATATTTTTACTACAATTAACTAAAGAATTCGGCGTTATGGTTCTGAATAGGTTTTTTGAAAATTTACATGGATATATCGTATAAATAAAGATGAGAAAATATAAATGGAATGAATAGGATTTTCATCCTCTCGCGGACAATTTTCCTGCAAGCTTCCGAACCACCCGAAGTCTTCGTAAACAAAATTTCCCCGGCCCTGATAAAACTGTCGACTCTCATCCGGCTAAAGAGATTCCACCCGAACCCGCGATAAAGAGAGGTCGATCAAAAAATATTCGCCCCCGATAAAGAGAATCTACGCCGGATCACCGTAAAGCGATTTCGCCCGGCTCGCGACCCTGTGGCGCGGTTTTCTCCGTGAAAATAATCTTTACACCGTCGAGCAGAGAACTTTCCGAGGAGTTTCCGCGAGGCGCCTTCGTTCGGGCCAAGCGATTGAAAATATCCGCGCGCGCGCGCGCACGCGGCGATCTCGGGGAAAGTGGGTTAGTGAGGCGAGACGTTTTCTCTCGCTCCGGGACGCTAAACGATCGATCATTGCTCGCTCGATTCGACTACCCCGTCGACCTGTGCGACCCCCACCTTTCCGGCCGGGTCTCGATCGTTTTCCCGGGGATCGGGATCCAGGAGGATCCACCCTTCACGGGGATCGATTTACTTACATGATGCCTGGCTGAGCTCAGTTTGGGTCTATCGCACACTGGACATTGCTCGGGCCGGCGAATCGCCGGATAGCGCGTTCGAACTCTGTGCACGGGTTCCCGGCGCGGCCGGAGAACGCATAATTCTTTGGTAACGGCGCGACGATGGTTTTGCGGCGCGGAAAGGTATCATGGCTTCCCCGGATAGTCGCTGCCATAACTCTCGATACTTTCCGATTGAAGTTTTCGGCCGTCGCGGTACGCGGGGAGACAGCTTCGCTCGAGATGTCTGACGGTTTAGTTGCCTCGGACGAGGCTCTAGCTACTCTTAACACTTGGCCGATCGAACGAGTTTTGTCACTATTACATCTTAATCTGTATTCAATTAAATACTTTTCTTTCCATTATAAAACACAGTTTTAATTAAACTCTGTTAATACTTTGACTGTCGCGTCAGTCATACGTAACTAACAGATTTCTCTAAAATTTAACCCCTTGCGCTATAATAACGAGTCAGACTCGTGGTGAAGATATTTTATGCAAGCTCTATTAAATATGAATATTATTAATTTCTTCTACATCGGAGTAAAAATAAATTCTTCTGTTATCAAAGTATAGAAACAAAGGTAAATAAAGACGATACAGGAAGGATAAATTTTTTGGCCCTATTAGAAAAATTATTAAGTACGAATAAGTGTTAATATCATCACAGCATAAAAGGAGTGATAGTGCAAGGGATTAAATACTTTTCCTCCCATTATAAAACACAGTTTTAACCAAACTCTGTTAATAATTTCACTGTCGCGTCAGTCATACGTAACTGACAGATTTGTCTAAAATTGAATTTTTAAAACTGAACCTCTTAATTATAATTTCTCAATTTTACTGAGATTTTCAAGAGATATGAATATCGAATATATAATCGATGCCATATAAGTTTTCTATACATATAATCCTCGTTTAATCGAATAAAATACTTTAATTCTACGAAATTTTTGAGGGTCTCATTGCGGTCGTGGAAGTGTTAAGAATGGAATTGAAAAGATAATTTTACGTCTTAATCTTTTCTTTACTATCGCGCTGTTGAGCCATCGTTCTCGACAGAAATTGTTGCCGGTAAAGCGGCGATAATTTCGCGTCGAGTTGCCGCGCGCCGAGAGTTCGATCGCGCGGTCCGCGCGGCGATCGTCGCCGATCGATGGATCGCGACGGTTGAACGCGAGCCAGCGGGAACGGGGGGCGAGAAAATGATCATTCCCGATCGAGCCTCTTCGTCCCCGGATACCGTGGGACCACCCACGGCTTGATTCTCGCGACCTTAATCGCGTTGTTAGATGTTTGTTAGTGAACTCGTCAGGCAAAACAAAGCGGACAGGGGTGTGAGAAGCGCGCGCGAGAGACGCGCAGGTTCTGGAATCTGTCGTGAGTCGAAGATCGTTCAAGATCACTGCAGGTCGACTCCACCGGCGGGTCTCCACGGACGGGACAAACGAAAGAACCAAGGGAGCAGGAGCAAAAAGGGCTACAGTCTCTGTAAATTCGTGGTCTTTTTTTCACTTCGTCTTTCCTTTCCGTCTTTTAGCTTGCGATCGCGAAGCCTCCGGATGATCTTTTTTCTGGATCTTTTTTCTGGATATCATTCCCGATGCTTTTTCAACCGGGTGTTCGGCACCATCGGTGCGCACGCATTCCGTGGTGCTTGGTACTTACAGCATGTTCCCCAACAATCAAACGCAACGCAACGGGAAAACGCGTTCCCGTAGTAGTTTCGGTTCGCTTTTCGTTACGGGGGTTACGTTCGCTTTAACATTATTTCACCAGCTTCCGGCGGCCATGCGAGCCTGTGTCCCAACACCGAGGGCTACCGCGGGGGTGGAACCACAGCTGGAAGCGATCCGAGGAGATTCACGAGTCTCGTGTTTCTTGTTTGACCACCGTTCTCGTCGCGACCCGAAACGGAATTTCAATCGTTTCCTTCGATGTTGCTCGAGTCTACCGCACGTGGTCAGAGTTAGGCAAAATTTATTAGAATGACGGACGAACGATGAAGGCTGACGAATTCAATTTGATTCGATCGAATGAAAATTAGATGAGAACTGATCCGATTCAAATTTGATTCGAATAGGAATTCGTTTGACTAAGATTTGATTCGAATAGGAATTCGTTTGACTAAAATTTGATTCGAATAAGAATTCGTTTGACTAAGATTTGATTCGAATAAGAATTCGTTTGACTAAGATTTGATTCGAATAGGAATTCGTTTGACTAAGATTTAATTCGAATAAGAATTCGTTTGACTAAGATTTGATTCGAATAAGAATTCATTTGACTAAAATTTGATTCGAATAAGAATTCATTTGACTAAGATTTGATTCGAATAAGAATTCGTTTGACTAAGATTTGATTCGAATAAGAATTCGTTTGACTAAGATTTAATTCGAATAAGAATTTATTCATGCAGCAATTCATAATAATTGACTTGAAGAAAATGGATAGAGTGCAAAATGTTTTTCTACAGTTTATTAATGTATAAATCTTTCGAATTATTGAGATAAAACATTCGATAAATAGGAATTTATTCAGATAATTATATTCAAAAAATATTTACTCAAAAGAGTCCGAATAATGCCAAACTCTGAATACAGACTGCTAGACTCGTTGATTTTCGAAAATATTTTGGGCTAGCTGCAAATTTGCTATAGGAACAAATCGATACTCTATTCTAGATTTATTCGAGATTTATTTAACGATTTAACGAGGCTGCAGCACAAAATGTCGACAGATCAGCCAACGACGTCCGCGGAAATCGGTGTTTCGTTTCGCAGTGCGACGCCGCGAGCCGGGGTTTCTCTCGTCACCCTGTACACCGGTGGAATCGCGCACGGTTCTAGGTGTCACATAGTCTCCGGGGATTGCCCGGGTATTTTTTTACACGGTTCTAGAACGGGGTCAAACAAGTCAGACGATTAAACGAACCCCTTCCCATCGATTTTCCAGGCCGTGCAACCCCTAAAGAGCCCGCCACGTGTTAAGGCGCTCAGTTAACGCTCGCTGCCAAGTTTTCGGCTGACGGCAGGACCTCGCGGCTCTTCGTCGGAATATTTAAAAAAGCTAATCGGCCCCGCGCGGAACCTATGAAATTCTAATTCGTGCAACGCGTTAATTAGAAATTCCGTACGCCCCGACCCGAGCCCCGCCGAGCACGGCCGCGGCCGTCCATTCGACCTGATAAACACCTATCGCCTAATTCCGCGCGTTCCTTTTTTTACCCCCCCTCGCGATTGGAACCGATCCAAAGACGTACTAATTTCCCTTACGTTATACAGCACGGACTGTTGTTCTAATTCCGCTTGAAACCGCTGCAAATTTTTTCGATCGTTTCGTGGAACTTGTCCCAAAGAGGGTGAAACCAGTCGGTGTTCTTTTCTCCTTTCGGTGACACGATTTCAACGAAATCCCGTATAAATCTTTGTCCCCCGATGTTCCCCGCGCGTTCGCCGGACTGCAATATTTTCGTTCGACGTAAACGGAACGGTATTTTCGGTTCGAGATGAGAATAAGAAGAGCCGCGAGATCTTGGATCGAGGTGGGGGCCGCGATACGGCGACCCCCGGTTTTTCGACAGCCTGAAACGTAATCGCCGGCTTATGCATGAGAATTTCCAACATGGCCACGATGCTTTCGGTCACGTACCCGTTTGCGAATGAGGCGAATCCATTCCGCGATGGCCGTCCTCGGGCCTGAGGACCGGCGAGAACGTCGGCGCGCTCGAAACGGACACCGTCGGGGGCTTTTCAGTCTTGTCGTTCCTTATCAGTTGGTGCACCGGTGGTGGGCCTGCAAAAATCCCAATTAATATTTGTTAGACACGGTCAACAATTAACCTGCTAGGTTAATCTACGTACGACGTGTATACACGTCATAAGGAAATGGCAATTTTATATCTTATAATAAATATACTTCTCCCACGATTTATGTCAAAATGTTTATGGTGACATAATCATAAATTTCGCACGGTTGAGGATATTTGTAGAACAATTGTCAAAAAGATTATACACAGTATGATCGATAAAACGCGTAACAAAATTTATTTTCTAAACATATCGACGCAGCTAATTGGTTAAAAGAAGCAGAAAGAAAACAAGTGAAATCAATTGTTGTTACCTTCGAAACAACAGGACAATATGTATTAACCCTTTGAACTAGAGTGGCGACTCCGCGGCGCCATTGAAATTGTTGTAACAGGTACCAAAATTATTTTGATAGATATCGTCGATGCTTAGATTGAAAAAATGGTTGAAAGCGTGTAAATGTTATATAAACCCCGAGAATCAATTTCATATGCAGAGAATGCATTTTGTTACATAAAATGGAAATATTAGAAGCCGGAGAAATGATTTCAGATTTCCAGTTAAGATCGCTTCGCGTGCAAAGGGTTAAAATATATCGCTGAATAAATCTCGGAATTGTTCTAAACATCGTCAATATCGTGAAGTATTGTCAATTGAAAAAACAGTCCGACGGTTAACGACGCATTTATCGCCGATTTCACCATCAAAACGAATCGTTAAAGTATGGTTGTTTTCATAAAAAAGGTATCGCGGCTAATAGTTTTCCAGACGAAGCCGGACCGAAGGTAAACGCGGCCGAGATGGCGCGTAAACTCGAAAGGCGGATTTCCAGCGATTAGGCGAGCCGCATCAAGGCGATCCGTTCGCAATCCGAGTGTACGAGCTAAAGATCAATCGACTGGACAATCCCGGGGTGTCCTTGGCACAGAACCGCTCCCCAAGGCTAGAGGCGTTAATCCCGGAAGAAGGGCGATCTCTTTCGGCGAGATACAGCGCGCAGCGGGGAGTAGCATCTTGACCAAACGGATTTACGAATGCGCGCCGCGTAGAACAAGCGGCGGCGACGGTGCGCGCCGCGCCGCGTCGGGTCGTTTCACGCTCGTAAAATTAGTTTCGTTCGCCGGCTGATATTTACGTCAGCCGTTAATTTAACGACAATACAGTCAATCAACCGTTCCGCCCCCTCACCCTCTGCTCGCTCGCTCGGCCTCCCAACCCCCCCCCCCCCCCCCCCCCCTCCCCCGCCGCCGCCGCCTGTGTGCCTCTCTTACGCCTACGCCGCCATAAAGGCAACGTATGTATGATAAAAAGGGAGCACGGAGAATGCGGTTGGCCGTGGTCCAGGCATGCTTATTGCCGGAATTTTTCTCCGTGTATATTTTGCTTGAGAAAGTGGTCATTTTATTCTGTCCGTAAATTCCGTCTATCCGGCGTCGTTGGCCCCACCCCCATCGCGACCACCACCCCTCCCTCCCTGTACCCTCCCTCCCTCCGAGCCCCTCTGAAATAGCATAAAGTCAAAACTTTTCGGCCCTGGGTCTGATCGAGCT
The DNA here is from genome assembly GCF_028453695.1 of Augochlora pura. Classification (NCBI taxonomy): domain Eukaryota; kingdom Metazoa; phylum Arthropoda; class Insecta; order Hymenoptera; family Halictidae; genus Augochlora; species Augochlora pura. The sequence continues at coordinate 2,553,683 of NC_135780.1, forward strand.
TCCACTTCAATCCCCCCTCCCCGCCTACCCCCTGTCCCGTATCCTCGCCACCCGACCAACGCTATCTATCCTGTTCCTTCTCGTTTTTATTTCTTGCTATCTTGCGGGAATTTATGCGCCGCCGCCGCCGCCGTTGTGCAATTATTCCATTAATGTATTCCCCCGCGCGGAATCGCGAAGTTCGCTAGCTCGTTCGCTCGCCTCATTGCTGTTTTTTTTCGGGGGGAGCGGTTCACGCGCGACCCTCGGAGCCGCCTGCTAAGGCTGATGGTTCCAATCGAACCTATGGGATACCCATGGGATAGCCGGTTATTGGGAGACACGGAAGAATGTTCAGCGCAGCCTGATACTCTCGCAAGATATTTGAGATACGTGAAACGAACGAGACAATAGAGCCGCGTAAAACTGTGACGAAAGTTCCAATTTGATGACGAAAAAATTGCACGGTGGAAATATTACGGTAAAATAATATGCAAAGGTTTATTTTAAAAGATAATTTATCTTTCGATAACTCTTATTTAACGCATCCCGTGCCACGTGTACCATCGATGGTACATAACACACAGTACACAAAAATAGATTATAACAAATCTAGAATTAAAGAATTAATTTCCACCACAAGAATAGATCGTAATGAATTTGTTTTATTATTATATACAATTATTAATAATTACAGATAATATAGCTAGTTTTAGTGAGAGAACAAATGACTAGAGTGAAGGAGTCGAGTAAAAATAGCTCGGCATAGAACGTGTTAAATACTCAAGTAAATTAAATTCTGTATTTCGATTATATACCGCATTAAATTTTGATTTTCGAACTAATAATATTATTAAATCAACATTTTCTGGCAGTGAACTATTGCATCAAATTTGAAAACAAAATTGAAAGATTTTATCATGTTATTTCCACCGTTCAATTTACAAACCGTCAGATTTTCCCTTTTTACCCTTTTTACTTTTTTACCCTTAACCGTCGGAATTTTAACCCTTTGCACCCCAGTAGTGACTCTGAGACACCACTAGAATTGTTGCAGAACGTTCCAAAATAATTTTTATATTATGAAACATTTGATTTCAAAAATTATTAAAAGTATCACCGTTGTTGCACGAGTTACAAGATTCAATTTCGTATGCATAAAATACATTTTGTCATATAAAATAGAAATGCTATATGTCGGAGAACTTGTTTTAGAATTACAATTAAAATGGCTTCGTGTGCAAAGGGTTAATTTTCATCAATTGCACGCAGTTTTATTTCCACTTGTATTTTATATATCTCGTATATCTTATGAAACACCTGGGGTTGCCTGTGACGTCTTTGTCTACCTGGGTATCTCACCCAGAGAGTCAGACAGATATCCGAGTATCTCATAAGTAAGAGCTCTATTTCCTGCCCCTATTCGTGCTCCGGACGATTCGGAGAGCGTTTGATATCGCGAAAGAGAATATTCGTTCAAGATAATCACTTTGAAACGCGACTCTCCGTTTCGAAAAACGATGGGACGAACGAAATGAGCAGGAAATCCTTACTCGGCTCGTAAAGGGCGCGGAGGTTTCCCAAAGGAAAAACAGGGTAATCTCGTCAGCCGTCGAAATTAGCGCGGGAAACACTTTTCTAGCGGACTCTCGAGAGTACCGGTCACATTTTCTCCCTCTCCCTCTCTCTCCCCCTCTCTCTCTCTCTCTCTCTGTGCTCTTTTTTTCGGGAAAAGCCTCCGCCATCCGGAAGTTATTCCTCTTTTTCATCTCCATCCAGTGACTTCCGTTCCGGCGGGGGTTATCGTTTGATCGATGAAAGAGTTAAGAGGGGCGAGGGCAGAGCGGGGGGAGGGGTGGGGGTTGGGGAGGTGTGGGCCGGGCCTCGGCCCGGGGGTGGAAAACCCGGGGGGGTGAGGGCGTGATAAAGGGAGGCCGACGGAGAATAGAAAGAAAATAGAGGAACGGAAAGGGAGAAATATAGGGAAAATGATCTATAGAACGCTGAGCAAAGTAGATCCCGATAACAAAGGACGCTCCGATAAGCCGCCGGATGAGATTGAACCCGGGGACAAAAAACGTCCAACCTCTGACCGCTGCAAATTTGTTACTTAAACCGGCCTGTGCGCGGCTAGAGTCGATTCAACCGCTACGCGCGAGCATCGATTCATCGGCCCGGATTGTTCTACATTACCTTCTCGCGACCAACAAATACTAATACTACGACCAACAAATACTAACATTACGACCAACAAATACTAACATTACGACCAACAAACACTAATTAAAATAATTGCTAAAGCAAATGCCGTGTTTTGTTGCGAAGGAAAGAAAATCGTGTTGAAAATGAATGTCAAGAAATCGTATTCTATCGGCACTTCGATCATCTACGAATAGAGCTCCCGACGAATAGAGCTTCTATTTGATACAACAGTACCTCCTTCATTAGTTATAGCAAAATAGTGTCCGCAAATTCCTTTGGGATTCTTGAAATTCCTGAGACTTTCAGCGACTTGTTAACACATTGAATGCTACACCAGCGACCACAAAAGTCGCGTAGAATTAAAGCATTCCACAAAATCAATATAAAATTGAAAAATCGTGCTGTAACGTGAGAACAACGTTATCATCGTTCTCGCGTCTCGCGTTTCGTATAAAATTCCGAAGATACGATCCGTTAGCGTAAAAATACGTGCGACGTGTCTGCCAAAATGTTAAAGTAAACACTTCGTTAACGATCTACGAGAACAAGATCCGAAACGAATCGAACAACATTCCGAGGAGAACAAAGAATTTCTTAATCTACTTCTGAAAGAACTGCATTTCGCGTATCTGACACGCGCCGTTTCACTCGAGGGAAATAGGAGACCGACGGCGAGGCAGAATGGAATAAATTCTGACGCGAAGACTCGACTCGTTTCCTGATCGAAGTTTCGCAGTTTCCGTGCAACAAATTTATTTTTACAGTCGCTAAACTATTGTGCAACCGGGCGACTATGGCGCTCTGAATGGATGGTCTGTGTCGCAGCCGGCGATTCCGCATAGCGATAAGTGTCCTCGGATGGGTTAATTTTAGTGTCGCGCCGGAAAAAAGGATAAAAATACTGTAAAATCATGGTTTCGCAAACGGCGGCCGGTAAACAAGGTCTCTGCGCGGTCGAGGTACAAGGAGAGAGCGCGCGCGAGAGAGAGAGAGAGCGAGAGGAATAGAGAGAGAAACAGACAGATAGAGAGAGAGAGAGAGAGAGAAGCGTCGGCGTCCCGATGCATCGCTTTTGTGACGCGTTCGATTCGCGCCGCTGCGCTGGGAAATCACAACGCAACGATTCGGAAACGTTTCATGTTACCCGGCTGGCAGCGGATTTAGATTCCTTCGAATCACAACGCGTTAGACTTCTTGGCGTTTGAAGTAACGATTTGTTGATCTCCGCAGCTTCGGATCGCAACGCGTTGTGATCGGCCGACGCTTTTAGACAAGACAGGCCCGTGCTTTCCAGACGCTGGGGAATTACATTGTCTCGGTTTCCCGCGGTTACCGGCTTCAAGACGTGTTGATCGCTCTGCCATTCGAATCACAACGGCCTGATTCTCAAAGCCCGGGATCACAACGCGTCGATTGTCCGAGCTCCGTGTTGCGACTTCTTCGCTCTCGACGAGTAAGAGTTCGCTGCGTCGATTCTCAGACTTCAAAGTCGCAATGCATTGGGTCTCGCCGCTGGGAATCGCAATAATTCGCGTCGTTGTGCCAAGGATTCGAATTTTATTTCTTAGAAGCATTGTTGTCCGTAATATTTTAACTCTTCGGTTTGGGAGTTAATGTATTCTTGCCATAAGTTTTACCAGATCGCAACTAACGGATTTTTAGCGCCGAGAGTCACAGAAAGTCGCTTGTGCAAGAAACTGCAAAGACTCCCAGCCTCGAAATTCTATCCATTTCCATTAGAAATATTTTGCATCATAAATCACAGATTCTCAGCGCTGAGACTCGAAATCAAAGCATTTCCAAGCTGAGAACTGATTTTTAAAACCATCCCGACCAAATCAACTCTCAGCTTTGAAAATAAGCTTCCTTCGATTCCGAAGCTTCCGTATCACAGCTGACAGAGTCTCAGCGCTGCAAGTCGGAAAGTATCGCATTCCCAAACCCCGGACTCCAAGCATACGACCTTCGTACCGTTCCAAATCCCATTAACCGAATAGCGCGCGCGCTGGAAATCTGAGCGTTCCGTTGTAAATTAATCCCGCAACAAGCCAGTGATCCGGCTCCGCGATGTATCGGGACGCGACACGCAGCGCGTGGTAGCGTTGCAGCGTCGCAGCGTCGCATCGTTGCGAGTGTCGCGTCGCCGAGCTTGCAGCTGCAGCGGCTCGTCGCCGCGGAACCGGGTGACAGCGTGCGCGACCACTAAAAATAAGGGCGAACGTAGAGGTTTTGAAACTCACTGAAGCTAGCCGCTGGCTGAGCATGATCCGCGGCCGTGGCTGCGGACGGAGGGGTGTAGCTGCTGCAGTAGTACGGCGGGTGCTCTATTTTGATCGCGTTTATTTGAGGCTGCATGTCGCTGAGGTCATGCAGTATGGACGCTGAAACCAGACACACATTAGCGGTTACGGATCCTCGCGCGTTCGTACGTCATCCGGCTCCTCCTCGTCGTCCTCTTCGAAGTCGTCGCAGTCGTCGCAGTCGTCGTGCCCGTCGCCGTGGCCGTCGTCATCGTCGTCTTTTAGTACGCGCTCGCGTCGCGGTCCCGATTCCCCCGTGGAAATCGCACTTCCGCGCGGTTCGCACCGAGAAAGCTTCCCCATCCCTTCGCAATTCTTTCCGCCAAACTTTTCCAACCCCAACCCCCCCTCCCCTATGAAAACTTTCCGAACCGCGGCTCTATACTCGAACTAGCGACGGATCGTTGGCTAGCGATTTCTCCGAAGCTGGTTTAGATAGAGTTCTGTTGAGGCCTGAGAGCTGATCGAAGGAAACGGGAAGCTTCGATGCAACGCGGTTCAACGCTAGAATTACAGAACCCTGAGCACGATATCGTGGCCATGACAAGATTAGATTTGCTCATAGTTCGTATAATTTCAATTATAATGCTGCAGAGGCTGTCGTATCTGAACATTTATTTCTAGAATATTCTGTTGTCTAACCATTGCCTTATTTAAATACATAATCGCCCAATAGAATTAAATTATTTGAGAATAGATCGTTCCGATATTAGGATATTTTAAGAATAAATGTTCGTACAAGATATTCGATACTGTCCGATAATTCTAGCGTTAAAACTTACTAAACTAGTAGCTCGGACACACTGTTCTCCAACCCCTTGCACTGGAATAACGAGTCAGACTTTGGCCATGAAGATTTCAAACACTGAATACAAATATTACTTATTTCCTCGAAATTTAAATTAAACTTGATCGAAATTTAAGAGAAAAAAACGCCTGGTTTAATCGGGGAAAGGTTTAAGGCGAACGAAACGCTAATGAACGCAGTCGTGAATGAAATTGCGGTGCAAGGGGTTGAGAGAAGGATCCGTTCGGAAAAAAAAAACCGTTCGCGAAATCGAAAGCGACTCTCCAGCCTTGTCGCGGGGAACGATCTTGGGCGAACAGCGTCGGTCCTGGTGAGGGATCGGTTAATTAATCGCCGGCCGGCCATTAGAATACGCTCCAGTTACACGTTCCGCTGAATCAGCGGCCCCGTAAAATAATAGGATTCCAGTTTGTCGCAGTTGGCGACGCGTAAATATAGGGATCCACCGTGCACGACGGTCAACGACCAATTAGGTTGAGCTAGTGCCGTAGAATTTGCATCCTGTGTAAGCAACTCGCTCGTAAACCCTGCGTCCTCTCTGCTAGAGACACTCCGGGGATCGCGAGACCTCACGACGCGAGGGCTGTCCACCGAGCGACCCCCCCCTTCCCCTTCTCGTCCTCCCTTCAACCTTCCCTGCCGGCCTACCGGCCAACCCTCTCCTCGAGCCGCCTCCAACCCCACCCCCCCCCCTCTCCCCAGAAATATCTTCCTGACTTCTTTGGCCCGCCAGTAATTTACGCGGCAACGACGATTGTATTTCTCGCGGACCGGTCTAGTAATTTTATGTCCGGAATGGTGGCAGCGGCCCGAGAAACTATTCCGTTTCCGTGACGGGTAATTTAAATTCTCGCCAGGGGGGGGGGGGGGGGGGGGGGGGGGGGGGGGGGGGGGCGAGCGCGGAACGATCGTCCCTGAAAGACAAAGGGCTGACTTTGCGGAGACATAACCCCGGAATAGAGGAAAATATATACACGCGGATCGTTTCGTTTTTCTTTCTCTCGCCTTTTTCTTTTTTTGGAGACCTTGGACATCGGCCGCGCGGAGACATTGTTCTCGAGCACGGCGCTCGAAAAGTTATTTCAACCCCTTCTTCGTTGTCGAGGCGATGTTTTGGAATTTTATGCGATCGAGTGTTCGCGGTACTCTTCGAGTTTCAACGCGACGACTCTGACAAAAATTACTATAAAGGTCGCATGAAAATAGGACAATCGGTTTTATAATTAAATTGCAGATTTTATACATTTGAAATTGACCAGTTACAACTTAAAATAGCGTAAAAATTAAAAGCATCGTCGAAGTAATATTTTCAGCTGATTAAAGAACGAATTAGCTGTTTGGTATCTATTCCTTGAAATTGCTGCAGACAATTTTTATTCTCCGTAAAATCCGCAGTCAATTCATAATGTAATAATAGGGGAGGCGACATTTACTATGGAAATTACTTATGTAATAATCTCGCAGATGCAAACCAATTTTGAGTCACCTCATAGACTGCTCTAAAAATCGTAAAAATTTTACTTTACTGCTAAAAAAATAAATAACCGAGGTGGCGTCGAAGTTTTCCTCCTTCAAAGACAAAGTAACTACACACGTTACATTTCTGCCTATACTAAATTTCCTCGTGCTTAACAAACGGCTAGAAGTTTGAGTTTGGTACCAGCGAAAGCGGATCATTTCAATATACATGTACGTTCGATACATCGAAGGAATAATATAGTAAAGGTTGAAAACAGTCTAAAACAATCCACCCGTTTCAGAGATTAGATAATTCCAAAGGATCCAAGGGATCGCTACCGTTCGCGACCGATTGTCTAAGACAAGTTCCGTTCCCCGCGCGGAACTTCGGAAATTAGGAGAACTCGAGCGGAAAGAAGAGAGAAGCGCAGAATTCCTGCGGATCGATCGATTCCTCGAAGACGATCGAATGCAGAACCGAGAACCGTAGCACCGTCCGCGGATTCCTGGAAAGAAGATCGTAGGAGGGGGGAGGGGGGTGGTCGGAACAATGCGGGGGTTGATTCTGTAAGACAGAAGTACGCGAGAACGGAAGGAAACGGCGTTCTTGCCGGTGGCTTCGAAAGATCGAGGCCCGCCCCGGAGCTAGAGAGGAAAAAACGACAGACTGGAAATTCCTAACCCCGATACATCTGAAAGGGAAAGAATTATCGTCTGAAAGGCTGTCCGTTCCAGGATCATCGATAGAAAAAAAGAAAAAGAGAAAAAAAGAAGACAAATAAGACGGCGAGAGCATTGTCGAAAGATTCAATTGGGGGAAGCGGTTTTGTCCTCGATCCCGAGGCCCGGCCGAGCCCCGTCGCCGAGGTCCCAATTACAGAATTAGTTCGAAAACCGGTCTCGGCGGGAGCACACGGATATTTATTCGGCTCGACGGAGTTCTAACCGGGTTCCGGATGCTGACGCGGATCCATCGTGGTACAGGTGCGCCCTCGGCCGTTCGCCGCTCTTCTTTTTCCAACGTTTTTTCAACCGCCGCCGCCCCGCCGCCCCGCCCCCGCCACCGCCCATCCACTTTTTCCCTTCCGCTCCGACGGATCCGGCCCGCGTCCCCATCCCCCCAGAAAATGGCTTTGATACGATTCCCGAATCGCAATTCCTTTCGGCGAGGGTGATGTTTTGAAATGGTCGATCAATTTGTACGTTTCGTTCTTTTTTTTCTCGCGGACCGGCCTCGTCATTTTCTGCGGCCGCGGTGCATCCCGGGGAAATGCGCTGCGGAACGGGTTAATGATCGTCGCGTACCGTGCTTCGATACCGGAAACAGTTCGATGCCTTTCTGCGAGATCATTTAGTAATTTCACACGAGAAATCAAAGACCGGGGAGGAGATAGATTAATATATCTATATTGTACGAATATACTACGCGAAATATTTAACGAAATATATAGGACTGTTTCTAGCGATCGTCGAAAACACGTGAAACCATATTCAGAAATTTAGGAAGTCATTTCCCAGGTTTTATAGATCTTACAAAGTTTACTATATAATTTTATTTCCATAATTAGAAGAACTGTAATTGTATTTCTTTAATTTGTAATGCTTTTATTCGGTTGCGAAAGTTGCAGGTTAAATTTTATGTATCTTTTGCGACTTGAAACAATTTTAACTGTATATTTAGTACAATTTTTCCGACTGGCAGTATTCCGATTTAGTCTGAGAAAGTGCATTTATACACATCAAATAACACATTTATAAATCTAGAAATTGATAATATAAAAATTCTTTTGGATTCTCCATTCGAGTGCTAAGGGTTAAAATACAAGGAAAATTATTGTGAGGGCACAGTATGCAAGGGGTGGCATTTGAAGAAGAGTCCGTCGTGCCTTAACCTTTTAGATACTACACGCCACTATAGTGGCTTTCGCGAATGGCTCGTGCTTTACTCAATTGTTTTATTATTTATTAAAGCAAACAATTCAAGTGAAATTGTGTATATACAATATATTAAGAAAAGAATATATGTTATTAGTACTATATGCAGATATCCGGAAAAAATATATATTAAGAGAAAATCGTAATTTAGTTACGAAAAACTTTATTTGCGAAAAAATCCTGCCGTATCTAAAAGGTTAAAATGAAATTTCGATGGTCCACAGGTTCTAATTCTGGCCGTACGTGCCGTTTTCCAACCCCCCTTTCGAATTCCATAACAGAGAGAAAGAGAGAGAGAGAGAGAGAGAGAGAGATCCGCAGCCCCCTCGGGGTGGTGTGCAGCAGCAGCGTGTTTCTATTATGGCCCGTCTTGCACGTCACGCCACCGACAGGATATTCTTCTCTATTTCACATCATCCAGGGCCGCGCGCGTCCCCGCGGAAATTGCACCCCTTTTTATCCGGAGCTCTACGTGGCTCCGAACATCGGCCGGAAAAAAAGCCCCGGAAAATACCGGGCGCGCGGCACACACCCACCCTGCGGGCCTCTCTTCCACCCTTTTCCCTCGGTTCCCCCGCGCGCGCGCGCGCGCTCGCATGCACACATGCAACGTGCCGCCGCCGTTGCGCCCCGTGCACACGGCCGCCGTTTTCCCCGTACGTGTGTCACGTCGCATTGTTGACAAAAAAGAAAAAAAAATAGAGGAGAAAGGAGAGCGAGCGAGCGAGTCGGAGAAATAGAGAGAGCGAGAGAGAGAGAGAGAGGGAGAGAGAGCGAGGGGGCGGATGGCGGCCGGGAACGGAAAAAATTCGTCGAAAATCGCGCACGGCGGCGCCGGGCCGGTGATTCAGGAATTTTTATTCTGCGAGAGGGACACTCTCTCTCGGCCGGCGACCAGGAACTTTGCGAGAATCTCCGGGAAAATTCGGTGGCGGGTTGGGGGCGGGGGGGGGTGGGGGGGGGGAGGAGGGTGGCGGCTGAATACGGATGGTTAACCCTCTGCGAGGCGGCTCCATAGCTCGAGGAGAGCCGTGATGGAAAAACGTCGGCCCCCGATCGCGGAGAAATTGTTTCCGAACGAGGAGCCGGGCCACCCTTTCTCCCTAGACCGACCTGAAAATTCCCTAGGCTCTCTAGAGAAAATTGTGGAAACGCGGGAGAACGAGGGTGCGAAGCGAAGTCGCACCCCCGCCGCTCGGGACGCGGATGAACTGGTTTAACACTTTGCAGACGAGTGGCGACGCTAAAGCACTATTAAAAATTGTATTCTATCATGATTAAAAATGATTAAATTATTTATTTTTAACTTAGAACTGCTGTAGGAGCCGCAAGACTTAAAATAACAGATCAGAAAAACTATCGTGGACTTTGAAATCTTTTAAAATGAATTCGTCTGTAAAGAGTTAAAACGAAGCCACCGCAAAATATCCGTATACGTGTATTTAACATATTCATTTAGAATATTTATTTAGCAAAAATATTTCATAAAATACGTCGTCGGAATGGATAATCAACGAATGGAAAGCGACCGTTTAAAATAACTTTAAGCGCGACAATCTAACTTGTCGCCGCGAAGAAAGAAATCCCAACCCCCGTCGCGAAATGAGTTGTCGGAAATTGAATTTCCCGGTTAACAGGTTAAAGTTCCCGATCCCTCGAAGTTCGCGAGACTTTCGGAGCGGAATCGCGACGGGGACGGGGCAAGGAGTGAGTCCCGATGAATTTTTGAGGTCGCGGTTTAGATTGGATCGAGTCGTACCCGAAATGTGAAATATGAAAGGCCGGCTGAGAGATTCTAATCAAGATGAAGAACCCGCTAGCTCCCTCGGCGAGCACTTAGCCGAAAGTTATGGCGCTGGTAAACAAGCTGGAGGACGTGCCACGAGTAGAGACGCTCCCGAGCAATTCACTTAACCAAGGATCATCGTGTACCCATAAAACGGACCGGCGCACGGACCCGTGTTTATGGGGACCTTCCCTCATCGCGATGGTTGCCGCGCGGCCATAGAGTCTCGTCGTTACCAGGTGGACCCCTTTACGAGGAGCATTGACTTGGATCGTTTATTAACCCTCGCAGGGCGACATGTCAATGGTCGGTGTCTCAAGTCGTCGTTTGATTATTCCAGCCTAGTCGATTAAATAAAATAAATAGCCGTTCAGTTAACCAAACAGAAGGCATTAGAATAATGTAAGAATCATGTCCCAATAATTTTAATGTGTGGAGGATATTAAAAAGAGAAATACAGTGGCAACTGTATGGGTAAAGACACTTGAGAAACTGTATAACTTTTTCTAAAACTGGATTAAATGATTCAAATTTGTTTTTGGCGACGCACTAAGATCTTTGGACAGCAACAAATACAGTCTAGATTGATAATTCTAAATTCGATAATAATCCGTCAGGAAATCCCTTTCAGGGAAACGCGCAGCAATGAAATACGAAAGCTGAGGAAGAACCGAGGAAGAAGAAGAAGAAGAACGAAGAAACGAGATGAGGAAACAGCTTGGAATCGATGCGACCACCCTCGTAAGGTATACACGCGAGGCTGCCTAAGTCAGCGATGCTCTCAGCGGAGCAGCATTCTGTGCTAAAAAGAGGGAAGAAATTAAGAAATGACGTGGGAATCGAGATGCAAGGATCGGACGGTGCGGGTAGGACGCAGCCGGGTCGGGCCGAGAGGAGGACACGGCGGCTGCGGGAAGGTTGCGGGACCGGGAGGGGGATGGGGATGGGAGAGGACGCGGAGACGCGGAGACTCGGGAGAAAGAGAGGCTGCGAGGCTCTCTCAGCAGTCTCTGAGGCCGTGAGCATTGTTCCCCGTCTATTAATACACCGGGTTGCATACTAATCTCCTGCCACGGTGACGCGGAGGGGATTACAGGGGAATGGGAGGATGGCAAAAGGAGGAGGAGGAGGAGGAGAAGGGTGGTGGTGGCGAACGGGGGTCGGGAGAACGAGGCGGAAGGAGGGAGGAAGAGGAAGAGGAGGAGGAGGAGGAGGAGATGCATACGTCGAGGCTCGCGCCGCTTCTCGATACGCGCTCCCCTGCCCTATTATTCCATTTAGTGGCGATGCACGCGTGCCACGATCCTCGCTCCCTCCCCGTTCCTAAAGGAGATCGGCTTAAAACCTGATCTCTAGCATAGATACATCGGGCCGAGCCCGCGATGCTATTGGGAAACGATATTTCTCCGGCTGGAATTACCGGAAATAGTAAATGCCGGCGAATACGCGAGGAGCAACGCGGACGCGCCGCGCCGCGCCGCTCGCACCTGATCTGCTCTCTCCGCTCGGAGATTAGGGCCGACCGACGGGATTAGGATCGGCCAGGGGAGCCAATTACTGTGCCGTGTTGGCGGACTTCGGTAGTTTTCACTACTGAAAGCGACTTCGGCAATTTCACTGACGTTTTTTCAATGGTTAAAAGCAAATTCCAGAGATTTTTCTGCCGACATTAATTTTACCATGGAACAAACGATTTTAAATAGAATGAAGGCCCAAGCTGTACTGACGTGAACGAGACACTTCTTTTTAGGACAAGATAACTGATTTTGAATTTTAACATTCGAAAAATCGGTTCTTTTATTAGAAGAATGCGTAGCGTCAATTTTCTCGTACGTTTACTTGCTCTACTTTAAATTTCTTGAAAAGTGCTTCTTGGACTCAAGTGAACTGATACAGGCTAGAGATACCGCGTGATTGTTATACATGATATAGTTACGAACCAAGTACAATTTAATTACACATAGATTCACAATTTTTGAAATAATGTCTCATTCGTGGCCGTTTGGTCTTACTTGGGAGAAGCTAGTTTCAACTAAGAAACGATGAGTGTCTGGTCCAACGCTATAGAAAATAATATAACCCTGACAAAATATCGAAAGTACTATACCTAACGAACATATTTCAAAAAGCATTCTATGGATTCCGAAAACCATATAGGAGATCGTCCAAATTTTTAAGAGTACTAATTATGAAGCAGCACAGACACCTAACATATCAATCTTGCTAGAAGAGTACCTGACGTGTTGAAATAATTAACAGAGTCAAGTACCCGAAGTACCTGACATACCAAAACTATTATAGATTCGAAAAATAGGGGTGCCAGAATGCGCCTGCACTTTTCAAATTGCTGAAAAAGTACCTAAATTGTCACAATAATGAACAAAGTAGTTTTAGAATAACCAGAAGTACCTGTTCGTACCAAAACAATCGAAGACGAGCGATAATCGAAGCACGGTGCCCAAACCGGTACCGGAGGTGCCCGAACCGGGAAAGCGAGCAGATTCTCCGGAACAGTTTCGAGCCATTGAAGAAGCTGGCACCGAGATTTCCGGGCCGCCGCGCGGCGATCAATTTCGTAGGGGAATTTCGAAGAAACGATATGTGGCCCCTGAATCGCATTCCGCGAGAGATATCGCTCGAGAATGTCGAGATCTGCATAGGAACGGAAGCGTGCCGGTCATTCGTCAGGTCCTCGATATCGAAAGACGAGCGTGAAGTGGTCCCGGGGCACGTCGGAAGGATAACTGTCAAGTGGCGGAGCCGCGAATCGCATTCCACCTCTAAAAATACGCTGTTCGTTCGCCGTCGACGTTCCCGACGATAAAACCCGGGGGCCCATCAAAACGAACGAGCGTCCTCGATAATCAAAAATTCATTCTCTGTAATTCAACTGGTTATTTATCCGGCGGATCTCGGCTCGTGCGTCTGAAAAGGATGCTTTCAAAAGGTTCTCCAGATATCGATTTATTGATTACCTTTCGAAAGCATCCGTGAAACGCGATTCTAATCGAATACTGTTCTCTTTACTGTTCTTTTTTTTTTTTTTATTTTCTTTCTTTTGTCATTGTTCTTTTTGCAGTTCGAACGTTTTGCTGTACGTTTCTTTCATTTATTTTTTTCTTTTTTTTTTCGGTAATTCATTGATTCTCGTAATCGGACCATAGACTGGAGACTTTCGATATCCTAAGAGACTTTTTTCTTTCATGCAAAACGGAGTACGCGCTCGCGATAAAAGAGAAGGAGAAAGATAGACAGATAGATATATAGATAAATAGATAAAGAGACAGACGCCGGTTTTCTTTTTTTTTCGTTCGAAATTAGTGGGATATGAGAGATTCGTCGTACCTTTTGAAAGCATCCAGAGCTCCTTCGAGCTGAAGACACCTGTCGCAAGGATCGTGTCATTGCAGACAACACCGTTATATAGTTCGTGGTAGCCTGCACCTGGGAACAGAACCCAGTCCGCCATCTTTAATCGTCCGTAAGATTAGTTTCGTTCTTTTATACTATTTTATATCTTTTTTTTTTTGCTTTGTTTCTCGTGTTCAATTTGAACTTCTGTCGAAGACAGCGGAACCGATCGAACTGGCAAGGTTCGATAGGTGCTATGGCGTTGGATTACAGCGAGATGCTATAGAGACAGTTTCGCGTGTCTTTTGCAAAGAGAGTAGAAGAGTTTTACCTTTTCGCCGCCTCTCTTCCTCCTTGCTCGCGTTGCAGATGCCGTTTAGGACCTCTGAAACAGCAAACCACACCGAAAATGTTAGTCGATTAAGCACTCGGTGTCCTTGCATCGAGGACGCTATGTTCTCTAGCCAATAAGATTACATTCCACTTCCCTCGGTCCTCCGAATTTCAGAGAAAAAATTCCACTATGGTTACCACCATAATCTCAGCCGTTTACCAGTTAATGTTAATCACTATAAACTCTTTCTCATTATTTTCTCAACTCGTACTCATCTGTCAGACACTCTGCTATCGTTTAAGCTATCGTTCAATACAATGATTGATATTATTAAATTAAAACTACTCCATTCGACAATAATCGATCACTCTTGCGGATAAAAATTCCGAAAAATTCCCCGAAATATTCACACTCTTTAAGAATATAATCCTTCAGACACGTAAAAGTGAAATTAAAATGACTCCATACGAGAAGCCTAAGTAATTTTTGCCAGAAATCTCGGTCTCCAAAAAGTCTAAATAGATTCCGAAAAATTGTTGGAAATATTCGAACCCTCTGAAAATACAATCTCTCGAGATCTTGGTAGAAAACTTGTTCAGGCAAACGAAACGCGGACCGGTCGTTTCCGCCGGGCGTCTCCGCGTCTTCAGCGTTTCCATAAATTTCGCGAGGAGTTCTCGCGACGAGAGATCGAGCGTTTCCGGCGTACTTTTCGGGAAACGGCGTTCCCCTTCGCGGGCGATCCTCACCTTCGCTGTCACACGGTGTTTTATATCGCGGTAACCTTACGCAAATCTCATTGCGCAACATACCACCGAAATACACGAGAGCCCGGAACGCCCGTTCAAGTTCCACGACGGAATTCGCTCGAGGGGGAGCGCGTGGCCCGGGGGGTTGGATCGGATCGAGCAGCGGTCGGTTCGCGGATGGGAAATCGTGGGAAGAAAAGAAAAGCGTTTCACAATGGCCGTCGAACAACGGGCCCGCGAGTCTCTCTCTCTCTCGTCGCAGAAAACCTGCCGGCGATTATAAATAGACGTTAACAAACATACGTTCACTCGGCGGGTTATTTTTAATTGCGACTCAACCTTTATATCGCCGTTCGAACGATAAGTCCTCCTTATGGCCGCCTTGCATCTCTCTTTTTGAACCTCGAACTTCTCGAACCTCCGTTCCATCGACCTCGGAACGCTCTCGAACTGTCGCGAAGAAACAGTCGATCGTTGGATCGCGATCTATCGCATAAATTCGGTTGACAGTTTCGCTTCTGTTCGAACTTCTGCGAAACAGAACGCAGCGCGACGGAACATCATTGTGATGCAATTTCTTTGATCGAAATAGAAGCATCGCTCGTAATCGTCCAATCAAAATCTGAATGCACGAACCATGGCGATAAAATATTCGAACAGCTTTTCACACGTGATAACTTTATTATAATAATAATAGGAATAATATTGGATTAATCGAATACCGACCGATCATTAAAAATGATCGACGATTATTGCTCTATAACAATGTGGAGGTTAGTTTTACTTAAAAATATTTCGCCATTTCTATTACAACATATGTTTAAATTAAGAAATCTATTAAATTATTATATACACATATTCAAAGTTATCAAACCTAGCTAAATGACTTGAATTTTTCTATTTCTATTTTCTCATTTCGAGTGGTGGCAAAATGAAAAAGTGAACAAACATTTTAGTCATTGCACAAGTAAACTAGTCCTTTTAATACTTAAACCAAATTCAAGTATTTCGGTCCAATTTGAAGAAAGTTTCCAAGTTCTCCGAGGTGAGCGAATACTTTTTGAAAAGGGGTAGTAGAGCGACTCCAGCTTAGTTACCTCCCAGAACGCGATGGAACCCGCAGGTGAAGTCGGAGAGGCGATCGAGTAAACAGCTTCCGCAGGAAACCGTTAATTTTAGACTGTCAAATAACGATACTTCTAAGATATATATATTTCGCGGAGCCTCTAGATTCCGGACGATTTTGAAACTGCACCGCGACAACGTTTAATTAATATCGAGCCGGGGGCGAATATTTTTAGCGGCGGCTGACAGCGGACCGGCTACTTAGCCGACGGCTTTTTAAATTGATGGAATGATTTGCGGGTATATAGAGTTTGTTTACTCAAGGTGCTCTATTTCCATCGGTTCGTGAAATGGTTCTCGAGGCGCGCGCGCGCGCGCGCCCGCGTTGGCAGTGCGCATAAATAATGAGGAAAATTCGGGGGAGACAGGTCCGGCGGTTTCGTGACGCGCGATGAAAATCGCCTCCAAAATGGTCGCGACGATGGATTTTGCGCAACCGGCATCGTTTCCTCGGCAAATTAATTGCGACACAACGCTGCGGCGCGCGACGCCGAGGAGGATCCCCGGTCCCGAGGGTACACACCGGCAAAATTAGTCTGCCGGTGGTCGACAGGTGCGTGCGGCGACGCAGCAATTTTCAGAGCTCCGATAGATACGCGCGGACGGTCTTGGAACAATAATAGAGACCGGAGAGAGATCTGTTGACACCATGCGGTCCATAAGCGACGCCGATCTCCGAGGAGAACCCCGGTCAGCTTCGTCAAGGACGACCCACGCGATGCCATCTTGGATACTGTTTCGCAACCGGTAATTCGCTGTTTTCGATGCCGCCTTCGTCGCGACGGCCGATTCATTGACTCCGATGCTCTTTTATTTCGCCTCGGAATTATTCTGATTCTATTACCCTGTTACATTTCCTTCACTTGCTATGATTAGAACTTTTTCGATTCTCATTCATTTCTTTCTACGAAAAAGAGAATTGTAGTAACAAATTGTATAAAATTTGTCATGTCGTCAACATCACACGATTTGTAACATTAACCCTTTGCACTCGGTTGTCCCCTCTCAGGGGACATCGTAATTTTAGTATATGACTAAACATTAAAGTTTATTAGCGATTTGCAACTATTTCTCGATATCTAGAAATTCATATAAATCGAATATTATTATAACAATATTATATATACATATATATCGTATACTATATAATAATATAAACGTTTATAAGCGCTGGTAGGTAATATCCATGATGTCGCCGAGTGCAAAAGGTTAATATGGATTTTATCTCGTTTTATTTATTTTATTGTGTAGTATACAGATACGTAATTCAGGTTCATTCTATTGCTAATATAAAGCAAGTACAATTCTAAAAAATTTCAACCCTTGAGGGACAAAATAAATATTACAGTTACTACAAATATTAAAATACTATTACTGCTAATATTATCTGAATCGTACTCGTGTAACTTCATAAAAATAATAGAAATATTAGATAGTTCTTCTATCATACTTTTACGATTTAACCGGCATTGAAAGGCTTAAATATTGATGACAAGAAAAATAGAATTTTATTCTGTCTAAAACGAATGGAATGGCATTCATACTAACCAGGTTATTAGAAATATCAATCACGAGTCAGACTCTAGCCAGTCCGACAAAGGGTTAAGAGAATGATTCGTACGAAGACGAAGACTATAAGATGAATTGCCGAGGATTAAGGGAAGAGCAGGATCGTAACGAAAAATTGGGGATGCGATAAATAAAAGGGAGGCGCCCCGGATCTTCGGGAATTCAATTACCGGCGGGGACTCGTCAGAATCCGTGACTACCCCTTCAGGAGCACCGGCCAGGCCGTATCCGGGCGTACACAAACTTCATTAGCGAAATTAACCCTCTTGTTTCATTTAATATCGATCAATATCCGTTTCGTCCCCCAATTTCCACCCTTTCGAACGTCACAAAGGGGTCAAGATAATTAACCTAGATCCACCAGGGTGTTAATAAATTTCAATAACACCGTCGAGAGGCCGCCTCTTTCCATTTAACAGTGGCTCATGCTAATTTCATCCCTCGATAGCCCTCCACGACCGCGCAAACACGTAGAACGTCTTCTACGCTAGGACAATCTAGTCGAAGACACTGTACGCGATGGAACATATTTTCCTTTCGCGTGTCGAAAAAAAAGAGAACGAAGAAGTCGACGAGAGCAAAGCGTGACGAGATGGTTAATTACAGGTACGTGGACTCTTCGATTTATCCGACCCTTCGTACCGATTCCGGACCGTCGGCAGAGGTACCAGAATATTCATTTCAGGTATTCGCTGCGGCACGAATGAAAATCAAACATATAAGCGAGCACACGGTGGCTGAAAAAGAGTAGGGGAGAGAGAGGGAGGGAGAGAGCAAGAGAGAGAGAGAGAGAGAGAGAGAGAGAGTGTTACAAGATGTCCGTCGCCTATTTATTTATAGAGCGAGCACACATCGGCACGCATGGTCACATGCTCGTGTGCACGACACACCGACGAGGACGCGAGCCTTTTTACGAGCCTGTGCATCTGAAAAGCTCATTACAAAAATTTTATCCTCGTTCACGAACTCAAAATTCGTGTCAGGAATAAGCAATTTGCAGTGAGAAGAATGATAAGCATCTTTGCATTTCTTAAAGCGTTGACAGATGAATCTGTTTCCCTCGCGTGCCGAACAAGATACAGTTTGTAATAACTACAGTGAACCAAATGTTTCGAAGGTAAATACTTTTAACAAAAATACCTTGGAATAAAAATTTCTTGGAATAAAAATTTCTTTGAATAAAAATTTCTTTCGGAAGAAATCGACGATCGACGGTCACTGAAATAAGTGTGTTGCTCTCGGGGATGCTCGAATGATGGACCGATTCGACACCGATTCGCAGCGACCATAGTTATCAGACGACTGTTTACCCTCTCCACGGATGTTGACGTGTAAGCACAGCAAATCGCAGGGGCAAGCGGGGCGAATAGTTCGCAAGGCGTCGGAGAGTCGAACGGAGTTCGTCCGGCGCGCGTATTCGCCCTAAGAGCTAAATATCGCCCGGCCGGTCCGAGTTGCGTAAGTATCATCGTCTCTTATGAAAGTGTTAGAGGAGAGGACAGGTGCCTCCACGCGTGTCGTTCTCGGACATCGCATTTTCGCGATGCCACCGCCGCTCGCTCTCCCCGAGCTAAAGCTCCGTTTTAGCCGGCCAAGCGACTCCGGTTATCCGGAATAGACCGGGGTCCCTCTGGTCGCGTTTCCAAACGCACCGCGGTGAATCAACCGTGCCACGTGGACACCAAGTATACACGTTCCATTCGACGCGCAAGTTCGCGTAAAAAAGAATATCCACGGGAGCATTCCCACCGAAACAGAATTCACGAAAATATCTGTACAGGAAACACTGTACGCGAATGTGTTTAGTAACGAGTTCGCGCGAATGTATCTTTCAAAACCATTCGTAAATTATAGTTGCCACAAGAACGATTATACGAAAGAGACGTTATAGAAATATACGAATTAATAAGACATTGTGAAAATCCTATGTCAAGACTTTATAAAAATCTATGTGTTAGAAAGATCTTACAAAAATGTTAGTGCTGCAGAGTCGTTGTTAAAATGATGATAGAAAAAGGATGTTATAAAAATGTACGTAGTGAAAAGGCACTATGAAAATATTTATAGGAGAAAAAATTAAAATGTCGCATAGAAAAAGACACTCTAAAGGTGGTCGTACAGATGGAAATCAATGAACATATTCGTATGAAGAAAGAATGGAAAAAGATAAAATAAAAAGAAGAAACACCAAAGATATTCGACGAATAAAAAATAATAAAAATGTTCATAAATGTAATAAAGGCCAGAAATGTTCGTACAAATAAGATACATCGAAGATGCCCTACAAATAAGAAATATTAAAGATGATCGTGCGAAGGAGAAGCACTAAAGATGACAATGCAAATAAGAAGCATCGCAGACGTCGGTCAAATAAAAAATACCAAAGATATTAAAAAATACCAAAGATATTAAAAAATAGCAAAGATATTAAAAAATAGCAAAGATATTAAAAAAATAGGACACGTTTTGGTTCAGTGTTCAGAGAAAGCATCGCCGGAACGGCTTTAAAGGGATGGCATGGGCCGCGTTAATTCGGGAAGAGGCTAATCGCGCGACAGAGAGGTATGAATATTAAAGCGGGCGATGAATCGTTCGCCTAACCGTGACAACGGGTCTCCTGGTGTGCGATTGAACGCGGCCGGGATTGAAATATTAGGCATCCCTGGTCCCCGTGTGTCCCGGTGTACTTCCTTTCTATAATAATACCGTCTATTAGGTCAGTCGAAACGAACCGAACGGAGGCAAGTGTCTACTTTTAGCATAGCCAAGACACACAGACTCGCTCGCTCGCACGCCTCGTACGAGAGCGCAAAAGCGGTAGAGCATGAGCGCTGGCGCGCGCGCGCGCGCTCGGGATAATCCGAAAGGGTCCGGGAGTCTTCGCTATCCGGCACGCCTTGGCAGCCACCGAGTTTATATTATTGTGGTGCCGACGTTGTATATTTACAGAGGGCCAGGAATTTTTATGATGTTGATCGTTCGTCGCGTGCACACACCGGGCCAGCTTTCTTCTCCCGGCTGGCCTTTGTGAATTAATCGGCCACGTGCTCGGCCGCCAAACTCGCCACCGCAGTCGAGACAGAGGCCTAGACTGAGACCGCCGACTTCGCCAATTTCGTCGTTTCTCGGACAGACCGAATATTCCTCGGTGATCCGAGTAAATCGAGTATCGAATCGACGATCTCTCTCTCGTCTACGAATTCAGTCGAACATCAAAGACGTCGCGGTTCTTAACGAGGATTGCGTAGGATCAGAATTTTGCGCTTTGGTCTAATGGAAACTCGATTGCAAACTAAGCGAAATTACTTTTAGACGAACAGTGTACTAGCTTTAATAGCTTCGACAATTAATAAATACTACCTAGTACATAAATTCCTAACCGTAATTGCTGGCATGCAAACGATCACCAGTAAAGACACAGCAATAGCAGACGATTCGAGAAAAGAAGAAGACATCAGTGACAGTTTGTGTTCGTTATCCAAAAGATACGAGGGGATCTCGGCCACGATAGTTCGGCGGCGCCACCTTGGAAGCTGAATGAGAGATCAAGAAACCGAGCCATCTGGAGAGAGTGCCTAACCTACCCCATGTCTTGGCAGCCGCGCGTTTTTTTCTCTTTCTCGTAGGTGGCGGCGGTAGGCCTCGCCAATTTTTGCGTCAACCGGCTGTAAACATTAGAAAGCCGGCTGCCAAGGCGGTGCGTCCGGGCCCGGACCGACAGCCAGCAGTGGTTGTTCTCCTCTCTACGGTCGCGGAACGGAGCTCGTCGTCGCCCGGTGGTTGGGTTTGCCAGGACGCGCGCACGGAAATCACGTGTTTTACCACTGAGTCAGTGGAAGCCGAGTTCGATGAAACACGAACGAAAGAACCGGCGGACCATGCCAGTCGCGAGACAGCCTTCTGCCAGCTGATCGATCAGACGGTCGATCAACGCACCCGGGCCACCTCCCCTATCGCGTTGCTCCTCGATAAAAGATTCATCCCTCGGAGGGGCAATCGATGGCAAAAACTGGTTGATTTTAATACAGAATTTCATCTGGAATCCATTATGGAACGACATGGAACTAAATGGATCTTTTAGAACCCTGACCTAATTGTTTAAAGTGTGTATAGTACTATTTAAATCCTTTCCAATTGTAAATCACTTATGCTTCATCGCTTAATTACTGCCAATGACGAAAAACAGGCTGAGTTTGATAGAGAATTTAATAGAGAATCTATAAATCCATTCTCAAAGGAGATGGAGCTGAAAGAATCCTTTAAAAATCTTCTTCAGGTGTTTAACCCTCCTAAGCGATGGAGTATGTCTAAGAAGCTGTCACTAAAAGGCTAACAATACTATCGACACCCAAAAATTTCAGGATATAATTTAAAGATTCTGGAACATCATTTCCTTGATTAGAACTCGATGTCTCACTTACAAATGGATGAAATTAATCGTAAACTTATAATAATGTTCCTACCCTCTTTCGATCACAAATCTCGGACACCTCGTCTGTAAAATCACTACAATGATAAAACAGCGCAAAACCAACAGAAAAATCGATCTAAAATTTTTGGAAAATTGTCTAACATTCGCCACGAAATTCGGAAACGTTGAATTTCCATGGACGACGAAAAAGGGGGTTGGTTAATCGAGAATCTGCTCTAGAATCCGGCTCGAGAAAGGCGGCAGGGGTGGGGTTTAAGTCGATCATGGAACGCGAAACGATCGAATACCTTGGACGGTGGACAAGATCGACTATTCTTGATGTCGATCCCTCGACGGGCTCGCGAAGGTCTTGCCAATCGTGGATCTATATGTATGTGGATCGCGCGGGAACACGGTTCGGTCTTTGTCGGGTTTTCGGCACGGCCGGTGGAAAATGGCGGGAAACGGCGCGAACCGCGCGCCCATGAACACAGCCCCGTTGTTGTATGGGGGGCCCGGTGGAATTGGCAGAGCGTTCCAAGAAACTTTGAATCGAAGCCGAGTGCAGCGCGGACACTTTGAATGGACGGACAGGCGACAGTGAATGAGCCGAACGCTGAAACAAACGCGCGCCACCAGCCCGCTCCGCGACGCCCATGATCGAGTGTACACACACACACACGCACACACACAGTGTTTCAATCCGGATCCAAAAAGCAGCTAGATAGAAGAAGCGGCCTGGAAGTCGATTAACTCTACGTCTACAACCTTATTTTTACCGATGATCTCTGCATACTTGGTTGGCCAAGATCGCGCAGCTTTTCTCTTAGTTCCAACATTTAATATAAAAATATATAAAAGCGATATAAAAATTCCATGATCGGTCTTTCGAATTTTGAAAATATCATTCAATAGTTTTTATTACACGTGGACTATGAATTTTACGAATTTATCATCAAATAAATTTGATAAAATACCAAAGTGTATGAAAATTTCAGTACATTGCTATCTTCTGAATTTATTAGAATCGTTGATAGAAGAAATGCAGTTTTATTCGATCTCAGTTTCTCACGACTGAGTTAGATCGTATTTGTTTAAACAACTGTTTGTCTGTTAAGCAAACGACCAAGTATGCAATCGGGGGTTTGAACAACAAACATGCATATTCTTATACCGAGTGTCATAAAACCGGCGGTACAATCGGACAGAGGCTGACTCTACGTGAAATAATAAATCGAGAAGAAAGATTAACATTTTTCCATTTAAGAAGTAGCTTGTAATATCACGAGAACTATGTGACAGTATTTATTTCTTTAATAAAATTTCTCTCTATAACGGAGCCTTGAATGAACGAATACTGTTCCTTTTTCGACTTATTTCTGTACATAAAATCATCCCCTTGCCAATCGCTCGACCAGTTACGCGACACTTTGTATATTTTTATGCCGATTACGCTGTTAGTGACAAACCCTTCTATAAAGCATTCGTTCAAAAATTAGTCTACCGCTAAGATCTTCTCGCGTTCGGTATTAAATTAGAAAACCAATAGAGAGGTCGCTAAGAGCGGCGAGTATTCGTTCGTCTCGAGAAAGAAGGCGACTCCTCGAGCGACGGGGAAAAAAATTAGCGAACGGAATCGGTGATCGAGGGATTGCTTGCGCGGGCGATCGCTTACCGTGGCTGGTGATAAAATTGGCGAGGTAGAGATCGAGTTCCCGGACGGAGACGTTGATGTGATAGGGGTTGACGCAGAGGCCCGGCTGAGCGCATTCCGCAGTCTTCTCAAGCCGTTCCCCGTCCGTCGACTCCAACGGAATTGCCTTGAAGAGGATCACCATCACCAGGTCCAACCTCCATACCTGCGGAACAACGGACGGACAGGCTCGTTATTGGCCGGCGATCGAACCACCGGAAACCTCGGCAACAACCGACCGCACCGATTTCCGTCCCTTCCGACTCTTCGAACGGGCTTAGATCCTCGGAACACGGCGTCGAGAAAGTGGTAGTTGATCGCCGACGGTTCTCCGGGGAGGGGGAAACTACCCCAATTCGTGCTTGTAAGGCGAGAACAACGCGTGCGATAATACAACATCGAATTTCCGAGCTTCTCGGATTTTTAACCCGTTCTAACCCCTCGCCGTACAGTTTCATTATAATCACGAGGATTAGAACCGTGATAGATCGCAATTATTTTTTAGAAGAATTTCATGAATTAATTTGCGTTCAATCGTTTATTGGTCACAAGAGATTTGGTAATTTTTAGTAAACTAATATAAAAATTGGAAGCTGTTTTCTACTATTTGTAATAATGATTTATGAAATAATATAAAAACTGGAAGCTCTTCTATATTATTTGTAGATTAACACGTTGAATGCCACGCCCATTTTACAGGAATTGTCCGTGGCGCCACGATGAATAATCTATATGCGATACATATAATGTCACATAATAAAACTATATTTCATGTATAAATAAAACTATTTTCAGATGTTTTATGAGGCATTCATTTCCTCACACCACTACATCAACGATGATAATAATAAAAAAATTATAAGTATTGTCATTTGTTTAAATTATATATATTTTCATCAATCTGAGCGCGCCGGTCACCGGTGGCCCCCATGGCGTCACTGCCAAGTTCAGTGCCGGTCACCGGTGACCCCCGTGGCATTCAACGTGTTAAAGAACGCATGTTTGCAATTAGTGTGACAGAATTGGATCGGTTTGATCGTTCGGCAATTATAGAATCGAGTAGATCTTGGAGGGGACGTTAAATGGAATTTTGATACAGGAAATAGGAGCGAGGCAAGTAGATCGGGGAGACTGTGATCAGCCGCACCTTGTCGGCCTGACGCAGGCAATCGATCCGACGCATTTTGCCCTTCTGATCAGGATTACTGAGGACACACATGGCTGGCCTCTTCCCCGTGATACTCAGCACGAAGTCCTCCCTGTACTCCTGCGTGATATCTTTTCGTAACTTGCCTAGAAGCCGCGAGGCCCATTTCTGTTTCACCTCCAGCTTCTCGTTCTGCAACAGAAACAAAGCGCATCGTCATTTCATCGCCATTTACTAAAACCAAGCAATTGCTACATTCCATATTCGCGTCGAAAGTCATCGAAAGAAATCAATTTACCGATGTATCGATTTCCTTTTACGTTGAATAGAAGGTAGCAGCAACTATATTAGAGAAATACGACCCCTAACAAAAAGCATTCGAACAGCTTTTAAAACGCAGTGACTTTCTTAAAACTAAGATGTTTGCCAAATGGATTGACTGTTCGAAAAATGATTACTATTTGTACTTGTTTATAAACGTTAAAGGTTTTAGTTTACTTAAACACTTTTATTTCAAATTCGATGCTATCTGGAAAGTCAAAAAAGAAATGAAAGGAAAATACGTTTTAAAATAAGCACGAGATCATCGAAGAGTAAATACAAATCATTTGTGAAACCTTAGTTATTACAAATTAGTCCTAAATTAGTAACAGTAATTAGACATAATAACTACCGAGTCATAATCGTTAATCATTAATCAGATCACATTTCAGGTCAACACGAGTCCAGAGCTAAAACGAAACAGGAGCTCTCGCCCGATGGTTCAGAAGAATTCCCACGACCTCGAGACTACGAATCTCTGAACACCGTGTTCCGTCGTAAACTATCAACGTTCGTCCAGACATTAGGCGCGCGAGAGGGACAAAGAGCCCGCCGATCTTTCGGCAGAGTGAAACGCGCTGGGCGCCGGAATCGGACGACTTCCTAGGGGAAAGCTGGTGAAAGATCGGCGGGTCGCGGGGTCCGAGGCAGCCGATGCATCATAAATGTTACAAGAAACATATTCCGAAGTTCCGCGTATCGATGTCCCGCGGCAGCTGTTGATCCGGAAAGTTTCTCGAGTTTACAAACTCGATGGCTCGGGACCAAAGGAACCGGCGACCTCAAACTATTCGACGAAACGATATGCGGGATCACGTCGCGTGTCTCCCTCCCTCCCTCCCTCCCCCCCTCGCCACGGTTTTTCCTCCGATATCTTGACCTTCCTCGCGTTCTACGTGTTCCCCGCGGACCACCTCCCGCCCCCCCCCCTCTTCCTCGCCCGTCCTCCCACGGTCCCGTCGCCCGTCGACGGCGACGACGACTGGGGCTACACAATCGGACGGTTCCTCCCGCGGAACGGCAGCCGCATCTGCATTGTCGATGCTGAGCGACGGAAGTGGAACGACCCGCTTTCGAAATTTACTATATCGTTGTTGACTACTACGTTTACTGGGTCAGTATATAAATAGTAGGAATTTGAAAGAGTATGGTAGCACCGATACGTAAACACGCCGCGCGATATCGCCGCATGCGGCCTGCACCGAAGATATCCGACCACGGGTGTTCGAGCCTCTCGCCATTTTGTATCCGGCTGGGGTCCTTGAGGATGCCTCCGCCCGTTTGGTGCTCGCGAATCGTAATGTCGAGGTTGAGGGAACTTTCATACTATTCAGTGCGATCTTGGAAAAACTGCATTGTTCCTGATTTTAGAATTGACTTGGTAAAATGAGTACCGAACGTCATTATTCTATAAACCTTTCGAAAAATCAAAGTAGCCGAACATTTGATGAGAAACTATTTCCAGAATCTCAAAAGAATTATTCTTAATTAGTAGAATCGCTTTTAAAATATTTATAAAATGACACCTTTGCTATTTTACTGAAAGTCTCGTAGGAACTCTTGTAATATTTAGAGAGCATTTGTAAAAGTAAAAGTATCGTGAATATTTTATGAGAAACACTTTCCAGAATACCGAGAGAATTATTTCTAATAGTAAAATTTCCTTTAAAGTGTCCATCGAATGACGTCTCTACAAAGCTATTGACAACTGTTATTGTAATGTTTGTCGCGAGTAACATTGAATAAATAACTCATAAGTGTATTTTTGCGATATTACTCATCATTAATAATAAAAATATTAATAACTGTATCACAGGAATATAGAACTATTCAATGATCTAATTTACCTAAATATTGAATCGCTTAATCAACATATAATAATTAATATAGAATATCTTTTGAAAAGCAGAACTGCCACATGATCTAATTTACCTAAATATTGAATCGCTTAATCAACATATAATAATTAATATCGAATATCTTTTGAAAAGCAAAACTGCCACTCGATGTCCATAAAGAATATCCATTGACCTGGGTATCGGCGAGAAAATTCGTAAAATGACAATTCCTGGATGCCTCTAAAAGAAGCACCGCGTTCTATCAAAGTTTTCGGATAATCTTTGGGAACGCAGTGCGATCGCTCTAGAATTTTCCGGAGGCACCGATCGATCCGCCGAGGTGGTTCGTGCTCCGGGAAACATCGCGATCGTCGTCGGTTGTGCACGCGTGTGTCGGTCCCGGGGCCTCGGTTCGTGCAGAAACGCGGGCCCTCCTCTCCTCTTTCTGCCTTTCCACAAAGTTTCGCGGCTCGCACGTGCGTGGCAGAAAGGGGCTAGGCGGGATAGATCGGCTCTTCGCTGGTCGCGCGATGCATTCCGCGCGCTTTCAATGCATTTCTCAGGGACCTTATGCACCCGTGCATTTGCTATTCCACGGGTGACGAGGGCCGCGGGCGTGCGCTGCATAATCGGCGCCGACGCGCTCCGCTTAGGTCGTCGTCGTCGTCGTCTCCATCGTCGTTGTCGTCGACGTCGTCAACGACGACCAACGATCCTCTTCTTGCTCCGCCCGGTGCGAGAGATTTCTACACGCTGACAGAGAAATGGCCCGGACATCGGAATTTTATTCCCGCTCTCGCCGCCCGCGAACTATAAGTCGGACGCACCAATAACCTTTTTTTTGCGACGCACTAGACTTCGATAATAATATCTTCGCCTCGTACGAAACGTCTGCTATCTCTCCTGTTTATGACTGATATTAACACGTTGAGCGCCACGTCAGCCACATATGGCTGACACTAATTTCTGACCAATTTTGAAAATTCATTTTATTCCATTATATTTGAACAAACTGAATTTGACTAGAATGTTTCGGTTGCGAAAGAGTTCTAATACCATCCCCTATGATAAATATTAACTTTCTAATTTCGCTTTAATTAATGTTTCTTTAACGACGTGGATATTTTAGTGGCTGATTGTCGGCACTCAACGTGTTAACAATTCAACGCTTGCGTTTTAGTCAGTCTTGCACTTTAACCGTGCTAGACTTTAATACTGGCCCGTGTCTAGCAATTCCTTCACAATTTCACTTTCTGTGGAATCGAAAAATGAAACAATAATTATTTGCATCGATGCTCGTGCAATTTATGCTGTTCACGATTCTGTATTTCACGTAAAGAATATCAAATTCATTTCTTGAATATAATTATTAAACACATGGTACGATATTCAGAGAAGTCATAGCTTTTCTTTGACATTTGTCATTGTTCTAATATTTTATAAGAGGATTCGATGTATTTATTGCGATATATATTGAGTTATTGCAAACGTAATATCGGTCTTTAATATAATAAATATAACTATTAGTTACACTGATAGCAAATATTTCATGAAGATTATCTGATAATCGGCCATACCGTATTCTATAAAATTTCTTTAAGAATATCAGGAGACATTTTAGAGCTCGATCGATTTATCCAATGCCTCTAAACCACTATTTTTCAAGAAACCCATCTTCTATCTTCTATCTAAAAAGTTCCAATTAAAATCGGTCGGTTCTATTAAAAGATTC
This sequence comes from Augochlora pura, assembly GCF_028453695.1. Taxonomy (NCBI): domain Eukaryota; kingdom Metazoa; phylum Arthropoda; class Insecta; order Hymenoptera; family Halictidae; genus Augochlora; species Augochlora pura. The sequence continues at coordinate 2,582,421 of NC_135780.1, forward strand.
GGTTTTATCAAAAGATTTGTTTCCACGAGTATCATGGAGATCGCGTAAGCTGATTAAAAACATTTCGAATATTCTACTAAATGTTTAATATCATTTTAATGATATTAAATCAGATGATACTAAAAACAAGACCCCCCGGTAGATTCTAGGAACAAGACCACGGCGAGTCCGTGTGAAAAACTGCTGGAAAGCGTTCGAAGATATATTTCTCGCTCGATGTCCTGCTTCTCAAGGCCTCTGCGTGCGACAGATCGGTGAAGCGCGAGGAGAGGCGAAGGGGTTGATGAGGACGGGGTCGTTGAGACACGTAGACGTGGCCAGCGGGAATAGCATCGCGAGAAATCGGCGGCGTGAACGAGGTAAACTGCCGCGCCTAGGTGTACATACGCATGTCACGATATTCGCGTGGCCAGTGCATTCGCGGGGCCCTCCTTCACACTCGGCATACTTGATCGGGTTTATGCAGGATGCACCGTAACTGCACCAGGTCTCTCCCACAGCGCGATACTCGCCTGTGCCCGGCCCGGCCCGGCTCGACCGAGCCGAGTCGAGCCGAGCCATCGCCGTCGTCGTCGTCGTCGTCGTCGTCCGCGTGACATTTCCGTGCGTGAGAGAGTGTACGTACGTGCCTTGAAATTTTCAGCGAAAAACGCGAATGCGAGAGAGCCCCGGGTCTAACGCTAGTGGATCGCACCTGTCGTTGTCAGACACCGGTCCAATTATAGACCGAACCGTTCGATTCTGCTTCGAAGCCTTATCATTCCACCCGACCGGCCAAAATTACTTCCAAGATCGATCTGTAATCTGCAGGAATTTTTACGTCACCTCCGCGATGGTCTCCGTGAGATTTTGTTGCTTTTAATTCGATTTTGATGAGAATAATTAGTGGTAACGTGCAAGCAGATTCCGACGGAAACAATAAAGCTATTATTAGTCGTGATGCGGCATAGATGAACTTCTGAGGACTTTGGTACGCGATGCGGAGGATAGTTTTCGACGATTTCGAAGGTGTTAGGAGAATCGGACGGTCGATGTCAGACAGAATGGATAGAGATATTTATTCTGCTTTTGATGCGGTGTAGAGAAATTTTCAATGATATTTGACTTGGTCTAGATAGTTGGAAATATTTTCGGACGATTTTGGAGCTGTTAGTAGATACAGACAACCAGTGACAGACAGAAAGAATACAGGTGTTAATACTCCCCTTGACGTGGCATAGACAACTGAATAATATTTAATCTGGTGTACAAAGTGAAGAATATATTTAAACTATTTTTAAGGTATTAGGAGATTCAGGCAACAATCAGATAATACGGACGTAATAAATTAATTGCTACTTCAATTTGGAAATTCTAGACAAATTTAATATGAATGATCAAATGTATCATTAAAAATCATGATACATAAACAACGAATTCTTAAAGATACCCAATCTATAATACAAAATGTAAAATGTTTCTAAAACGACTATAAACTGCAAGTAGATTCGTTCAGTCAGCGTCAGGCAAGAGTTCGCAATAAAATATTGAATATCGGTATTTAACGTTTACCGCATTTTGTAGAATACAAACACAGAAAGCTACTGCGGAAGATAAAACGTCTAGTAGATCACACCAGTCATGGTCAGACAGGCCAAAACTCGAATAGATGGAGCATCTGCATTTAACGCAGCGCCGAATCTATCCTAAATCTTTCGGAATATCCAATATCGAGCACGAAAGGTCATCCCGGAGGGGTATGCATAACATAATTTATTGAAAATGGGACAAGTAGAATGTGCCGGTCATTGTCAGACGTGCAGCGAAACAGATCGTGCAACGGGAACCGCCTATTTTCCCTTTATTCTACGCGCTCCTCTCGCTGCACCGGCAACGCCCTGGAAAAAATTCTATCGAATAATTGATACGATAACTCAATCACGACGAATGAATCGATTTGTTCGATATTATTAATCGCGTGCTTTATCTCTAAATCCGATCGAATAGCTCGTAGGTGTGTGGCACATCGCGGCGCGCTGTAAATTTAACGTTTGACGCGACCGGGATCGACGGAGGAGTTTTTTTGTTTCCAGGGGATTTCCAATGAAAATGGAAAATCGGGAAGTAACGATCGGCCACGGCGCCGGTTTCTCTAATTCCCGTCGATTCCTATCGAGCGAGAATTCTCCGAGGTGGACGAGCCGGGCATGGAATAAGAGGCCCGTAAGTTTCTCCAGGTAAATAAATCTCGGCGAGGGCGGTTCATTTTTATGCTTTTCTTTCTGTAAGACGTTCACGTACAGCCGCGGGTACGGCGATCGTCTCGAAGCCAGTCAAGACTCTCTCGCCTCTCTCGACTCTCTCTCATACTCTCTCTCTCTCTTTCTCTTGCTCTCTCTTCCTCTTTCTCTCTCTCTCTCTCTCTCCCTCTGTTTCTACCGGAGCCCGCGGTAATCGAATTCGTCTCACTTCGAGAGCCAACGAGCCCTCGTTACATACAGCCCAGTGAAATTGAACGTAAATACCCGGCGGACGAACGGCCGGAACGGCTTCCGCCGACGACAATTTGTCCCGGCCGACGTGATTATCCGAAAATAAGCGCCACCTCCACGGATTGTGCCGACTACTCGCGAGACACACGGTTGTTACGCGACCCTCGTCCCCTTCGACAAGGGCCTCGAAATACTCTCGATATTCCATATCTCTCGGCAATCCACAATCCAAAGCTCCACTGCACGCTGCTTTTCCAGTGTTCCCGGAGATCCTTCGGAACGAAGACAAATTGTTCTTCAATCGACTGTACAATGTACTTTCAGAGATTGATAACAAGAAAAGTATGAGAAATTACATTTGAATCAAGCTCTAAATACGTTAAATTGATTATACTAATCGGAGACGTTCAACTGAGGAAACAGGTGATAATAAGACTTTGAATTTTATGCATCTATAATGAACATATCAAGTCGTAAAAATGCAGAAATTAAATTATGCAAAATACAAATTATGTACATCCTTCGCAAGGAAAGATAGCTACTGTGGAATACATTTTATTCTATAAATAATTTTAATTAAAACTAATGTAAATTAACTGCCGAAATTAATGCATCGACGCTCTTCGATTCTCAATGTCCATGCGCCGTATAAAATTACAGCTACTCGTGATTAATTAATTTCCTACTTGGCACACAGAGTCTCGCGGATACGATACAATTGCCGCGTCAATCTTGACGGACTACTTTCTACTGTTCGCGCGACACGGTCAATTATTTGTTCGCCTAGGACGGCCAGTCCCGGAGCAACGTTCCAAGCGCGGCAATTATGCAAACGCGCGGACTATCGCTGGGATCGAGGGATCGTCGTGCGAGGAATCGAAGAGCGGACGCTTTCGAGCGTCGGCGCGCGTCGCGACGCGTCGCTTAGCGGCGCGCGGGCAAGGTAAATTTTCCAGAAACGCTGTCGGACAATATCAGCCTTGAAAGAGAAGCTCGGCGGAAGACGGGGGGGAAGGCGAGAGGGGACGGGAGAAAGGGAAACAGCAACAGTGAGACCGCGAGAAGGGAGGCGGTCAGAACGAGAGAAAGAGAAAGAGAGAGAAAGAGAGAGAGAGATAGAGAGAGAGAGAAAGAGAGCAGAAGAGAAAGGGAGAGAAAGCGAGAAAGAGGGAGAGAGAGGAGAGGAGAGAAACGGATTCACAAAAGCTGCAGCTATTTCGGGCACAAACATCCGGGGAATGCGGGGACGACATCGAAACGGAAGTGGCGTGCAGAGTGGCTTAAAAAGGGGGCCAGCGAATCGGCCGGAGGTAATCCTGAGAGGACCAGACGCCGCCTACCAATCGCAATATCCGACCGGCGAAGAAACAAAGGGCCTCTGGCCGACCAAGGAACAACCGGCTGCCTGCGAGACACACCGGTGAATGCGGGGGTGGACGGAATACGCGGCAGAGAAAGAGAGGGAGAGAGAGAGAGAGAGAGAGGGAGGAACCGAAGCAACCGAAGGAGCGAGAGAGAGGTCCGCGGCCCGATTGTTGGAACGCGGAAGAGCATCGACGCTGCCTCGGCCCGTTTCTATTTCCGTTTTACATCCCGAGGTCCTGCGCTTGCTTCTTCTTCTTCTTCTTCCTCCGCTGCCTCCTCCTCCTCCTCCTCCTTCTCCACCTTCTCCTCTTCAGCCTCCTAGTCGACCGACCTCGTCCACCGACCAGGACCAAAGAATCAGGGAAAGAGGGTGAAACAAAAGCGAAACAGGTTGCCGCTGTACCCTCCGCCTCGGCTATGCTCGGCCACTTCGGGCTCCCTTCTTCTCTCTCTCTCTCTCTCTTTTTCTCTTCTATATCTCTCTCTTTCTTTCTCTTTCGGCTTCCTTCCACGTGGACACAATCGCGAGGCTCTTTGACAGCGGTTTTTGCTCGTGGACGAGCTTTTAAGCCGGCGAACGATCGGCTCGAGATTCTCCGACAATCTTCTCGAGACCTGCTAGTAGACCATTTCTCCAGCCACTGTCTACGAATTTCAGGTACAGTAACCTCGATCATCCGAATTCGTCTCGGCGACGTCAGTGACACGTTCCCAATAATAGAGCAGTTAATTAGACACAGTAACTGGACGGAATACTTTCGGATTTTTACGATAACGAGTGTCGCGTGCGGATCTCCGAAGGGAGTCAGCTGATTATGTGTGAAACAGGAAGTTTATTCCCTTACCGTACTTTAACGAGTCGGGCTCGTGATGGAGATTTATAACAACAAGCTGTTAGGTATGAATGCTCATCAGTTCCTTTAAGAAGGAATCAACTTTTATTCTCTTGTCAACAATATTTAAACATTCGAGTAGACGTAAGTACGTAATGATCATAAAATTCCTTTTTTTTTAAGAAATTAGTGCGATCGAAAATATTCTAATCGTAGTAATTGTAAAGAAAATGGTACGGCAAGGGGTTGAAGCTGTTAGATATTTTTATCCGTGATTTTTAAGTATGTAATTGTTTTAGATTTATGGGATGGACCATGAGTCTAAGGCTTAACCTGGTTGCAAAGAGGATCCGACCAAGACTTGATACTTACTTCGAAATGATTGTTTGCAAATTATATGGAGCACAAGTCTGAAAGTCGGTCTGTTTCGACGACGGTTTTCCGCGGAGCTGACAAAGAAGGTAAGAGAGCAACCTGGTGTGTTCGTACGAGCCCGCCGCCAGGCAGGTATGCGTCGTGTCACACGGCGTCGTGTATTCGCAGCTCGCGGCAAATCCAAAATAAATCGGCAGCAGCTGTTGCGTCCCGTGTTCCGGAGGTGCGCCACTGTTTTTCTTTCTTTTCGATCCGCTCCGTGGACGCGAAACGTTCGCACGGCAAGAACCGTGGAGGGCCTTTTTCGCGGCGCGATCTAATTGGAAATTGACTGCGCCGGGTCCGTTCTCGATTTTCGAGAGGCAGTCGCCATTCAAGAAAACCTCTTGCCTCGTTGACGCGTTCCGCAAATATTTTAACAGGCCGCGGATTTTTATCCAACGTACACATTGGCTGCACTAATTTCAAGATCCAGTTGCCATGTGATCATTGATTTGGTTTTTGAATTATTTTAGTCAGTTGAAAAATTAAAATTGTTGTCATATTTTTACTGTTTTATATTTGATTTACTAATTCTTTCATTCATTGTTGCAGCTAGATTCTATCATGAATTACAGTTTTGTATTCATCCATTAATTCGACCCAGATTGCATTTATGGAAAGAATTATTGAATGAATTTATACGGTGACGCGGTAGGATAAATATTTAAATAGTAACATTATTGCGATATTCGTAATTACACTCCTATTCGTAATTAAATGAATTAATTATATGAATTAATTAAATGAATTAATTAAATGTTTACAATTAAATAAACATTCAGATTGAACGCACTGCTTGTGTTAGCACCTTATCAGTAAATTAATATAAAAGCGGACCCTATTTTAGCTTCCAAATAATCTTCAACTTTTGATAACCACAGCTTGCGATCGTAAAATCTGAAAAATTTTGTAATATGCTACTTGATGTCCAAAATAAGCCACATATTTTCAAAAGTTTAAAAAGCCTCCGAAGGGACGAATTGGACGGAAAAATGGTCAATATAACTTACCCTGTAACTACCCTCATGGTCAAGTTACAAAGTTGAAATTGTACACAGATAAGTTTTCTCTTTATCACCTATCGAAGAGTATAATAATCATTAAAAAAACCTCTAAAGGCAATTTTCACCATCCTAATCGACTAGGCCCACCCTCTTCGTCAACAATATTTTTTTTCTCGGTTATTTTCTCAAGTACCAACGATTCAAATAACACGATATTCTATAAACGGCGTGTCAAACGAATTAAAAAAAAATAATAATTACTTGCAACTCAGATTGTTATATTTTTGGACAGCGTGGTCGTTTTGATACGGCGACGAATGAATTAAAGCGAGCGGAAGAAGGTTTCGGCGGCCAGTCGGCAGGAACGGCTAGAAATTGGCGTAATCGATTTGCGGATAGGTGTTCGACTCGGCAGCGTCGACGAGGAGCGGAGTGTCGGGTGCGACGACAACACTGCAGCAACTTACATAACTCGATCGGAGGCTCCGGGGATCGTTGCTCGCGGGTGGAACAGGCTCAAAGCGTTTGGTGCTCAGAAAGCCGGCTCTAATTTGCAACAATCGGCCGCCTAGAATAGACGATCGGGCAGGACGACTTAATTGGTGCCGCGTCAAAGACTCCTCTGTGTGATCGGGACCGCGTGAAACGTGAAACCCGCGTGTCTGCACACGCTCGCATAATCGAATCGCGGCCGCTCAAACTTCCTGCGTCTCGTTCACCAGCGAATTTCTTCTTCGAACCGGGTGTCACGTTTTTCTCTTTCTCTCTCTTTCTCTCTTTTCACAAGCGCCACTCTTTCCCATTCTCTCTCTCTCTCTTTCTCTCTCTCTTTCTCTCTCTCGCTCTCTCACTCTATCTCTCTCCCTCTGTCTTTTTCCCTTCCTTTTTTCTACCGTTTCTCTTCAGCCGGGTCGGCCTTTTAACATTCTACCCGCACTATCGCGCGATGCTCCCGTACGTGTGCCCACTGCATTAAGCGCATCCTCGAATTCGCGTGCACCGAAATTACGTATTACGGTCGTTCTGCCCCGCGAATGAATTTAGCCAACGTACGCGCGATACCGTCTACCGGGTGTGCCGAATTTCGGCGGCCTTGAGAAACGCGGTTCCGCGGCGTGTTCCGTCACCGAGCTCCCCTTGACGAATTTTTCCGCGCTTGCACAGGCTGCCACCATCGTTCTACCGATCTCGTCAACCGATCTTCGACGACGAATCAAGTTGAACGCGAAACATGCGGCGAGAAATTAACCCTGGCAATATTAAAATTGCCGTTTTTTCTTACTAGATAAAACGGAATGGATTTCTGAACGGATGAAGTTAGGACTTTGCAGCATCGTGTCGCGATGTTTATCAGAAGTGAACAAATTTGTAGGGTTTTATTATTTGTAATAGATCGTTTGTTTTTAAAACGTTGATGCTCTTTTTATCGAGGCTTGTCATTGTTGTATATTCGATGAAATACCATTTCTATGTATACCTTATTGAAATTGTAGAATTTGATTTAATTAATTTAATTTAAGTTAATTTTGGTTTATTTAACTTAATTTATTTGATTTGATTAATTTAATTACTTTATTTATATGTAAATGCCATATAAGAAAGTATCACTTTATTGCAGTTGTCATTGACAAATTGAAATATCCTGTGAAAAGGGCCACCGTATCAAAGCTCGATGGAGAAGTATAGTTTCAAATGAATAATCTTTAGGGTATAATTAACCCCACATGGTTCCGGACATCGCTTTTTTTTATCTTGTTTGCGACAAGTTAAAGGGAAAAGTAACTGAACGTGATTTTGACGATCGGAAGAACTCAGTGTTTCTATACATCGATCAAAAATTCCGGACAAGTATTGTACAAAGGATCAAACGGAAAAGAGTTCTTTAACCCTCCCCCGTGACGCTTCCTACGCGAAGCACGTACGTTATACAATTTTCAAGCAACTGTCACCCAAAAACTAGCAATACCACAGAGATCCAACTATTCGAGAATATAATTTGAATATTCTAAAACAAAGTTCCTTCTATCGAAACTCGATATTTCGCTTCCAAGTATCTATATTGAATTAATTGTTAATTTCACTTTTTCTACAAGAAATAATTGAGATATTTTAACACAATATAACAAGAACTGTTTAAGAAAGGTTTACCCATTCTCAACCCTTAACAAATTCCGAGGCTCCATCCCACCCTCCAAGAACCGACACTACAAGACAGAGTTCAGTTCGCGTAAAAATGACAAAAGCTCCCGGGAAACAAACAACCCTGAGAACACGCTTATGCCGAAAAAAAGCAGCGAGAAAAACCGATCGGAGGTTCATTAAGGGAGGGAGGCACGGCGAGCGCGAGAAATCAAAATCCGGCGGGTCGCGAGGGAAAAGAAACCGCGCCCTAATCGCGTCTGCTCAATTACGCGACCCCAATTAACCCCCGGCGGCGGGGGTAGACAGAGCCACGGCCCTCTTTAGCAGCCCCGGGGCGCGCGCTGGTTGCCGCGCGAGGAAAGGCGAAAACGAGCTGACCGTCGGCCGTTAGGCTAAAAATGCGGTCTGCGCTTTATTTCCCGCGCTTGAAAATAGCCCGTGAGCCTCTTCTCTCCGTGTAACTTCGCTCTGCGGCGTCGGGAGAGGGGTTGCTAGACGGGATTCGCCGCGAGGGGTGGGGAGGAGAGCCTCCGAAGGCGGCGCGGCGGTGGGGCGACACACCAACGACGCCGTTGAGCATTTTCGGAGTGGGGTCAACCTCCCCCTTCCTTCTTCGCCATCCCTGCCGACGGGGGGGTGGCGGGGCCGAGCGGGGGCGGCGGGCGCATTTACAGTCGACACACACACAGGCACGAACGGCCGATGCACGCGGGCATTTTCTACAGGGTGGTTCGACGGTCTCGCGCTCTCGAGTTTCCTTGTCATCTTCGATCACGAATTGTTTATACAGGATGGGGGAATTTCGGTAAATTTCAGTGGGATAGGGCGAATTTGCATTCCCGTTTATTTCTCATTACCTAGTGGTGAAATTTTTCTCATTGTTCTCTGTTAATTTAATTCGCAAGCCATTCAATTGCACGTGCAACATTTTCGATTTCGAAACTCGTTCAAGGGTTGTATTCCTTGAGATCAAGTTCAGGGGTTGAAACGCAGAATTTTCAAAGAAATTCCAGCATTTTACTTAGAGCAATCTGACTCCTGCATTTTCTTATCGTTTTCAGTTCAGAGTTTTTTATATCAATGGAGATGATGGGGTGAATTTGCATTCATTATCCATTATTCCTAGCGATTGTTTAAACTGTTCTCTTTGTTTTCCAAACAATTTTACTAGCTAAATTTCTTCAGTGGGTGCATTTGCTAAGATTAATTTTAAGGGTTGGATACAACTGTTCAATTTAGAATCTTTTGTCCCAGGGGTTGTATTTCCCTTCTTATTATACGCTTCATGGTTGATTCTTGTATATACACAAGATACTTATAAATCCAATTTGTTGGAGCAATAAATTTCTGAAGACGACCAATTTGACCGTAGAACGTAAAAACGTAAAGGTTAGGGGTCGAAACGCAAGCTTCCCAAAGTGAATCGACAAGGGGTTGAACGATCTAGCGAATTAATTCGGAAAGCGGGAGAAAAATCTGCCGACGACACTCGCCGGGCTTTTTTAATTGTAAAATAATGTACAGAGGGCAAGAAGCACTTCACCCCGAAGGAAGGGAAGCCACCCCGAAGGCCGGGCCGTTTCTCGTGTCTCCAATAACAATAACTTTCGCGAAGTAAGCACCCGAAAAACGCTCTCGAGGCGTCCATTACGCCGCGATATAACGCGCCTCTCACCCTCCGGCCGGTTTTTCCCTGCAGCCCTCCGTCAGGGGAGAGACTGCGCCCCTCTTCGCGGTCCAGCAGGCTGCGACAATTTGCCGCATAACGATGCCTTCTTTCTTTTCGTAATTGAATCTAAATATTAAAACTCCGCCATGGTCGGCCTTGGCGCCGGCGTCTCCTTGACGGTCCGTTTCTTAACGCACCGCTACGAGCAGCCAGCGTTCGTCCGTCTCTCTCTCTCTCTCTGTCTCTCTCTCTCTCTCTCGTCGGAAAACCTCCAGGAAGAGCTCCAGGAAAAGCTCCAGGAAAAGCGGCGTGTCTGCCCCAAACCACCGGTGGAAAAGTTTCGAGACTCGGCGGCCCGGCGTCCTCTCGTTGCCCTGGAATATCGTTTAGAGCGATCCTGCCGCTGAAATTACACCGTAACGCGTGTTAAAGGGCTGGGCTCGTTCAAAAACTTCCCCGCAGTCTCGCCTCCCTCCCGCGGGCCCGCCCCTTTATGACCGTTGCGTCGTTACCGGGCCAGGGAATTGTCCGAATTATAGTCGACTAGACACACCCGGCGCGGAGAAATACAATTTTTGCCGGATTTCGAATTTTTTTCGACGGTGCTCCTCGGCTACGAAGAAGCCGCCGCACGCTCCCGTAAATTCCCTCCGTATCTGCGGCCCGCTGCCGCCGTGTTTCGGATTTCTTGAATCCAACGGAACCTCTCGACCCTCGCGACGAACCACCCTCGTAGAGAATTCCGCGGGCATGCTGCGCGTCACCTTGGGGTGAGTTACACCCGCGGATATAAATTTCCTTGGGCGAAATTCTTTCCACCGGCTGAAATTCGTACGAGTGCACTTTTCCCGGGGCGGTGGGGGGGGGGGGGGGGGAGTTTATTTAACCGGCGCGAACTGCTGAACCGTATCCCTCCTCTCTTGTTGCGACCCTTGGAAAAATATTTCGTCGATATTGTTTCGGCTGTTAACCGATCGCTCAAGAAACTGTCATTAAAAATTTCTAGCTGTGCGTAATATAAGGACAGTTGTAAAAAGTGGAGATAGTCGAAAGAATTGTTTTAAAATAACTTCAAGTACCTAGATCGAGTTCATCCCTTGACGTAGAAAATGTGGCCTTATTAAAACGTCAAACTTCTTTGAACACGTTATTAAATAATAGAGGCATCGAACTGAAGAAACTAACAAAAATTTAAAAGAGACATATTTTTACAAAGTTTTAACTTTATTTTATAAGACGTGCGAACATTTATGTTTCAAACCGAATCGAAAGTCTGTCGCATCTTATCTACTTTAATATACCGTAAAAGATTTGCCTTTCTTTAATGTATATTTATTATTTAAATGCGTGCCGTAGACGTCGAAATTATTATAGCGTTCAAATACAGTGATCGTACGTCTCGGTATCGAGTAAATACGAAACACGAATAAATAGTTTGCGCGGCTGGACGAAGGAATGAATATTGAAACGAATGTTGCCAGGGGCCGAAGATGTTTGGAGAAGCGAAAGGAAGCGTGTACGTGGCCGGCGAGAGCACGTGGCCGGTTCTTGGCGTACGCCAAATCAACAAGGTTAGCCCCCTACGTACCGAATTACAGGTTTACGAATCTTTGGCAGCCGGCGGACCAAGGTTGGGTCGGCCATGTGCACGCGACTTCCCGTGCCACGTGCTGTTTCGCGGGGAATTTCCTTCACGCTTCGATTCGACCGGTTCCCCGTTGTCTCGGGAACGGAATACTATTCGCGACCAGCCTGATTCGTGCGCCAGAAACCGACGCAGGCTCGACGTTGCGAGCCCTAGTCCTCGATCTGCACTTCCGTTAACACTTCCAGCGACCTCGAAACCGTTCGACGTCCTCCTTTCGCGGATACAGGATAAATGGTCGATTTTTAACACGTCGATGGTTCATAAAATGTTTCGATCTCGTAGAAACGATAAATCTCGTCACGTGTTAGAGCTTGAGTCTTTCAGCTTCATTTTAAGGAAATTTGATTATTGAATCAGTTGGATATGAAAGAAAAACAGGAAATGTTTTCGTCAAGTAACTAGCTACAATGTTTGCTTAATAATATATCATATTATATTCTTATATTATAATATAACAAAATATCTATTATAACATATGTATATTTACATATACTGACGTAGTTTACAACTATTCGAACAATGAATACAACAATAACATTTAGTACTAACTTGAACATATTAAAATTAATAAAGAAGAAAAATATCCGCGATTAATGCAGACAATTTTTATTTTGTATAAAAATCCGCGATCTAATAATAACGAATGCTCCGACCGAATATTTTCAACCAGAGGCTGTAAAATGAGAATGAGATCAGTGTCACGGTTCGACAGACTCGCGGCGAGTAGATCCGAAGTAAAACGACTGAAATAAAATGGAAACGAAGGAAGCATTGCGGTAGAACGATTTCCGGAAAAAATCTGTCTCCATTTCGACTCGTTACCGAGATTCTAGTATCGTGTCCGCGATTTTTCCTGCCGATCAATTATCGCATAAATATTTGCCGCCGTTAGGGGAACGAGTCGGGAAACAAGCCGGTCGACGAGAATAACCTTGTTCGTCGCGAAGGATCCATCACCGCTCTTGTTCCCCCGACGCAACGTAATAACGCCCGGCCCCCAGACCTAACGTCGGACGATAAAACAACGATGCGAAAAGGTTTCGGGAACGATAAAGCGAACGGGGAACGCAATTCCGCGGCGCTACGTAATCGACAATTGGCTCCAGACTCTACGCCGAGTCTTCCTCCCCTTCGAGAAGACGGATTGCGCTCGGAAAAATGTCTTTGATAGGACGCCTGTCTCTCTCTCTCTCTCTTTTTCTCTCTCTCTCTTTCTCTCTATCTATCTATCTATCTCTGTCTCTTTCTGTCGGAATCTCTATCTGTCTCTCTCGCTCTCTCGGTTCCTCGATCTCTCTCTCTTTATCTATCTATCTATCTTTCTATCCGTCTATCTCGCGCTCTTTCTCGCTTCATCCCTCGCCTCAACCCTGCCGCGATTTTCTCGTATTCAAAGGGGAGAGGAGGGTTCGATTCAGGCCAGCCCCGTGTGTGTATACAGACTGTAATCTATAACGGGGCACGGCATTATCGGGCGCAACTTTTATCCGAGTTATTCGCGCGAAATTTTTATCTCCGCTTATCTACGCCCGCGTTCCCGCCTCATAATTGGCCCGGCGGTTAATATCAATTTTTCATGCTGCGGTTCGTTGTAATAAAAAATTAGAGAGGCCCTGCGAAACTCCAGATAAAATAGAAACTGCGTTCGCCGTTGTTAGATTATGTTCGAGCAGCTGGGAATAACAAAACCTCCAGTCTATTGTAAGCATTTTATTGATTTCGATGAAGTCGGTAAAATTGTTTACTTAAAATGCCGATTCTTGATCGGTGATAATTAGATTCTGTTCTGTATTGTAATAATGAGTTTTTATCAATATGTATATAAATAAATTAAATTAAATTGAAATTTCGGTGTGCCTCGCGTCTTTTTAGGACAAATCTTCGGTCGATACATTGTCTTACAAAATTATATACACTATAGTCTGTGTATTAGTATATAACAAAAATCAGGAGATCGAATGTAAAACTGGAGATACTTAAAGAGTTAAAAAAGACTGTTGCATTAGCAGAAGTTCATTAACATCATCAAGGAAAGAAATTGACGTCTACCTACGTTCCTTTATCTTGTACTTAATGCACAATACTAATGCTCTTAATACTAAACTAATGCTCTTAACTTCCAACAGCTCCAAACGACAGCATACTACTTATAAATAGTCTGCAGATTTTATGCATTTATCGCAAACATAGACAAAAGAAAAACATAGAAGCGAAGACATGAGAAGAATTGAGAAACTCTATAGAAATTATTTCTAAATCATTCAGACTATTAAAAGGAGAACTACAGTTTCATTATACTTAATAACCCATCTCGTTAAACAGACTACAGTTACCGATGGACCAATTATGGTCGCGACCGCTGTATCGAAATTGTCGTCGCACTTCCATAAACGATCCCCGATAAAAATTCTGATTCCGTGCGGAATAAATTCGAGGACAACTGGAAAAGTAATTCGCAACGATTCGACTGTCCCGTTTAGGTTTTTGTTTCCGTGGCGGGCAGACGGGACAGCGCGCACGTGTGCGGGGGCAACACGCGCCTATCGATTCGGTTTTTCGACTGCGGGGGGTCCTCGGTTTTCGGCGCTCTCTCCGCTCTGTCGCGACTCTGTTTGCCCGTGTTTACGCCCGCTTATCCTATCAAAATCGTGCATACGCGGTGTAACTCGTGTCACGGGAATTAAGCCCGGGGAAATGAGCTCACCTGGCCGCAGGAAATTTTCCGTCCGTCCCCCGTTACACCCCCGCTACGAAAAAAAATGTCAGGGGGGTGGGAGGAGGACGGTGGTCACGTCGAACCGACGTCAATGCTCGCATCGACGCTTCCGGATCGTTGTACAGTGATTTTCGGCGAACGCCGCTGAATATCGGCTCTGTACAGGAGAGAGTCGCTTTTTACTGGGAAATCGTGCCGGCGAGATTCGTCCGTGATTTTGAGTTGTTTCGATTATTTTTATTAGAGTAGTGGAAACAGTTTTACGTTCACTTTTTTTTTAGGTTGAAAGTTGATTGGAAATCGAGGTGATCAAGAGCTTCAAGATATGTTCCTTTTAATATAAACAATTTGAATAGCGACGAGTGGGAGCCCTGTATAATTCGAACATATTCAGTCGATTATTAAATCGAGAAATATGAGAAACGAAGTGTCCTTGACGGAACAACCCTGAACCGAGTTCAAACCGTCGCAGACCCGGTTGAACTGATAGATTTAATTCTGCCGCCCCGCAAACAAATTCCGCTCGATAAATCTCGGAAAAGAGCGGGGGGTGGTTCGCGGCACCGAAAATCTCGCGACAACCGCCGACAATCTGCCAACGGTATATCCGGGGTTGGCTCCGCGGAAAAACGTCGGAAAAAAGCCGCAAGGGTCCCCCATAAATTAGTATAGCGAAGAAGCTTCGGAAGCTGCCGGGCATAAATCGGAATCCTTTTCCCGGAGTTCTCGAGTGCCGGTGTATGCACATGCACTAGCGGACGAAAAAGGCTGGATAGCGTGGTTTCGAAAAAGAGAGAAAGAGAGAGAGAGAGGGGGGGGGGATGGTGTGCGTTGATCGAAAATTTATGGGAAGCCCATAGGTGGGTAGTGGGTTCTGGTTCCAAGGGGGACGGGCCGCATCGGTGGACGTCGATAGCTGGTACACGGGGGGTGGCGGAGGAGAAGAGGCTCGAGCTTGGGATAGACTGGAATATATTTATTAATTTGGCATCGTTCCCGAGTGTATAGCTGCTGGCCCCTTACGTTACTACGTTATGACGCGAACAAAGCGACTCCGCGATTTCTTTATAGGCAATTCCGGGGTCTGCATAGAGTGTTGTAAATATTACAACCCCTCCCAGCAGCGGCCGTCGCGACCGTCTCTCTCTCGCTCTCTCTCTCTCTCTCTCCCTCTCGCTCTCTTCTTTCTTTCCTCTCTTGAGTATCAGCCCCGTTTAACCCCCATCCCACGTCTATTACCGACGCCATTCGCCCTCCGGCCGATTCGTTCCGCGCCCTTTGAGCCACGGGAACGCGAACATCCTCCGGGATACCCAACTCGGTCCTTAACCTGTGTCACCGGAACACCCCCCATCCACCACCCCGCGATCTCGCCCCGCCGATTCATATATTGCGCCCTCCCGATAGTAATATGCGAGAGGTGTTTTCGCTGAGCCATGGCTTCCACGGATTTTCCCGAATAAAACGGTCCTCTCCTCGTAGCTTCGCTTTAATGTCGATGCGAGCCGCGGGATCTTTCGGGAATTAGACCTTTTTGTTCGCTAAGTAAGCGGTAATGCTTCGAATAAAATACTGTCGACCGTTCGGGAAACACAGTCTCGACGTAACATGATGCAAACGTTGCGCCACGCTAAATCTACTACCGCGCCGGTCAAATGACCGTTTTTCACGTCTTTTATGACATAATTAAGCGAAATCTTTTATTCCGAAATTATTGAATATATTTCTTTATTTAATTTATTATTATTTTTATTATTACACACACTGTTACAAAAATTGCGAACAATATATATAAATACTATCTTGTAATTTTTATCAGGCAATTTTTTAGTCACATTTAGACCTCGGTAGGTTTAGCGTTAAAGGAGTTTACCTACCCCTAAGGTAACGATAATAACAATAAAAGATACGAAAAATAAATGAACCGTTTTGTTTCTAAGCTTCCAAAAAATTCCAAGAGTTATTAGACGATTGAAAGGGCTGAAACAAATATACAACTAACCAACCAAAAATTACTATGCACCGGCCGTCATGGCGCTCGACGCCCAACTTCGAGGTACCCAAAAAAGCCGAACCTAATTTAACCGGGGCAAGTTGAGGCTCGGCCCAGTTCGCCGTAAAACAATCTCCGCGGACGAAATTACGAGGGATCAGCGGAGAAAACCGCGAGCGGGCTCCGTCGTCAGGACGATCCCAGCATCCGATACGTCCGGATAAGAGACGGCCCGGGAGTTTTCTAATCTGAGAGAGCTCGTGCTGCGAGATGATAGCCCGTCGTCTGGTATAATTCATTCGTCCCCGAGACACCGGCGTCGGTCTTCTTCTTCTTCGTCCTGTTCTTCGGTGGTGTGGGCAACCGAATCCCAACCCCTCCGCACACCCCTTTATTTTCGCGGGTGTCCCGCCGCCGCCGCCGCCGCCGCCGCGGAACCGGAGTCTCGCCGGACAGATTTATTTAGCCCGGGCTCGCTCGTTCCGCTCGCGATATTTCCTCGATTCTCTGCCGCGACAATGGCGACGACGATTTCAGATTGCAGTTTAATTTAATGTCGAGCACCGACGCGACCAGCCGATCCTCTCCCGCGGATCTACTGGCTGGTGCGGATCGTCGCGCAGCGAACGCGGATAGTTCCAGGGAACCGCGGGGAAATTGTCGAGGAGATCTTTTATCGGAAGTGGAATTTATGAAGAACATCGAGCTAGCTGAGTTTCGAATTTTCCTGCTGAAGACTACTTGTCGAATGTTGCTATTTTAAATAGAGAAATTGCCAAGAACCCTCTATTTTATAGAATCTCGAATTTGACTTGCAAAAGCTCTATTTCGAACGAAATAATTGTGAAAAAATATCGAGTTAATAGAATTTTAAATTTTCCTTATCAAAATTACTGTTTTCCAACATAGAAATTATAAAGAATATTCTCCTAACATTTAATTAATAAATCGTTTAATTCTCCTCGCGAAAATTGAATTACGCTTTAAAAAGCGGCAGTTTCCCATTTTTCACGTATTTCTCGCGCGAAGAATCGTCCGATTGTCAATTGTACCCCGAATTACGCTCCGTACACACGCACACACACAGGAGCGCCTATATACGCGCGCGAGTATATATCAATTTAACGGGCCGAGCGAAATGTTTTCCGAGTTAATGGGCGAACGGTATTCGATGTAACAGGAGACGATATTTTTCTGATTGAATTTTAATTCGATTCTACTACGGACAGTATTTTTTAATTCGCGTCGCGTGTTAAATGTCGAGCGAAATCGATTGGAAAGCCGAACCGGCGAATTAAATCAAGTACTCGACGGAGGAAATTCATGATTTTGTGCTGGCTGTTCTTTATAATTCAACTGGAAACACGGGACTGCAAGTTTCATATTAATTGCGCGGGATATTTGTCGCGAGACGTGATTAACGTCCCGAAGGAGTGCGAAACCAGGGCGCGACGATTTTTATGTAAATCGTTTTTCGGATAATCTGTGGACGAGCGTTTCAACGATACAGTCGATATCGAAATTCTTTATTGTCTGGACGTGTTTTTGAAGTAAATGGAGCGATTCGAGGCGGTCGATGCGTAATAATAGTGATTGCGCGAACCAATGTAAAGACTCAACTCTGTTTTTATCGATCTTATACAATTTTTACCGAGTATCCAAATTAAATCGCTGTATGCATTATATACTGTAAACTTCAAGGTTTATTTGACAAGTTAATTAATAAATTACTAAATGATAATAATAATAAATATATGAAGAGCGAACAACAAACTTTAGATCTTCATGCAAAATCACATTTCCTTAAATTCTTTTACACAAATTTGAAGAAGAAAATTCATTATATGTCGTTATTATGGTGAACACAGAATAATAATACAATTAATTACGCATAAAGTTGTACAGTCTGATAAATATACTTGAAAACAAAACATATTTAAGTAAAATTATAGAAAATACTTTTTGATCCCTTTGGTAAATATAATGTTATTTTATGACTACAACGGGACAATAAATTTTTATTATTTGAACACTCATCTTTTCTCGATCATTGTCGACTAACAGAGCTTTCACCATACTTCAAATTAATAAAATCCTGATTTGTTAACTGCAACGCTCTATCAACGATATGTATATCAAAATTCGTCGTGTTCTATCGATCATGCTCGCGGCGACAAGCGAACATTTTCGACCGACGTTTGATTTTTAATATTCATGGGAGGAAGATAGCTTGAAAATCGAGGATCAGAGAAAAGACAGCGGCCGGTCACGGAACAACGTGCGCCGTGGTATCGATTAAGCCCCGTTTAAAAGTTAAACCGCCGGAATTGGGCCAAAGTGGGGGACCTAACGAATCCAATCGACTTATCGAGCCGCGATGAAATTTCCCCAGTTCTTTGCCGCCCCCGAGCCCTTAATCCGGCCGTGTACCTAACAATCAATCCGCCAAATCGAATCGGCTGCATCATGCACACGCTTGGAATTTTTGGCTGCGACTTCGAAGTCTTCCAACCGAAGACAGATTTCGCGGAATGCCTCGGCAAACAACCACGAAATGGCAATACTGGACACGTGACCAGGCAGCCTGGGCACCAATCAATTCAACAAGACGCCCAACCCCATTTTATTCCTGCTTTTGTTTAATTATAATTCTTTGGCTTTCAGCGTTGCTATTTTCATTCAATACTATTTCTAGTGTCTAAAAATCTACGATAAATATAATTTCAACAGTTAATATTTTTAAATACTATTATTATTATTATTTTTTTTATTATATTCGTTTCATCGTAGATTTTTAAACACTGCAAATAATATCGAATAAAAATAGCTATGCTGAAAGCCAAAGAAATATAATTTTATATAATTGCGATTTTTTACTTTTCAATACTATTTATATATTAGCACCTAATTAGTACATATTTTTATTCAATACTATTATATATGTTGTCAACCCTAACGTAGTTTTTCTACTTATTTTTAACGATTTAACTGCAATAATTATTAAGAATTCTGAGCAATCATTACGAAGAATAAAAACCAAGTATCAATGTATCCAATAAAATGGCGCCATTTTCCCAAGAACAGGACGATAAAAGAAGTGGTAACAAAAAAATGGAAGGCCGCTTTATAGAAAGAAAATGGCGAAAAAAAAGAATCGCAGAGGCGTCGGGTTCGCCGTAAAGATCGTAGTAAAAATCGGGGCCGATTTTCCGGCGCCCCGCGGCGGACCGGAAGTCGCGATACACGCCGAGATTCGTGGCCATAAAACTGCGGGGGGAGGCACGGTGTACATATAGGCGATGGCCCGGAGCGAGCAGGCCGTTCCGAAAATTTTATTGCCATTGTTTCCGGCATCTCGGAGCGCTCCTCCTTCGGGAGGGCGAATATTCGCGCGATACGGAACGGAATACCGAGACACGAGCTGCTGGGAACGGGAAGGGGTGGTGGAGGGGGTTTGCAACGGTGGCGCAAAAGGGTTCTCTCTCGACCGAGACATATGCGATATGCCTCTCTCGGCAATAAAACGCCAGAAGGAGGAGAAGGAGGCGGAGGAGGCTCGGGGGACGCGGGGGTTGGGAGAGGGATGGTGAAGGAGCACGCGGAAGCAGATTATTTCGCGTCTCAAACGATACGGACCCGACGTCGCGGGGGTTTCCGTCTTTCGGGGATACGCTATCGTTTATTTTCGAAGTTTCTTCGCTTCCGGCCCCGCGCCAGAGGGAACCGGTGGGCGTCGAAGGGTGCCGGAGGGTGTCGGAGGGTGTCGGGGCACGCTCGCGTAAAAAGTCTCACGCGCGATCGACTCTATTTCACGGTAACAGAGCGTGAAATGTTGCACGGCTTGCTACCCCCATTGTCGCGATTCTCCGTGACGCGATTCCAGTCGCCTTTGTGCGGGGACGGATTCGCGAGCTCCGACGTATTTGCCGGTCATTAACACGGGAAACGTTAAACGAGTCAGAATTACCAGATTCTGGTACTTCCGGTGTGGTTTTTTAGTCTGAAATAGTGGCGGCTCTCATCCGTAATTGTGTTAGCCGATGCATTTGTTTTACCTACTTTATCGTATGCATTCTTTTTCATTTTCCCCACCACCCTTGATGCTAACTAACATTCGTAAGACGACTAATGCTCGCACAGATTTAGCTTCGAGCTCGTACAACTATAACTTATTTGGGTTAAGTATGACACATTGGTGCGACTTATGTACATTGAAAATAAACTGCACTGATAAAATTTCTTTTTATTAGATGCGCAATATAGGAGTTGCATTGACATTTATTTCTGTCCCAAACATTTAATTAATCGGATATAATGTAAAATACACTAAAGTAGCACAAAACATGTATGGTAAATGAGAAAATCTATTTTGAATCCAGAGTTAAAATTATTTCATGAGCAAAGGGTCAATTTAAAATTTGCCCCTGCGGTTCTCCGAAGTACTGCATCCCAACGCAAGAAACCCTAAAAGATGCTCCTACAACCAATCAATTTCAACTCGTCATCTCGAAAACCTCCGAATCATCCCACGCCGAACTGAATAGGACCATGCAAAACCAACTCCCACGGTTTCCCCCTCGAGAACGTCAAAAGAAAAAGCGCCGCGCCGTGGCACGATCGTTTCCGGCAGGTCCCGGGTAGCGGTCCGATAAATCAGGCTCATTAAGCCGCGGTGCGGCGATCGGAGCGAAAAAATCCGGTCGAAGAACCGCGGTATGAGCCCCGTAATCCGACGCGGCGGTGGCCAGAGAGCATCGGCGTCGGCCCCGGCCCCGGCCTCGGCATCGGCAGGGTAACAGGGTCGGCTCGTTCCCGTCGATAATTAATAACCTCGAAAGCCGAAACATAATCCAACATTAACAACCACCCCCGAAAACACCGTTACACGGTTGCCCC
>NC_135780.1:2603674-2631028 GCF_028453695.1 Augochlora pura
CTCTCTCTCCCCCGTCGGATGGCCCTCGCATAAACTGGAATACACCTCCTGGTGACGAGGAGGTGCGAGGTGCATCGGTGATGCGATAGCCCGCTTGAGCTCGTTAGATGAATGGGGCCGACACACGTACCCAGCACACAACACCGAACTAACCACCCTTGTTCAGCGGAGGATCGCCGGGGGGAGGGTGGCGGGACCGTGTACTCCAAGGGAAACAGAGACGGGAGTGATGGAGAGCGCAGAGAGTAAAAGAGAGTAAGAGAGAGAGAGAGGGTGGAATGGAGGAAAGAGGGACGCGGCGCAACGTCACAGGAACAAAGGGTGAGGGTTTATAGGTTGTGGGGTGGGCGTAGGACAGAACACGAGGGCGGTTGGTGGTCGGGCCGAAGGGCAGACGGGCTGCGAGGGCTGCGAGAGGGTGGCGAAGGGTGGCAAAGGGTGGCAGAGGGCCGCGAGGGGCGGCAGAGGGCGAGAGGGCGCGGAGAGCGCGCGCGGCAGAGGACGGGCTGCTAGTTTGCATAAATTTAGGAAATACAGGGTGGAAAATCGATATCCGCATAGAGATTATAGATGGTGGTTGGTAGGCGCCGCGTAGCCGCAGCCTCCGTCGCGACGGCGTATGCGCTACATGTCTACGCTCTCTGCCGACTACACCGTTCCACCCCCTCCGGCGGCTGCACTCCCTCTCTCCTTCTCTTTCTCTTTCTCTTTCCCCGCGTCTCTCTCTTCCTGGTCGGCCTGTGCCCTCCTCCGTTCCCGAAAAGCTCGTGTGTACCCGTGTACTCGGATACTTCTTGCGGGTGTTGGTGGGTGCAACCGTGCCCCCTGCCGTCCCCCTCGCTTTTGCACCCCCACCACCGCCGGAGAGAGCCGTCTGCCGCCCTCTTCTCGCGTGATAGCAAGCCCGTACACGTTCTCGGCGTCCTACAATGTCTCTGTCTCTGTCTCGGTCCGGCCGACGATGTTCCCGTCTTCTCCTCGTTCCCACTCGTTTCCAACCCCTTCGGTCGAGGACGTCTGTCTCTGTTTCTCGGACTCGCCGTGTGTCGGGTTTTGTCTCCTCTCTCCTCTCTCGTTCTCCCTTTCTCTTTCTCTCTCTCTCTCTCTCTCTCTCTCTCTCTGTTCGTTCCTTTCGGTGGATTCACCCCGTTTCACCCTCTAGCTCGCTCACTCACCCCGCTGCAACGGAATTGAAGTAGTCGATATCGTCCTGCGGCCTGTCTCGAAATTAAGAGAAAACGACGGACTCGGAACCCTACCACCCCCTCTCGCAAGGGGGGCGGCCGAACCTCTGCGTGCTTCTCGCCAACGCCGAGGATTTTTCTTGCTCCCTTTCGATGCTGTCTCTCTATCCGCCATCTCTCTCTCTCCCTCTCTCCCTCTTTATCTTTCTCTCTGTCCACCGTCGTCTCTCTCAAACGCCTCTCCTCTTCCCTATTTTTCTCTTCGTCGGGCCTCCGCTAATTTCTATCCCTTCTCTTTCCCGGTTCGCTGCCTCCTTCTTCCCTTTTTTTCTGCTGTGTTGGTAGCATCGAGAGAAATAGAGACCAAGGAGGCCTTGGATATGTGCGGCCGGGCTAGACGACGCTTTCTTCTACTCGACGGTCGAATTTCTGGACCCGAGTGCCATCCCCGCCGGATGGGGCTGACTTTTTCGAGGACACGTTCACGGTTACCGGACCCTTCGCGGAAGGGGTTAATCGCGTTCCTCGATGGACAGCGATTATTGGACCGTTCGGACGCCGTTTGGGAACGTAAACACCGGGGCCGGCTCTGCGAGTAATTTGCCGCGGGGGATGGTTGCGGGAGGGGTGACTTTTCACCGTGGATGGGACGGTTGGTCAAAGTTTCCTCGTGAAGAGCGAAGAGTGATTCCGTAAAGAGGAACTCCTTAAACAGTAACTTCATAAAGGCTAACTTCGTGAAGGCTAACTTTGTAAAGAGTGACTTCATAAAGGCTAACTCGATTAAAACTTGCGAATAGTTGTAGTTAATTGGCACTTTATACTAATCGAAGAAAATTTTATTTGATCGCGAGAACTATGAGGAACATATTACACTGCACCAGACGATAATTCTCTTTGTTGTAACGTAAAAAAGAAATCGTTGCACACATGATAATTTTGAAGAATAATTTTTCAATTAATTGGCTACTGATTGAATTTTATTCGATTGCGGTAAGTTTAAAGAATTAATTAAATCATACCAAGCATTTATTTTCATTGTTGTAACTTGATTAGGAGATTCATTTATATTAATCACAGGAAGTTTGCATAGAGTAGAGAATTTATTAAACTGCGGGCTACAATTGCAAAGTTGAACAATGTCGAACAAAGTCCATTTGGTTTCAACTCGATGCTTTAAAATGAATTTTCAAGGGTGGATGAAGAATCGTGTCACACACAAGTGTCATTCGCGGCACCCGCAGCGTTAATAATTAGCATTTAATGTCTGTTAACAAGGGGTAGCTCCGAGACCGCGTTCCAGGGGTTCGCGAAAGAGGGTGGTATATCGACACGAGGCAGGACTCGACGCGTTCAACTTTTATATCGCGATGCTCCGAGGCCTCGAAAGACTTAATTCCGCCGGAATGAGAAATTGTCCCGTGCCACGCGAGTCTGAAAGACGAACGACTTAAAAATTCCTCTTAATTGCCCTTTTAATCGCAGAAAATTCAGCGAAACTTTCGACTGAACTGCTTCGTTCTCTCTTCTCTAATAATCGAGGGATCGAATATCAGAAAATTCGTTCGACATTTATACTTCGAAACGATATAGCGTAGAAGAAAAGATGGCGGAATATCGGGACTAAAGAGGTCACCGGCAGACCCCGTCGCCCCTCGTGTCACACGACTTCGAACTTCGTCGCTCGTTCTCCCTAATTATATTACAGACTTCGGACTACAAATCACCGTTTTCCTAGTCAGAAGGATAGACCGTCGACTACGAATTTCGCGTTTCCCGTCGCCGTGACGAACCGCGGACTACAAACGGCCGTTTTTGTAATGATGGCGGTGTCAACCTGGACTACGAATCGCGGTTTTCTTAGTTATGGGGTGAGCTCCCAGAACGTTACAGCTCTGTTCACGTATTCCGCGGAGTACGCCGCGAAAACGACGCGCGGAATTCGCTAAACATTATTCGATCATCGAAAACGCTTGATGGCACGACGTTCTCGCTTCGCATTAATTTCACATTTCATCTTCTACGACCTTCCGCGTTTCTTGCGCTCCACAGAATTTATTCGGATCCTGCAAATTCTACGGCGGATTTAAACGCAGCTATGGAAACAATAAAAAAACGAAGTGTTCATGATCTAACGGTGAAAAGATATACAAGAATAAAAATTAATATCTTGAAAACTAATAATTTCTTCGCCATGACATCTTAATCATAAGAATTAATGTAATTAATCATCTATGTGACAAAAGATATGCGCTTTTGTTTAAAGAACTGATGCAATCATTAATTCCACATGCGCCGATGCAAACGTAATGTTATTCGAATCACTTATCTACCTCCTTCGACATTTTTTTCGTAAATTCAACAATAACGGAGTCATGACCAGATACAATCGCGCAGAGCATTCTGTGCACATAAATGAATTAAATAAAACAATAAATCGCCAGAGAGAATAAACGATATTACCGCCTTCAAGAACAAACAATTGTATTGTAGTATCAGAGCGAGACAAGATTCGCGCCGTTCGCGGATAACAAATCGCGACAGAGGAAGCCACCGTCGAAATCGGTGAGAAATGGGTCGACTCGAGGAAAGGGACGAGGGTGGATGAATCTTCCGAAGGTGGATCGAGAAACAGGCGATCGTTTATTCATCGACAGCCGGACCGGCGAGGGTAGGAAACGAGTATTCGCGGATTTGCATGTCAGCTGTCCGGCGACACCCGGGACTTCCGGTTCGCGGGTCTGGTAACGTGAAATGCGACAAAGCAGCGCTGGTCTGGCCGGGGTGGCGGACACAGAGAGGATATCTGGGGCTCGAGAAAGTGGCCATTGAAACGATGATCGCGATCTCCGATGCACGAGGTCCGCTCGAATCGGTCCGCTTTCAGAGATCACGATCAGAGAGGGAAAAGAGGAGGCGGGAAACGGGAGCGAGGAGGAGAAGCTGGAGGAAAAGAGGAGAAAAAGAGGAAGACATATAGAGGAGGAAGGGGAGGAAGGGGAGGAGGAGGAGTAAGAGTAGGAGGAGGAGGACTGTCGGCGACGACCGGCGCTCTCTCGGAACGTCCATTCCAATTTTCCGGGGCGCGCGTCGCATGTCAACGAGCCCGTTTCCTTTTTTTCCATCCTTTTTCCCGTTTTTCCTTTTTATCTAAACACACGGCATAAAAGTGTATCGCGTCCGTTTCTTTTCGCCATCTCTCCCTCTCTTTTCCTCTTTCTGTTTCGTGCTCTCTCTCGCTCCCGCCTTCTCTTTCTTCCCAGCTCTTTCTGGAAAGCATCTGCGTACGTGGCCGGCGTGGACAACGACGAGAAAGCGGAGAGGACAAGCGTTGCACACGCTCGACGCGCCGGCGACGTCCGCGATAACGAAGATCGATTCGCTCGTTTGCGTCGAGGAACGATAGCCGCGGCTCAATCTACCCGAGAGCAAAACATTTTCGGAATGAAACGCTGCGGGCCCGATTCCGATCCCTCGCCGACTCCTCTTTCACACTGTAACGCGAGCTATTCGAGCTTACCGCGCTCCCCCCGCCACCATTTTGAGTCCCATTCCTCGAATCCATTCAAACTTGAACTGATAACAAATATTTGGGAGAATAGTATGAAGAAAATATAAAATATTTGGTGAATTAATACGTTTGATATTATTATTATTAGACCGCAGATCTGTGTGCAAAATTAAAATTGACTGCGTGAATTGCAAGACGTAGGAATCAAGTGTAATCTTATTTCCCTCGTAAATAATTTTATTAATTAATGTATCAACATTTTTAGGTTCTTTTAACTCTTTCACTGTTTTATGTTTCGTCTATAGATCTCCCCCATAAACGCGTAAGATTCGCTTGGATCCTTAGGAGATCTTTGAATCGATCTGGATTATTTAAAATGATTAATTGATAGGTCGTGGATGCTCTAATTGGTTGATTGCATGCACTTACGATGCATCGATTCCTTGTCTTAGGTATATCTTATACCTCTAAGTACCATTCAGGAAATTTTTCAGACGAAATAATTCTTGGATAAATAGACTGAGCACACTTAAAACAAAATCGAAAAGCTGTTTGCTTATTTCATTTTACCATTTTTGGCAAAAAGATTTTTCCCACAATTCAGTTACATACACTGTAACAGTCTTCAAAATATCGATATTATTCACTTCTTTGAAGCGGAAATAAAACCAATCTATCTGTAGTCAATGTTTGGCAATCGCACGATAGATATAAATTTCCTTTTTGATATAAAAATGGGTTTAACTGTCAGGTACCTTGTATCAAGTTTTATCAGCACGATAACGATAAGAATTGCAGCGTCGATTAAATTTGCAAATGAAATCGTCAACTATGGCCAGCGGCTTCCCTCTCTCTTTCTCTTTTGGACTCTCCTCCTTTTTCTCTCCTTCTCTCTCTCTCTCTCTCACACACACTCTCTCGTCTCTACTTGCCACGCTCGCAATTCCATAAAGCCCCGTTTCTATGATGGCAGAGGGCTCGCCGGCCCTGCAGGGCTTCGTGCGACGCAGATTAAATGCACTTCATGTAAAATTCAACGCGACCCGCGGCAGCTTCGGGGATACTTTCATTTTTAAAAAAGTTCCATTAGCCGGCCGGAATTTTTATATCTTGCCGACGCGAACGGTCCTTGTCGAACACGTGATCCGATCGGGGCTCGCATCTTCCCCTTGTCGCGTACAAAAATAACAAGAACCGAACGCGACCGCGAGTAAACGAGAATACCTTCCGCCCGAATTAACAATAAATTTACTCATTTATAACTTCGGCCGGATCTATTGAAAAAGTGCTCGCATTTCCAGAGAGAATTTTTTTGAAATTCTCCAAGACATTTGCGAAACTTATTATTGGAGACCACGTTGAATTAATTCGATTTTATTGTAGTGGTTCGCAATTCTAGCTAATCTAATTGGAGGGGATAAATCGGAAACTATATAACTGGCATTTACAGTGATATTTTTTTAAGAAACTCTCGAAGATATTCGTAAAAATATTTCTGGATACTGTATCGAATTGGTACAGTTATTACATGGATTAATAATTATGTTGAATTCATTTATAATTCGACATTTGACATAAAGTTTCCAGAGGTTCTTTTTAAATCTCCTGGAGACAATTTCCAAAAACATCCAAGACAATTTATCTATTTGTCCTGAAGTAAGAGACAGAAATCAATCGTCGCGAACGAACCATTTACCAGAAACAGCTAAACTAATTCTGTCAATGAAATCATAGCCACTTACCGACACTTCGAATATACAGTGGCGGGACTTGCGGATAATTAATGGAAAGCAGAGTTTGAAGTGTGCTTTAGCTAAAAAGGTGCACAGGGCGCATCCAGACATCGATTAAGAAAAAATCCTCGGCAAAAGCCGAGTCGGAGGGCTGCGGCCGAAAAAGAGCAAAAGACAGTGAAAAGCGGGTGGGTAGGGGGGTGATGAAAGAGCATCGTCGGATGGTCGGCGATTTCCCCTAAACGCCGCGATATATCGATCCTGGAAGGAATCCTTTCACGTCGGAGCATCGGGTCCACTCTCTGGCGCGTCCGTCGGTCGTCCGTCGGTCGGTCGGTCGGTCGGTCCGTTCTTTCGTCCGCTAAATACCGCAGCATCGCGAAATTAAAATATTGATCGAACAGCGTCGCGAGGGAGAATACGAATTGCGGTGGAGAGAAGAGAACACCCCCCCTCCCCCTTTGCCTCCTCTTTTCTCCTCTTCCTCTCTTGCCTCCTCGGTCGCCCCCCTTTTCTGCATGTTTCCGGCGAACCGACGAGCCCCCCTGCCGCGGGGGGGGGGGGGGGGGGGGTGGTTGACGAAAAGAGAGCGAAAAAAAGAGAGAAAGACAGCAACGGATCGGCTAGGAGAGGAAAAAAAGATTGCGGTCCGGCCGAAAATTCGAATGTCAATGACTCGTCGAACCGAGCGCCAAACTTAGTTCGATATCGAAAGTTCGTCGACTTTTATTCACCTTGTACCGCGCGCACCGGTTTCTCTGCTTTTTCCTTTTTCCCTATTTCCTTTTTTCCGACCCGGCGATACCGTGCGGGATAATTTACGAGGGGAGGGGGTGGAATTTGTCTGCGGGGTCGGCTTTGCTCGAGGACCATGCCCGGAGCATTTTTTGCCGTCTGGTTAGTTTATTGTTTGTTAATCGGCCCAGGGATCCGCGGCTCCCTCGATATCGGTGTTCATTAGCTCGTTACGATCTCTCCTACCCTTGTACGGTTCTACAGTGCTCTGGAACGAGCTAATCTTTCACCAAAAATGAATTTCTCAGCTTTCATTTTTCATAGAAATTTTCTCCGTATAGATTCTTACGATGAATACTATATACTATTGCGTACAAATTGTTTCATCTAACCGAGTGCAGTCGTAATTCGAATTAGAACATGTAAGGCCTGGTTTGAAATGTCAACGTTGAACTTGAAACATCCTGATCCTTGTATCAATATTAAGAATTAATTAACGATAAGTGTTCGATGAAAGTGCACTAATGCGTCAGAGTAAAGGTTGCCCTTTTCGCAACCACTTCGAAACAATCGAAGCGTAAGAAAAGGCAATGCAGTCCTGGATTGTGTTCATGCAAAACGACTCGACCGCTTTGTAGGAACGGTTTCGCCATTAACAAAGGCCCAAAAAGGACGGAAGGTCGCTCCGCCGGAGAAATCGATATTCCCTTTGTCGGGAAATTCGGGTCCATTGGCTGGCCGAAAATGCAATTTTTCCCGAAAAATTGGAAGCCATCGTGCCGACGTAAATTCCTCGCGCTATGGATCGGCGGCGCGGAAACTATAAATTTCTTGAAACCAAACCGGCCGAGGCTGAAATCGTTTCAAAGGAAGGCGAACGGACCAAATCGAAAAGGGCTGTGACGATAAAAAATCAAATAAAACGGACGAAATGTTACAACATTGCTCTGCTAAAATTCAGCGCTCCGAAAAGAAAATAATAAAATATAAGAATTGAGATTGAAGAAAATATTGCAATATATTTCATTCCAAACTTATTTCGACAAAAATAATTTTAAATAAAACGGTTTCTTGTTCAGTGAGACATATATTGAGCAAAATTAGCTTCTGCTCCGAAACAATTACGATATATAAGAATAGAGATCGTAGGGAATATGCAATATTTTTATCTAAATTTTGTTCGGTATAAACAATCTCAAGCATTGCGAAAGAATCGAATAGAAGCATAAATGGAATAGCCGACCAGAAGTTCCATCCGGTTACGACATCGCGATCCGGGAAATCTACGGGCGTAAGTAAATCACGATGGCGCGCGGTTCAAGTTCTCTCCGCGGAGCTACGAGGACCGTTTCAATATTTAAGGGTACGTAACCGCGTCGACAGGCGGGAGCAAACACTTTATTTAATTAAAGCGTAAATCGAGCGACGTCCGACGCTAAGACCGGAAGCCCGCGGCACTCTGGGACGCCGTGGAAACTTTTTCCGGGAGTTTTAATCGCGGGATAAGTCCGCGTCGGAGAAGTTACTCGCGGCCCGAAGTTTCGATTACACTCGACCGACTGTTTTCCCGACTTCCGGGGGATCCTGCGCGCGTCATTGTCTCCCTTTATCGTCACACTTTATTAACACTTTATCCACCGACCGTCCCTTAATGGTCTTTTAACCCTGCTCTGCCGTATTTCCACCCATAAAATCAAGAATTCCTACGCTAATGCAATCGAGAACGACACAATTTCTTATCAACTTTATCAGACCTGTGGACGACTTGCGATTAGTAAAGCGGAGACCTTTGCGCAAAATCAAATTTTCCAACGCGTTTGTAAGAAGCATAAATCATCCACAGTTTAGATTTATTTGTAGCAACGATCGTCACGGTTTAGTAACATTTTATACGACCGTGAAAGGAGTTTCGAGAGGTTCGCTCGGGTTTCCCAAACCGAAAAATTGTTGAAACAACAGACCGAGCACCGCCGTCCGATTTTTCTGATTTTCCTCGAGGTTCGTTAATGTTCCCCGTCGTGCTCGGATTGTTCTATTAATACAGGACCGTCGTTATAGGACGTTTGAAAGCGACTGGCTTTCTGGGCTGAACGATAGCACGTCACGAGGACGCTCCGCGCCCGAAATAGTCCCAAACCTCATTAGTTTTATTCGGAACTTATGAAATTAGCGGCACACCTACGACCGCCAGGCTTCCGTGCAACCTTCCGACGTGTCTGTTCCGTCGATCGACGGAAGTTTTATCGGCGAGCGTCTATCGTTGCTCGTTAAATGGTTTTCAGCTCGACGGTGTGAAGAAATGAAGATACGTTTCCAAACGCGTGACAAAAAAAGAAACGCGCGTCGAATTCGAAACGAAACACTGTAATTGCGATCGACGGAGAATGCCGACGGCATTGCTCTCGCTTAATTCTTACAGATCGAGATTACTTTCCCCGCCAAGAAAATACATCGTTTGGCAGTGTCACTCACCTGGAGTTCCTCCTTGCACTGACGTTCCTCTTCGAGACTCATCCGCTTCTCGTGCTTCTTGTAGTAACGCCTCTTGGCGGCTTGTAGGTTGAACCACGTGTACGAGAAAGACTTCACGAATGGTAGGAGGGCCTCAATGAATGGATGGAACTCATCCTGCGTGCACAAACAAACGACGAAACCGGTTAATAAGTTTCCGACATTCGTGGCAATTGAAAGTCACTGTACGTTCATTCGCAGAGAAAAAAAGAGGGAATATGGAACGCAATAGGTAAACGGCTTTGTTAATTCCCGTACGCTTTGATAATGTTTCAGTTTTCTACTGTTTTGGTATATGAACTAATTTCGACGATTTTAGCAGAGCGGGCTGATCATTAGACTGCGGACTTTTATGCGAAATTAATATTTTACGCGTTAATTGCAAGCAACTGAAGCCAGGTTAACATTTTATTCTACCTTTTATGATCTGAACTAATTGAAAATAGAACACTGATTCTCTCAAAGTGATCTTGGTTTGTCCAATGTTTTCAATTATTCTTATTCGTTGCTGTAATAAACGCGAAAACTCCGCAGCCTTCTGTTACTTTGCAGCTGTCGTAACGGTTAACTACTTTACAATCTAACTCTTCTATCTTCTTCTATTAATTTTTCTTTGCATCCACTTTCTTTAATTTGTCTCCCAAAGACACTAATTATCTGTTGAATCAAGTCTTCCAACTATTCTATTTTCTTGTATTTTACTATAACTACTATATGCATACTTATTATATACGAAACAATATTCTCTTGCTCTATTTCTTATTTCGTACTACATATAAAATCCCTCTTCTGTAAAAAAGGGTTCTTTCATCCGCATACATGAACAAACAAATTAAATTAAAATTGCAATTAAACCTTAACACAAAGCATTATTTTCTTCGTTAATCAAACGATTAGTCATTATTAATAAAAATCAGTCTCTCGCGTTGCTCGCAGCTAACGCGAAACGGTTCCGAAAGTTCGCAAGTACGATCACGTAAAACGATCGAAAACAATCGAGCTTCTCTAGGAAGGTGTCCATAGGCCGTACGAAGTTCGCATAAAACGCTTTTAATAATTCCGATGCCGGTCGTTTTTCCGGCGATTGTTCCCCGCCCGGCCGGGATTCCGCTCTAAAATCCGAGGGATTTTCTACGCGACGGATCAAACGGTCGGAGGATCTCGTTTCACCGAAGGACGACGATTTCCCGACAACTCCAGAAAGAAGAGGGTCACGGAAGGAAGCTCGTCCTTATCGTAGCTTTCGTTCTCTTCCGGGATCGAAAGGTCGATGAATCTCCGTTTCCGGTCGGCGGGACGACCAACGAGAGAGGGACGGGAGAACAAGACGAACGAGAGATCGCACAGACGAAGAAGAAGAGGGAGAAGAAGGGGGAGAAGAAGAGAGAGAAGAAGAGGGAGAAGAAAAAGTAGAAGAAGCGGAGGAACCGAATGAAAAAGAAACGGACGAGACCAGATAGAGAGAAAAAGGCGGAGGGTTCTTCCGTCGTTCGCCGATTGTAGGTCGAGGATCGAGCTATTCCACGATCGCCGCGGGAGAATGGATCCGCCGAGCCTTTGTCAGGCAAATGCGGGTGGCCGTGGAGGCAGAGTCCCCGTCACGCTCCTTGGTGGGGGGAGGGATGTAAACATCATTTTACGGGGGATCAATTTTCGGCCGACTTCTCTATGGAGCACTCTCGCATGAAAATCAGCCCCGGTTGCGGAATATTCATCGTTGGAACAATAACGTACGTGCACTCTCATCCCTTCCCGCGGACCACCCCCACGGCCACCCGTAGCGCACCCACTCCGCAGAGCGGAACGACGGGGCTGAAACCATCGAGTTGTAACGATGTGCTTGATCGACGGGTTCGAGTGGACGAATGCCGGCTAATGGCGCGTGATGGATGCTCGCCCGAGAGCCCGGGAGCCCGAGGAAAATGTCGCGGGGGTGGGAACAACCGTCGCTGTGTGCCCCCTTCGCACCCTCGTCACGGTTCCGCGTAAATAAACGTTGGTGTATCTTTTTGAAAACCTGCCCCGACCCCGAGAACCCTAAGTTGCTCCGTTGGTTTTCGACCGACACGGTGTTTAGCTTCGGCGGTGGTTAAAGGGTTCTATTGCTCTCTGTGGTTCTCGGCTGGTTACTGGCCGGTTGCACCCTCAAATTATTTACCCACTGCCAAATGGTCTATATACGTTCTGTGCACTGGAAGAACATCGTAAGACGTCTATTCGACCTCCTGCAATTTTTACCTATTATTCCTAATTTACCAGGAATTTAATTTACACACTATTTTTATCAAGGAGGTTGGAAGACATCATCAAAATGGAAATTTAAAATAGCTTTCTAAGGTTCATTACTTTTCGATCATTATTGCTATTACTTATTTATTAATAGGGCAAAACATCCTTTAGATTTTAGAATATGATTTAATTCGGAAATATATAATGTCAATTATATTGAGAGATTTACGAGTCACAGAAAAATACATAGGAATTATTTGATAATTCTGATTATAAACTACGCCGACGATAATACCTTTTCTCAATAATTTTAACGATTCGACAGCAATGCGATAACGTTTTTAAACTATATAAATGATTTTTCTGTCTTGCACTTGATCTACTCGTTTTTATCGTAAATTTATAAAATCCGCAGTATACTAATTGTTGAAGCATTCCATAGACTAAAATGGTTAAACGTTCTCTAAAAATAATAACACGACGCTGGTCTTCAGAAGCTCTAACGGAAGATCACAGTTTAATCTCCGTCAATCTTCGCCACCCACCCCAAGAACGTTCAGAAGCAATCACCCGTTTCGGAAATGTTGTAAAATCGTGTCCAATTTTATCGCACTAGCAAAAACAATCCCGTACACCAAGAGCGAAGCGCCTGTCCGGTTAATGGCAATTCAAGCAACAAGGGGGGGAGGGTGCCGGGGAAAGAGGAGAAGGCGAAGAAGAGGAAGGGCGGCAAGTGAACAAGCGTGAAAGGACACGCACCATCGAGTATTCGCAAGCACTGCGGCTGCTGTGGCACACTACCGTCTGTCTGTCCCTCCTGCCGTCCGGCTGTCAGAAGCACCGATTCTCGCAGTAACAACCGTCAGGGTCGCAATACTCCTCCGCCACCCTGTCGCAGATTGATCGTGGCCTCATCTGCACCAACGCTCCGCGTCCCTCTTCCCGGCCCCTTTTTTTCGTCCCGATTAGGCGAAAACCGACCGGCAGCCGGTCTCCGAAACCTTCTCCGAACTATCGCCGCCGGAATTCTCCTCTTTGTCCACCCTCGCCGAGATCCGAGTTAAGGTCCGCCCGTAACTCCACTCCGGTTAAATTGATTATCCTTCTTTGAGAGTTCCGTCTTCCCCGGCCTTATTAGCCTTCCGGAGCGTTGGCTCTCTCCTCCTTTTTATCTGAGCTCTTCGGGCCGATCTTATTGCGTCGTTCTCCAGGTGATCCCAGATGACTTCCAATCCAGCCGACGCGCATCAGCTCTGTTTGCCGAGAAAACGACCTCGTGTGTGTAAGGCTCGAGAACACTGAACTAGAGGCCCCGCGAATCACCCGACACGTGGACGCTCGATCGCGGCTCCTCGATTGTTTTATTTTCGGGTTGAAAAATTAGGGGAGGTATTCGCGGAGCTAAGAGCGTCCCGCTTTGTCACCAGGGATTCGCTCGGACACACTAACACACGAAGCACGCTCCCTGCTGGCGGTCGTGGCGCGCGCGCTCGCGCTCGTCTATACGACACGTTATTTTCGGACGCGAACGAAAATCAAAGGCGTTAAAGAGTCGCGCGCGGTGACGCCGCGGACGTCGTCATCGCGGATAACACCGTGAAAAGAGACGTTCCGTGGCCGTTTTAACGCGAGCGAATTCACGGGCCAGCGAACACCAAAACGTTGTTCGATCGTATCGCAGGAGTCCAGTGAAATTTGAAATAATTTCGGTGGGAGACACTGTGCGATCGGTATCACGAATATCTAGAACAAAATGGCGTCACGTGGCATTCGGTGGATCACGTGGCCGTCAGTGAGACGTTCACGGAGCAACGCGCATAATCGCCGGCTGTTTCGGAAGAATGATCGCTTCTCTCGATACGTTCGAAAATATTTCTAGACCGTTCAGCCTTCGATCGTTTACAGGATCGATCGATCGATCGACCGACCAAACTGCCCAAGCATCCCGGGCAAGAACTCGCGTCCGCTGTTTCGAAGTTTTGCACGAGGCAACGTGTTTTCGATGCAACCGAGAACGCGAGGCGTCATCGCGACAACATTCTATTTGCAACCGGGGCCTCGCTGCCGCGAGATTCGACGACAGTGTGCAGCATCAACAAAACGAATTTAGTATCCGCGCCAGAGAAAGAGAATTCCCGGAGACAATCCGCGTCGTTCCCGGCGGCCGTCTTGCCCGCTGAACAGCGTTTCTGGGAAATTTCTCGCGGTATCGGGCTCGAAAACAATTCACGATTCGTCTGTTGAACGTCCGTTCAACCAGCGAGCAGTTCTCTTGAATCTTCAACGCGGACTCGTCGTCGTTCGACTGTGAATTTTATGCGACAGCGGCAAGTAGGCGAAGGACAAAATGATAGAATATCGGAACATCTTTTAATGTTCTATATTTCTCACGAAACGATTCGATCACAGGTCGTACGTCGATGGACTTAAGAAGATTTCTACGTCCACCGTCGTCGTCTGTTGTCACTAAGAGCCGAAAACGTAGCCGAAAACACAAAAGTCTGGTCGCGGCGAACGAGCGCACGTGTCGCGCGGAACTTCTATTTGCAAGTCGGACTTGGTGCGTAGTTGTCAGCAATAAATCGGCGCGGTTCTGCGCGCCGCGCATGTTTATCACAGCGGAGATATTACGCGATGATCTCTGCTCGGGAGATCGAAAGAATCGCACTGCGCTAAACAACCGAATTCCACTACTCCCGGCAAACCGATCGATCAATCCCGTAAGTCAGCCAGAAGCTAGATCGGCTAGAAGTCACTCCATCATCCAGAGGATCCACAGCGAACAAACACTCTCGGCAAAATGGCCACGGGATCCACACGGCCGCTATCCCCTTAAATCTTCCAAACGAACGAACTTTGTCGCGTCGGGCACCTCGAAAAATCGATTAGAAACCCGGAAGGTAAATCGATCATCGAAAAGCGTGTTCACTGGCCACGATCGAGCATCCATCTGTAAAGAGGGTGATCGGGGTCGATCGGGAACCGATCGACAGTCGGATCGATCTTCCCATCGAGCCTCCGAACTACTTACTAAACGGGATCGAGACGCGCCCAACGATTTTCCGATTTCGTGAAGAGCGAGATCGCGGCGGGATCGATATCGTGGGATCGACGGCGGTCCGTCGATCAGCTGATCCTTCGCAGGAGCTGTGATCCGAGCTGCGCTAGTCCCGAGATTCGACTAGCTTCGCGGTTCCTCCACTGATTCGATCGTCCGGTTTCACAGGGGCGAGTTGATCGCGGGGCCTCGACACTGATCCACTCGATCCAAGGATCTGGTAGGTTGCCAATGGGTTCATTCGATCGGTTCACGGTGATCGAGCGCGCACTGTGTGTGTGTGTGTGTACCGTTGCTTTCGCCTCGATCGTGCCCCGTTACTCCTCGATCCTTCTCACCTTTCGGGGAAAACTCGAGCGCGGAAAAACCTTTCACGCGAAAAAAGACCGGTCGGTCGGACGCGGCCGAAGGGCGCTGGATCCACGCGCCGGATCTACGCAGATTCTGCACAGGATCTAGAAGGCTACCACGGCGAGGATTTAAGCGACGCGCGCGCGATCCACAAGAGAACGGTTTCCGGGGGGCGGTTGGAGCGAGGAGATGATCGAGAAACAGAGCTCGGATCGACGCGAGACATAAAACCCGCGAGGCAGGACCGTCGACGCCGGAACGACGGGCTCGACGTCGGTCGTCGCGACGACACTGAGACGCCGGTCGTCGAGACGCGCGTATCTAGACGCGCGCCGAAGGCACCGCGCGGCGCGGCGCGGCGCGGCGCGGCGTGGCGGCCAGGTACGGCACCCCAAACAGTTATTAATAGCCTCTGTCCTAGCTTACTAGATTTGCCCTCGAACCAACGCAACTTCTCCACCCCTCCCGCCCATCTTCCTCCTCCTCCTTCTCCACCTCTTCCTCCTCGTCCCCTCCTCGGCTAGCGAGCTGCTACGATACTCCCCTACGATCCTCCTCGCGCGAACGATTCCCTCTCTGCAAGCTCAACCCCCTTCTACCGCCTCACGACACAACACTAATCATTCGAAAATGCGTGTCACAATTGCCACCACCAGGAATTTTAATCCCAGTATAGTGAGACTTTAATCCATTTAGAATGAAAGTTACAATTGAATTTTTCACCAGCTTCAATAAGATCAACGATTGTTTCAAAGACAGCAAGATGCCACAATGGCTCCCCCCTTACGGTCCTCCTGGTGCGACGTGATTCTGTCTCTGCAAGCACCATAACGTCTTCACATTCAGTTTAAGGGAATCGTCGAACTGACGAGTCGCTAACTGGTTAATTCACGTTTATTCAAGTTGACGATAACACTTGTTAAGAATTAAGTGAAGCTAACCAACTGAAGCTAGATATTTGGAAAGCTGAAATTACTTTTGCAACAAGCCAATAAAACGGCAACGTTTAATGCTCCGTAAATCTAGCGTCGAAGAGAGGGGATGAAAGGGTAGACAATGAAGAAGCTTTGTAGCCAGAAGTGAACGCCGAAAGACTCGACCTAAATAAGTAATAAGAAGATGAAGAGAAAAAGGAGAAGAAACAAAAGCTAAAGGAAAATCAACGATTCAACTCAATTAATTAACAATAATGCGAGCGTTTCGAATGATTTCCCGCAGCATCGTTTTCCCTCTCGAAATTGCACTTTTGCTGGGACGAATTTCTGTTGCCCGTCTTTTTTATTTTTTACTCCCTTGCCCGTTTCTTCTTTTTTTGGTTTGTGTTTGAAACGCACCGGACCCTTCCCGCCGCGACGCTCACCAAGCCCGGTCGATGAATTGTGGTTCACCCTTTTTGCGGTTTGGAATTTGTATTTCGGTTGTTGCGGGACCGTGGTCTTTTTCTTCTGGCGCACCGTGATGGTTTCGGGATGATGGCGGTTTTCATGGGGGTTTGTACGAAATGGAACTCCCTTGCATTCGAAAGCACTCGATGAGCTTCTGAAGGGGATGGATGGAAAGTTTTCGCTGTGCCTTCGATTATTTCGAATTCGGTGGCATGTTTGGTATTCGTTCGCAGCAGTTATTTATTTAGACAATGTTAGAGCAAATTAGAATAACTTATTTATCATTTAAACATCCGAAAACTGTAGAAAAATCAAGGGCAGATTTTCATTGTACTTAATGCAGAATTTACAGAACACTGGAAGCAGCTGTTTTATAGTAGTTTACGAAAGTAACAATACGACATTTATCTTGCGCGAGTGTTATTGTAATATTTGCCACAATCGTAAATTAAACGATTTACGAGCTTCTTTAGACGGGTTTAATTAGACATTTTGACGGGTTCCGTATACCTAGTGTTAATACTTGCAATAGCATTCGGGGTGAAGTATATTGATTTATCGTTTGAAACATTAGGTCGTCAAATAAATGCGTCTGATTCGTTGAACGTCTCCATGCAGATAGAACTAGACGAATTTATGCTACAAACCGAGATTAACCCTTTGCACTATTATAACGAATCAGACTTGTGATACAGATTCTACTAAATATGAATATTATTAATTTCTTCTACATCGAAATAGAAATGAATTCCTCTATTATCAAAGCTTAGAAACAAAATTACGTAAAGACAGTAAAAGGAACAAAAATTGTCTGGTTCTTTTATTAAAAATATTAAGAATAAATAAGTGCTGATCAACGCAGCATGAAAGGAATCTCAGCGCAAAGGGTTAAATGTGAATAATTTTTAACAGGCGCGGCTGTGGAAAAAGCTCGAATTCGAAACTTGGAAAAATCGAAATATCCGAGAAGAGAGACGGCGGCGAGGACTCGCGACATTTTCAGTCGGCCATCGAACGGTAAAATTTACGCTGCGACACTTCTCTATGGTAGCTAACCGGGTAGTCTCCCAGGGGACGATCAGCAAATTGCGCGAAACTCGACGAAGAAGGCCGGCCGCACGATTGATTCTTGCCACGTTTTAATTCCCCGCGGAGGCCGGGCTGTCCTGCCGGCCGCGTTCCGCGTCAATAAACCCGCGGGAAAAAAAACAATGGAACCGACTTTTCGAAACGCTAAAAATAGGCTTGCACCGTGTACCGTGCCCGGCACCTGAAAAACATCGCTAAACCGCCTGCCAATTGTTCGGAATCAATCGATCGCCATCGTTTTCCACAACATAATATGTATCTAGAAAAATTGCTGCGACGTCCCCGCGCGGAAAAAGAACAAAGCGAAAACTCTATCCGATCCACTGTGTTTCTCTAACATAGCTGAAAAACATACGGTCGTTCGAACTCGAAACACGAGTCGAGAAATGATCACCATGTTTCGGTACTTTTTAGTATAATTCGGAAGAATTTTTATATCGCGAGTCTATTCTCGTTTAGTACACTCAACCCCTTGCACTATTGCGACTTTCAGAGCTACTTTGATTGCTTTCAGAGCTACTTGATGCCATCAGATGATTTCAGTATCCCTATTGTCCTAGTTTACTTCCATTCCCAAATTTTGATGATAGAAGATTCAAATTTCGTTTGACTTTAATAGAAACGACTGGCAGTTATATTTATTATTAAATTATGTACGAAACATTCGTCGCGATTCTGACCCGTTATTATAGTGCAAGGGGTTAATGAACATTTCCTGTGTTTATGTTCTTTTTGCGGACATTGTTAAAATATCTTGGAGAAGACGAAAAAATGTTTACTTGATATTCGAAATAATTTCTTCATCCCAATTCGAGACATTTTTAATCAGACACAGAAATCGAATAGAAAGTTGTTTCCTATATCAATATAATTTCAATGAGACGACAATAATACGTCGATACTCGAAAATTCTCCCGACACTACTCCCGTCTTGTATCTATCGTTTCAGCGAAGAATGCCATAATCTTGCCACATCGAGAAACCGTATTGCCGAATGGACAGAAATTCCTCTGGAAGACACTCGAGGAACCGAGAAGGAAGAGCTTATGATTCGGCCATCCCGCGGGCTGCGAGCGTAAGGGCGAAACGCGTGACCGCTGAAGGGCCGGTTAAAAACCGAGCGCTCGTTGACTGCCGGCAGAGAAGTGCATGGTGTGGGGGGATGGATTTGCCGACACCCTCGAGGAATGTCTCACCCCCCTCTCCGGTTGGACCAGCGGAGAGGGGCAGCTCCCCATAAATCGTGTCCGCGGAGTCGCGATCGCTTGTCCCAGGGTTAAGCGTTCCAAAGACTCGGGCGAACTCGCCCCCGGAAACGAAGTAGGTGGCCACGAGGGAACGAGCGCGGGGGTGGACGGGTCGGGGAGGGTGGAGAAGGGTGGCGGCACGGTCTCTCCGCAGTAAGAAACGGACAGCGAAATGTCGGACGTCGGTGGAGCCGTGTTTTGCGGGTCCGGTCCGCGTGGCTTGTTCCGCGTACGACGACGACGACGACGACGAGGAGGAGGAGAAGGAGGAAAAGGAAGAGGAGGAGGAGGAAGAGGACGAAGAGGAACAAGAAGAAAACGCGACGCGGGGTGAGAAGCGGCGGCGGAACGGCCGGAACAAGACACGACGAGGAAGAAAGAAAAAGGGGAACGAGAGGGAGAGCACGCGGCTGCTGCTACCGCTGCTACTGCTACTGCTGCTGCTGCTGCTGCTGCTGCTGGCGAAGCCGATCGATAGCCAAACTCTTCGCCGCCACCTAAGATAGACACTGACATAGACTTCGCGGCAGATAGAGACCGCGTTATGCACGGAGCCCGATACAGACACACCGCTCACAATTTTTGATAGCGACCCATCCCCCCCCCCCCCGACCCACTCAGACACTATCGCCGCCACCCTCGGTTCTGTTTCTGCGTCGCTCGGACGCCCGTATTTTCGCTAGATAAGACAGATTGGCTGGGAACTGACTCGCGTTGGAACGATTCTCGATTCGAGATCCTACGGCTGCGATACCAGTATCATGCTACGTGCCCCGGAGATGCTGCGTTTGTTTCGGACTCGTTTCTCCTGTCGATGGAGATTGCTGGTTGTCTCTCTTGGCGATCGATATTTTTAATTGACTTGGTCTGGTCGGACAGACGTTGTCCAAGTAATACTAACAAGAAACTGTATGGTCCGACTTGGAAAAATCAACGTTGACCTTGAAATATTCTCCACCATTGAACGAATTACAAAATTGTTAATACTACGTAGGACACCTTTTTATACTGGACAACTTCTGTGTGAAAATTTTTTCAGTAGCTTCAACCCGTTCCAAAATATTTCACCGGACTCAGTGAAATAAAATACCCTGTATACAACAGAATGATTCGCTTTTGAACATCTAAGTTATTTTTGTGGCTGCAAAGGATACGAGAAAGCGACAAAATAATATTTAAATAGTTCTCGAAGCGTGGATCAGACGGTAACAAAGAGTCTATTCACTTCAATGATTTTTTAAGCTCACCCTATATGTCAGTCATAGATTAAATCCCTAATTTGCAATCTCCAAAGCACAACACGCATCTTTCTCGAGCTCCGCAAGTAATATCAATACCACT
The DNA here is from genome assembly GCF_028453695.1 of Augochlora pura. Classification (NCBI taxonomy): domain Eukaryota; kingdom Metazoa; phylum Arthropoda; class Insecta; order Hymenoptera; family Halictidae; genus Augochlora; species Augochlora pura. The sequence continues at coordinate 2,624,049 of NC_135780.1, forward strand.
GAAAGCTACCACATTAGTTAAAACTGCCACCGAAAATCTACCCCCGAAAACAAATGTATTATACCTTAAGAAAGTAAAATAAATTACTGGTTAAAGAAATAAAAGATCCGCTTAAGGGAACAGGCTCGACTCAAACGAGGATATCTCGCGTATGTTCTAGGGTTAATCCTGAAGGCACGCCTTGCTCGGACTCCCCCGGAAAGGGCGCTAACTTTCGGAACGATTATGGCAGCGGGATGTTCGTCACGTGAGGAGCAGTTTTACCACCGAATCACGCCGGTAATGCACACGGCCGGCGTATCAGAGCCACACCATCCCGAGTAAATATCGCGTTCGCCGCGCTAATGACTGTTCTAAGTTTGCTGGAGACGAGGACGCCGGTTTCCCCGGGGACAACGAACCTTCCCCGGCTATATCCACGCGACATTTCGCCGCCCTAAGTGGGCTACGAAATTCCGGATTGCCGCGGCAAAAAGTTACCCACGATTCCGCCGTTCCCGACGTTGCTCACCAAAACTGTCCCCATTCTAAACGGGGCCGTCGTCGAACGAGGAAGAGGACATTGGTTCCTCGTTTAATCGCGTCGTCTATCGTTTCACTTTTATCTTATTGTTCCTGCTCCTTAATGTTTTAATAAGTTCAAGGGAAATCGTTGTATCCTAACCAGAAAATTGCAGAGACGATAAGAGATCAAGGTTGTTATGAAATTGTTACTTACAATTCATAAGATGATACGAAATATTAAGAAATCGTCTTACAACGATAGAGGATGAAGATTTCAATAAAATAGGGGATGAAGATTTCATTAAACTTTGTACTTGCGATTCATAAAATGTCACGAAATATTGTCAAATCAATGCTAAGACGATAAAAGAGTGGAAATTTCTGTAAAATTCATCAATATGAGGATAAGATAATCATTGAACTTTAACCAATCGGTGGTAAGGCTACGGAAGATGAAGATCTTGCGAAGAACTTACGAAGCCCTTATAAAACTTATTCATAGAATGTCACCGAATAATATCAGATCAGTCTTAAGACGATAGAAAATGAATGATGCATGTCTAACGATAACGCAGAAGTAGTTTTATTTACTTATTTTAAAAGGTTTCTTTGCGTTGTTCTTTCAGGCTTTTCTAATTTCTTTCATGCTTCGTACTTCTCATCCGGTTTCATTCGTTTAGCTTCTAATTCGTTTTTGTTCACATCTTCTCCTCTCTTCTGTTTTATTTCTCTTTTTCACTAATTCATGTCTTTCCTTTTTCAGGTTACGTTAAGGCTATACGTATCATAATTCTACAGGTTCTCTACTGAGAAAATAGATCACGATGTAGGAAGAATGGTTTCGTATCCACTAGAGACAATACATGTATTCACTAGTTCCATTGATCTCTAGGATCTTTGACAATTTCAATTAAAGCAATTTGGATGATAATAGATGTATGGCCAGCAATATTGACGATCACTAGCGGTACAGCTACCCTACCGGCGCGCGTACAAACACGTCGACTTAAATGTATCGGCGGCGCACACGCGAGCCCCGTCCGCGATTGTTCCGCGTGCTTGTCGCATCTCTGCCGATGCGCGACGGTCCGGGGGCGGTTCGTCAGCTGATTTTCAGCAATGCAGCCTTTCGTTCCCGCCGAAGTGCCAGCCCGGCGCCCGCCGCCCCCGCGCACCGTCCCCTAATTATGCAAGGGATCCCGCCTATTTATATCGATAATCACGAGGCTTACGTAACGGCGACGTCCCGACGCCCCGTCACACGCTCCAATCTGATTTTTCTCTCTTTTTATATTTAGATCGCACTTGCTCCTTGACACGATAGCGCTTGGTCGGGAACGCGCGCGCGAAACAGACCGAGAGAGCGCCGAGATCCTCTTTCTCGGCCGCGTTTCTCTTCCTCGCGTCTGGTCGCCTCGCGTCGCGCCGTCCTCGTCGCGCTTTGGTCCTTTTCATTGGTGATTTCATTGAGTCTAGAGCACGGTTTGTTTGCCCAGCTCCGGCGTGTTTGCTTTCCCGTTGGCTGGCTGATGAATTAGGGGATGCCCGCCGACGACTGGCCGGATCTCCTTCGATCCGGAGACTACGCCGCTCCGTTCCCTCCACGACCGCGATACCTTCTTCTTTCGCACGGTTGTTCGGCCGCGACGCGTCGACAACCGAGTTTATGTGGAATTAACCGGGCCCCGGCGAATTCGAACGGTTTCTAGTTTCGCGACGATCTTCAGCAATCTTCGCCCGGGGTATGTGTTGCCTGGTTCCACCGTACTTCGTCCGTTTTTTATCATTTCCTCGCGAATTCGCGGTCTCCCGGCTCTCGTTGGCTCCGCTCGGAAAACAATCTCTCGAAGCGTTTGATCAGTTCGCGCGACGACTGTCCGCGACGCGTAAGACCAGAGTCGCCCGAGCGTCTAATCGACGGACGGTGATTGTCCCTTCGTGTATTAGTAATTCAAAGCACGGAGAGTTTGTCCGTGTTTTACTAACGGAACAGAGGCGAAATTTTACCCTGTTTTTAATTAGAAAAACAACGAAAGACGATCAACGCGTGAATTCGATTTAACACCGTCGCGACGAGGCGCCGACCAAAGCGTCCGGTTCCGGGCCAGTGTTCGACACCTCGGACAATCGACGATCCAATTAGCCTCCCGAGGCGAGATCGGTCAGGCCAGGTTTCGCACGATTACGTAATTTTCTGATCGGCTAGCTCTGACGGACGAAATCCGCGCGACGCGGCGGTACACGGATTTTCGGCCGGCGCCGATTTCCGCGCGGAATTTCGACGCGAGAAACCCGTGTACACAGGCGCTCGCGTGATTTCACCGGTGAATCAGCACGCGGCGGAAGGGTTTCCGCGAAAAAAACTGGATGAGAGTCGAGCGGTTTTCACCGACGAGAAACGCTCCCGCGGCGAAAAACACCGGTGTTTACGTCGCTGCCGGATGCGTGCCGCAATAATCCGCTGGAAAAAGTTCGACGACGTGCACGCGAGTCGCACGTGCGCCCGCGACCACTTCCGACCACCTATCTCTCTCTCTCTCTCCCTCCCTCTCTCTCTCTCTCTCGCTCTCTTCATCCCTCTTGCAACAACAAATAAAGCCATCGTCCCAGGGGTAGCGACGCGCCACGGGAAACAACGGTGAGCGAGTCGCTAATTGCGGAAAGTCGAAATTCCAAGCCACTGCAAACTAGTTTCGAGTCGAATCCCTCGGGAAGAAATTTTTCGAGGGCCGTATCTCGGAGGAACTGAGCGGACGACGTTGTTTCAGGGTTGTTTCGCTCTTGGAGAGAGTGGAGATTTTAACTGGTGGATTTTCGAAGAGCATGGAACCACTGTCTCGAAACGCGAAAATGTGGGAATAGAATTGTGTAGAATAGATGGCAGAATAGGTTTGATTTATGAGAATGAATCGGAACGAATTTCATGGGACTGGTTTCAGCGTTCCATATGAATAATGAGAAGACAAAGTACACAAATTCCAAGGAACATTGCACGAAAGATAAGTAAAATGATTCAGAAGTTTGAATTCAGAATTTAAAAAATCTTGTTACCACTTGTTACAACTTGTTACGAGATCTTGGGAAATTTCTTGCAACAGACAAATCATTTCCCTCTTCGATTGTACAGTTGACACGATCTCCCGGCAGTGTAAAAAGGATCGGCCCATACGTTAAAAACCATTCGGACGATGTCTCGAAAGCAACCTCACACGTGATCGTCGAAACTGTTCGAAATACTCCATCCGAAACACCACATATCCGAAAAGTATACCGAACTACGGTCACACGATTTTACTTGAGAGTCTCTCGCCGTTTAAGACAATCTAACAATCCGCGACACGTTGCCGCGTCCCGAATCGTTGTGTCGTGTCTCGCAAACTGAAGTATCGTCGAAAGACAGTCGAAAACATCGTAAGACCTATCGGAATCATTAGCAGGCATCACACGCGGAAGCGTCAAAGCATGGCACGCGGGCCCGGCGGGCGGCATGGTCTGGCGCACCGAAAACACCATCGTTCTCTCTTTCTCTCTATCTTTCTCTCTCGCTCTCTCTCTATCTCTCTATCTCTCGCACACACTCTCTAAAAGCGTTAATAGCGGACAAAGCGAACGAAGCACTGGTTGTTTCGGTTAAATGGTAAAATGATAACAGCACCTGTCCTACGGAAGGGGCCTGCAGGTAAGTCGAGACATCCGGTTCCACCATGCAGCTCCTCAGTGTATCCGGGATGAACATTAGTAGCTGGGACGTCGGCTGCGGCACAGGCTGATAGAGCCGGCTTGCACCTTGCTGACGGTCCTCCAGCGAACGTGTGCCCACCAACAGCGTCGTCCTGGCAGCGTGTTTGGACGCCTACGATCACCAGGGGACCGTGGTCCAGCACGGGGAGGTCCGGCGTGCGCCGCGAGACGTCTTCCTCCCTTGGTCCCGCGCGATCACGCACCTGTCGGCGTTCGTCGATGCGAGCCGGGCCCGGCGGTCCCTGTCCGCTTCGAATCCGCAGTAGACGTGACTGGTGCTGTCGTTGATGAACCGTCGGCTGTCGGGTGGTGGTGGAACACCGCACCCAGGCACACGCATCCTATCTAACCGCGAGCCACAACTCCTAACTCTCGACTTTAGGCCCTCTCTGTGTGTGCTCGCTCTTTCTTTCTCGCTCTGCTTCTCTCTCGCGCTCGCTCTCTCTCTCTCGCTCTCTTTCTCTTTAGCTCGCTCTCCGTCTCTCTCGCTCTATCTCTCGTGGCACGCAAGACGGCACACGCTAGCTAACTCGTTCTATCTATCTATCTCTTTCTCTATCTCTTTCAAGCTCTCCCCCCTGCTGACTCCCCTCTACGGAGCTTCGCCCTCCCTCCCCGAGAGCTTGCAGTCCTCTCCTCTTCCTCTTTCCTCCGTGGTTCGCGGCCGGCTAACCCTTACAAAACCACGAGTTCGGTTTCTTTCTGTGTCCCTCTATCGTTCTCCTCTCCTCCGGTCTCTTCCCGTTCTCGATATCTTCGTTCTCCCTCGCCCCCCACGCAACCCTTTCTCGTTCCTTTTCACTTGGCAATCTCTCCACGCGAAACAGGCGAACGCGACCGCGCCACTGTTTTCGTTCTCCGTGCTGTTCTAGATCGTTTAGTTTGTTGTTAACCGCGCGGAGTCAGGCCCGTTGTTGCGACTCGGACGACGCAGTCTCTCGCTCTCTCTCTCTCTCTCTCTCTCTCGCTTTCTCTTTCCCTCGTTCTCGTTCTCGCTCTCGGCGTCCCGACGGCGGAGAGACGTCGGCAACGAGGATCACGGACGTCGTGAAGCCACGAACAACCCGGTTTGCGCTCCTTCTCGGCTCCCTCTAGCTTTCCCGTTCCCGATCGGGAGACGCCAGGCCCCAGACTACGCCGACTCCGAGCCACCGGCGCTGCGTCGGCGTCGGCGTCGGCGTCGGCGTAAAAAGCACCGGCGTCGCGCAAGCTCGCCGGGAGCGCGCCGCGAGGACGCCGAGGCACCCCTCCGGCCCTCCCCCCGCGCGCCCACCAACGCCGGCCTCGAGCGAGAAAGAAAGCTTCGTGGAGCGAGGAGGACGAAACTGGCGGCCGAAGGGAGCGACGAGGACGGCTGCGACACGTACGACGGAGAGGTGCCGCGAGAGAGGGACAGGGAGGGACGACGTCTACCGAAAGGGAGAGACGGAGAGTCGCGGAGAGGGGTCGGGGAAAATAAAAGAGAAAGAATTAGAGCGCGAGGAGATAAATAGATAGAGAAACGGAAGAGGAGACAAATCGGTGGAAGGATAAGGAGCGACGAGATTTGCGGGGGGAGGGAGGGAATGGGGGGGGGGGCACAGGACGGAGGCGGAAAGAACGCGAGAAAGATGGTCCTCCGGGGCGAGAAAGGGCAATCTTGCCTGATTTTTCAACCCCCGCGAAAAACGGGCCTCGCCGATTGAAAATGAAAGGCTCGCGGCCGATCGGAGACGTTCCCTGAAATTTCAGGACGACCGCTGTTTGCAAAATCGTACAGTTTCGGGATTATTAGACCACTTCGGCGGGATAAAAAATTAGGACTCGTGAGATATTGCACAACATCAATTTGCTAAGACAAGAAATAACTAGCAAACCTTCTCTTTTGGCGTAAAAGAGGAATAGGTTCTTGTAGGATGTAAAGGAAAAGACGGAGAAGAAATTGCACAAAATAATTAGTTCGACCTGTAATTGGTACGAAACAAAGTAACTCGCAAACTGTTCTTGGATAAAAGTATACAACACCTGTGATCTTTCTTTTAAAGAAAATAATAATTACTTGTGAAAACAGAAGAGTAATAGAGAACTGCAAAAATTAACGAGTTCGACTTGCAATTGATAAGATGCAGAGGAACCAAGGAGGCAACTCCTGTGAACAACTCCTGTGTATAAAAATCCTCGTTATACAGTTATTGTCAAAATCTTATTGCCAATTTCGAAAATATTAAATATTTTATAAACAGTAAATTTCTTCAAATTTTGCTGGCTTTCTCCCACTAGACGCGTAAGCAAAGCTCGGTCTGCGACCCTCGCAAAACATGTTAATGTAAAAAACCGGGTAATGATTGTTTTCTGGTAAAGGAACAGCCGCAATAAAGCGTATAAATGAACGGTGCGATTGAAGGCAACGAACGCGTTCGACCGTCCGCAGCAAAGCCCGTCCGAGGTTAGAAGAATGCGAGCTACAACCCCTTCAGAATGCAAGTATACTCGAATGAAGGGCAAGCGGGTGGGGATGGGCCGGGGGGCGAGACAAGAGGGAGGGCAGCTAGGAAAACTCTCTCTCTAATCGTAAGCTTCTATTTATCCGGCTCGTTTTCGTCTACCTGCCTCTTCCTCGGCCCTCTTCCTCTACCAGCTATCTAGAGCCGAGAGCGTCGCAGCCGGTCTCTCCGCGGCGGTGTATTTTTGGGCGCTCGTTAGGAATTAGCGATGTGGGCCTCGAAGGTCTCCGCCTAGCAGCCGAGTTTCTCTCC
>NC_135780.1:2631528-2663528 GCF_028453695.1 Augochlora pura
TAGGAATGTCCGTTAAAAAAACTGCCCGCCAATCAGCGGAATAAGCCTTCTCGCACCATACTCCTCCATTCTCTCTTTCTCTCGCTTTCTTTGTGCTAGATTTTCTCGTAAAAGTACTCAATATCAAACGATAAGTATTAAATAGATCACCGAACAAGCGTCCCCCTTTAACAAACTGATCCTGTGTGAGAGATATCTCGGATCATTTCTCGGTACGTCAACAAACACGTACTCATGAAAATGTACACTATCGGGTCGATCATGCACACATCACGATTACAAGATGGAAAAGAGTTTTAGACTTCGAAATTCTCGGATTCATTCTAGAATGCTATCTCTGCAATATGTAAAGTTTATAAAGTAAGTCTTAATACAATTTTATATCCCAGACTTGTGACCATTAAAATTCATTTGAAACGCTCTCTTGAACGGACGCCGGTTGTTCGCCACTCTACTTCGCTGCTTTTTGGGAAAAGCAAATTGTATTTTTCCCTAATTTTTGTTACAGCTTAGGGCGCAATGAATCAATGCCGTGTTGTACTTACATGAGCCTCAGACTTGTTGCTTGTTACACAGCTGAAGACTACACCGATTAATCGGGAACTGTTACTTAATGGATGCTCGTGACCGGAGAACAACGGGGTAATTGGCATTTCGAGTGAAGGGTGGTTCAGGGTACAGGAAGTTATCCTTAAATTAGTACTAACTGCGTTAACCAGCTTTCGGGCACTGTTATTTTTAGCGACCTGATCTTTCCAATTATTGCTATGTCGGCAACACACTGTGTCCCAGGAATTAAAACTGAAATCAATATCATTGGTCAAACGTTTGACATAATGTACTGTAATTAATTATTCGTTAATTCTCTCGATCGTTTACCAACCCTTTTTAGAAATTCTTCCGCGCAAATGCGGGCTCTTGCGTTCATAGACAACTTCATCTCACTGATCTCTCTATCAATCTCCTCCATGAAATGGATCACAAAGTCTACAATTTTGTGTTTGTACATTTGTTCTACATGGATATTTGTGATTAAAAAACTAATGTCATAACCCTGTGAAAGGAAAATGAATGTTACAACATAGTCAATTTATATGTTCTCTTTCGAACACGGTTTCTCATGAATGCATAAATTTACCTCCACAGGCTTCCTCCTGAGAATGACAAAGTGTTCTGCTCTCATTGTCATGAATCTTGTGAAGTTATGACACAGGATTTTCTCCAAGTCATCTGCTTGTTTCACAGCAATACTTATTCTCATACTGTTCACACTGGATTCTATCAGCACCTTTTCTTTGTCGTTTCTACTGATCAGTATCGGAGTCATTAGAAGCTCCTTGCTATCTCTTACCTCCACCTCAGGCTTGTTGTGCTTCTCAACAATTTGGGAAGAGAAGTTTTCAAGACACATGGCAGCAGTGAGGGTCCTCCTCACTGCTGTTAAGTAAGGTTTCAGAGTCGCTGACTGCAAAACAAAGGAAACAAATTAGAAATATTTTTTGCAGCATATATCAATGGCATAGTAACCACACTTAATAATCCATTGTAAAACAAAGATTAAGGATCGGGTAGAACGAGATTAGATAGTAAAATCTTTTATGCAGAAGTTTTTGAAATACTGCAGAATCACAGTAACAAAATTCTGAAATTGTGAACAGATGATGGAACATTAAATTATTCTCGATAAAATTTAACTAGGAAAGTGCGAATGACTAATATGTGACTCGAACGTTACGCATCGCTATATACGATTAAGAACACTGTCTATCAGTTGAATAACGAATACAGAATGTAACATAGCAAGATAGTAGACCATGAAATGTATATTCGCAGCATTGAAAAATTCTGCTAAGGAATTGCCACGATTCGAAGAATACAAATTGCCATAACCTATTTCGCGGAAAAGTTGAACAGGCTCTTACCATTTTGCGTGGAGGCTGCGAAAATCAAGATCGAGATCTAGCGGCGTCGTGATTGTTTAAACGGTTCACTCTTCTCATAAAAGATCCACGGAAACACGTGAAAGATGACACATTACGTTTCGGACATATCAAGGGGGGAATAGTTCGGCCGGTTTAATTTCAACGGCGTGGGGCGTGTTCCGAACGTTCACTGATAACGAGAATGTACGTTTTCCTGTTCCTGTCGTGCGATGAAAATCACCACGGAAATAACTTGTGGTAGTCAACGTATTTGAACAGATTCAGAATGCATCCTGTCCGAAATTCATCGCGGTGCTTTTGCTCGCACACCGACGATCAAAATAGTTGCCTGTCCGCCCCACTCTGACAAACCAGGGCTCGACAGACGAAATGAGAGCTCTCTCTTATTCGGTATTGCTCAATGGCATACAGTCACAGAGCATACGATACAGAGTACATAATTTAATCGTCGCTGTGCAATTTCTCGTTACGCACGCTCCAACAAGTTACTCTATCACGTGTACAAACTGCATATGCTAATTTCTTTGGAACGTTCGCATTCAATTTCTGAAAATCTGACGTACGGGCCACACGTGATAACACAAAGGATTCTCACGCAGGCGAAACTCCGATGGTTTTCGACAATTAATTTCCAGTGCGCGTGCGCACACAAGTTTCAAGTCTATGAACGTAGCACAGATTTAGAACCCGTAGAGGCATTGCATCTTATAAGCTTTTTTATCTTGACTTTTTAGGGCTCTAGAGCCCTCTTAACATCTTGTGTTGCGCTCAACATTACCGATAGTTCACGAAAAATGTACACGTTAGCAATAAGCGACTATTCTGTATATTTCATTTCTACTAGCGATATTATTTTCAGACAATAAGCGTATACTGCACTAACGTTTAAATAGTAAAAATAGTATATCTTTCATTTATCTTTTATTTAAGTTTCAATGACTTAATCAAAGGTGATGATAGCAGCACTATTTCAGCGAAATCTCAAAGCTATTTTTCGTATCCGTACAGCACCAAACCGTGCGGTGGCGAAACGTACAAACTGGTAACTGAATTTACCGACAGTTGTTGATATTTATAAAAGTTAGATGACGTTAATATGTTAATCCTGAATCAGAATTCTAACATGCTGTCACAGATGACACTATCATATTTATCTTAAATTTATCGTATGTTGATAACAATTATATATTAGTTTTAATGTTTTTACACAGCCTGATATGGCGTCATGTGAAAACTTTAATCACAGACGTGCAAATTCTACTCCTCACAAGAATAGTCTGCGCTTCCGCACAAATTAATTGACGACACACGAAATTTAAAGTTGTACAGTAGTTAGTGTCGTATTTTTTATTTTTGCAACACTGAAGACTACTAATTGTGTGTGCAATGGTTATTTGCAAATATTATCAACAAGGAAATTGTCGTTTTGGACAGTACTGTCAATTTGAACATATAAATACATTTGGTAAGATAATAAATTTAAAACCTAATTTTAATAGCATAAACAATCTGTTTTATTTTAACCTCGACTTGTCCGTTTTTTAGGGTCCAATACAAAACCTGAAAATTTAAATCAGGATGAATATACAGCGTACGTATTACTAGATTTTGGTCTCAAAGAATACGATTATTTTTTAATAAATTTAAGAGTGCTTTACTAATTTTTATTGTTATACTAAGGGTGGCGGTTGCGAAAGAAGTACTCAGTGCAGAAAGGGGGCATCAATGGCTACTCTCCTGTTTCGCACCTTTTAAACAAAAACCAAATATTCCTGGCATGGAGGACATATCCCCAGAGGAAGTTCGATGGGAGATGTATCAGGCACAGAAGAATGGGATGATTGAGCAAGCGGTACATATACAATGACTCCGGTGTGCCATATACTCAACAAGTTCTAAAGTCACTTATCTTTTGTATCTTTCTCTAGAAAATGAATTATCAAAAACTGTGTCAAGACATGAAGGCTAAATGGCAGGTCTTAAAGATTCCTACTCGTGAAACTATAGAGATGCTCGTAAGTAAAAAATGACCACTTAGGCAGGTCTAGAGAAATCTGATCTATAAATGTCTGTTTTCAGAAAGAACTGCAGGGAACGGGTGAAAAAGGTAAATTAACGACAAGCGGAAATACCGCTGGAAAATCGTCGAATTTTTCATTTGCAACTCCTCAATTAGGTCTTCCAAGCAGTTCCTCATCCTCCAATGTATTTGGAAATAAAACATTTGGAAATCAGAGCAACCCTTTTGGTGGAGGTTTCACTTCCACTAGCAGTAGTTCATCAATATTTGGAAAGACCACCACATCCAATTCTGTGTTTGGTGGAACCTCTAGTTTTGGCAACAATTTAGGTTTTGGTACTGGGACCAGCACTAGCTCTGTATTTGGCGGAACAACAAACACTCCCACCACATTCAGTAGCGATCATTCATACTCGAACAACAGTTTTATTTTCGGTGGAGGAACATCACAGCCAGTTTTCGGACAACCCAGCGTTTTCGGAGCGTCGAATCAGGTCAACAACCTATTTTCTAGACCACAAACATCGCAGTCAACAACATCTGTATTTAGTGGATCAACGCCCACGCCATCGTTATTCAGCGGTTCCACCTCTCAAACTAACCCATCTTTATTTGGAGGAGCCAAAACAGCCGCAGCTAATCCCTTCGGTGCTTCTTCGACCTCACAGAACATCAGTCCTTTATTTGGGACAGCTTCGCCTACCGGGACATTCAACTCTGGACCTTTTTCTCAATCAAAGCCTGCCTTTGGAGGAGCACCCGTGTTTGGCAGTGCAGCGAACTTTGAAAGTACAAATGCGCCCATATTTGGCGAACAGTCGGGATTCGGTGGGTCGAATAACGTGTTTGGAGGTGCTAATACTACTTCTACCTTCAGCACAGCTGCTCAGTCTACAAATACTTTCGGTGGTACTGTGTCTACATCTTCTGTGAACCTATTTGGTGCTCAACCTACGCCCGCTATTGCAACGTCTAATGCGGCTCCCTTCGGTGCAGTCACAACTGCAACCAGCAGTCCTTTTGCTCCCGCAACCTCGCAGTTCGATGCAACCAGCTCTACAGCTAGTCCCTTTTCTAGACCTGCGTTTAGCATGGCCACGACCACCAGTGAATCGTTTGGTACCACCGTGACACCATCCAGCACACCTTTTGGTACCACTGCAAACACTGGTCTCGCCTTTGGTGCCCCTACCACTGCGACATCCCCATTCACACCATCTACAGCCAGTGGAGACTCCAAGAGTTCGCCGTTTGCTACCACGAATACTACAGTTACTACTACAACCACCAATCCATTCGCACCAAGAACACAGCAGACAGTCTCACCGTTCGGTAATTTTGCTCAGAGTCAAACAGCTGACACTGTCACTGTGTCCTCCGGTGGTCAGCTTGGTACATCCATATTTGGTGTTACTATGACCGCTACTATCATCAATGACAGTGTATTTTCGACAGAGGATCAATTGACTAATGAGGAGAAAAACATGTATATGGCGGAAAAATTTATCTTCGGTAAGATTCCGATGAAACCACCTACTAAAGAGTTGAGATAACTTAGCCGCGACTAAAAATGTAATACTAAGCTATAACATTTGTTGATCACGCAATCGAGATAATCTTATGGATCTATAGTGACGATAATTTATTGACATCAATAAGAATTTCCATCTGAAATAATTCTTTAAATATTTATTCAAATTCAAAGTAGAGTAAATAAATTATGAATTGGATGGAAATTGTTATGATATAGTGTATATAGATTATAATCGTATTATTGATTTTAACAAAATATTTGTTATGTAAATGTTTGTAAACTTAAATGTAAAATGAAATTTTTAGAATGTTTAACGGAATGCTGAAAAATGTAAAACAGGACAGAATGGAGCATAAATCGACTTCTTTTAATTTAATCATTCACGTTATTATATACATATGTACAGTAGTCAGTGACTCATTTCGCATTCATACTTACTTTATCACACATTCTTGTAATGTATTACACCTGGAGGAGGTGGTGGAGGAGGAGGAGGTACACCATTACCAAACTGGCTTCCTTCCGATACCTGGGGACAACGTTTATACTTAATATTACTTTATGGCTTGTTAATTATTCTGTAAAACAAACCTGTGGCAGATGGCAGAGGGGATTTGTCGTATAATTAGTTCTCTGTGCGTATGCAGTCGTTTGGTTAGGCGGTTGTGTCAAACCAGTTGGTATACCGTTTGGTGGTTTGTACCCCGTAATCTGTCGAACAAGTTTAATAGTTACTTATGCTCTCAGTACGTGACGAGTATCGTTCCCAAACCTTTACATTTGGATAATTATAATAAATTAATATTTATAGAAGTATAAAGTGTTTATGCTAATAGTAGATCCACATACTTTGTCATTCATCTCAGGAAATATGGTGCTCAAGTTGAAGTTGGTAAGACTGGTGCCTGAAGGATGATGGCTCATGGCCATGGGATTACTGGAAACGATTCCTCCCCTTGGCATGTTCGGATTCATTGAAAATCCAGCTGTCCCCACGCTCGGTACACCTTGAGGGCCAGCAACCGCTGGAGGTGGTGGCAAACTATTTACAGCTTTAGTATACACATTCGCTTGTGGATGATTTTGATAAAGGGGGCTGGCATGTGGGGGTGGTGGCGGTGGCAAGAATGTAGCAGAATGATGATAATCCTCCAATGGCGAGTTAATTCCAGAAAGAGGAAACTCCAAGTTCTGCATGGTCCCGTCCAGGCCCTTTCTTTTTCCTTTCTTCGCGTTCGTTGAGTATATTCTTTTGTCGCAATGCGGATGCTTTGCATAATGCTGATGATTCTTCGTATTGCTATTTACATTGGAAGTCGATGTTGTTACTGTAGAAGTTGATGACGAAGTGACAGTCGAGGAAGTTGCCACGTTCGGCAGAAGGAAACCATTCGCTTCCATATAATCAGTGTTGTCATGCAGTGGCATCATGTAACTAGTAGGTGTGTTAGATATGCTTGTTATAAAGTTTGAAGTAGGGTAAATGTTAGCATTGGAAGAATACGTGTACGAATTGAAGTTCTGATTGACCATTTGTCCATAGCCGCTCCCGTCGTCGGTGTTAGAAAAATAGTTAATTGGCATGACTGTATCTGCAGTCGGTAGACTAGTTTGAAATTTGTTCTGAGGATAATTAGTGGTGAACTTTATAGATGCGTGCTTGTCCTGAATCGTATCATGAACGCTGCTATTTGTTCCTATCAAAGCTTCTGCGGTATAATTGCTCTTGCAATTCCTGCTTCTCCAATGAACATTATTTTGTTGATATTTCTGCTGTTGTTGTTGCTGTTGATATCCTTGCTCCGAGAAAGTATGACCAGACGATTTCTGGTCTTCGTGTCTCTGATGTAATTGATCATTGCCCGATGCCTGTTTTCTAATGTCCATTTGTCGTTTGCTGTTTCCTCTGGGACTGGTATTACTCTTCCTCTGGTGTTTCCTAGCTTGCTGTTGTTGTTGTTGCTGCTGTTGTTGTTGTTGGTGTGGATGAGAGTGGTGATGGTGATGAGGGTGATGATGATGTTGCTGGTGGTGTTGTTGATGAGACTTCTCAGCCTTCTCATGCTCTACCAGTTGACTCACAGAAAGGAACGATGAGACAGAGCCTGGATGTTGTATAGTTTGGGTATTCAAAACAGTGTGGAAGTCACGGCCAGTGACGTTACCTTCTTTGTCCTTACTAGGATCTTTACTCTGGTCTGCCGAGACTCTGGACGGCACTTGTCCAAACAGGAAGTTCTGTTTCTCAGAGATGTTGGTGCCCAAGTCTAAGTCACCGACCAGTGTTGGAAGACTGGAGGGCACAATATGCTGGTCTATACCTTTAACTGGTTGACTTTGTTCAACGTGAACAGTGGTCTTCGTAGGAGACCATGGAAACGGTTGTTCCTCGGAATAAAATACCTCTGAAGTTCTCTTGGGTTCACTTTGCAGAACTGGTAAATTAGGGAAACCATGAGCTGCCACATCGTAATTGTTATAAAATTGATTAGGTGTTCCTTGATTGTACGATGGAGTTTGAGTAAAGAGATTGTTTTGACAAAAATCGAGCTCCTTTCCAATAGGCGGTAAAATCATATCAGAAATGTTTGCATTGTGCTTGATTTCAGGCGGCATCATCCAGTTTACAGGGGCTCTAATAGCATGCTGTTGTTGATTCGTTTTGGTCTTTGTTGTACTTTGTTGTTGCCCATGCTTCCCATCATTATTATACGATACACTTTCATGATGTAGAGTGGTAATTTGCCCTTGAACCAACGGCTGATACTTATTCTGATTCTGTTGTTGAGACTTATCCGGATACTTGAAGTTTGAACTAGCATAGTCCACAGAATATTTCATCTGTGTGCTGACCTCGGGCAAATCGAAATTTACCTGAGTATCATAGGTGGACATTGGATACACAGCTTTGTCCTGTTTTTGAGGCATGGACTGGTGAGCCTTCGGTCCATGCTGCTGTTGTTGAGATTGTTGCTCCATTCCAGAGTACTCATTTTGAATATATTCCGACTCTATAGCATATTTAGATTTATTCTTATTTTCAGCGTTGAACTTCGCGTAGTCGTTGCTACCAGACGAATTTTGACTCTGCATACGACTTTGTTTACCTGACGACTGTACATTCGTCTGTATAGTTCTTGCTTTGGAAGGATCCACAAAAGACTGCTTCTGAGGTTCCATTCCGGACTTCATTCTGGACTTGTCTATACCAGCTACGGTAGAATTACCAGAATAAACATCATTTGCCAGCACATTAGAATAATTAGAGTTCTCCTTGTGCAAAGGAACGTAATTATAATTTTCGCAGATAGTTTTCTGCTCTGAATTGTCCGTCTGATTCTGACCTTGCTCAAACTGCACCAAGTTATTGTTGCCACTGCCACCGACAGGCGACAAAGTAGTCCAAGACAAAATGCTGAAATTAGAGGAATGAGCCACGGTGGTCGTTGACTTTGTATGATTGTCAGTGACTGTACTTTGTTCGTAGTTGGACGTGGCGACAAAAGAAGTCGGTTGCTGCGAGTAACGGGAGACAGGAGCGTTTTGTATTAAGGGTTTGCTGCTTATAGGATTCGCAGAACTGGTGTTGATCTTCTTTATGTCCTTGCTAGAATAAGAACTGTAATTCTGAGTATCTTCTCGCTTTCTTTGGAACATGTTCTCATTGTTCTGACTCAAAACATTTTGTTCAGCCTGTGTATTTATGGTCTCCTTTACCCCATAAGAGAACGTTTGAGCAAAAGGGTCAATGTCCATCTTCTTGGACGAAGTATAACTAGTCTCGTGTGTGTGATCCTGTGCTTCCTGTGTCTTTGACCGCAACATATCATTTAACTTTGCGTCTTGATCTACGATATTATTCACTGTTGCTTCAGAATCCTTCATTTTCTGGTAATTGTGTTGGAAATGACCTTCAGATGAATTTGGTATTGTATCCTTTGAGTAACTTTGAGATCTGCTAGTCGCGTTACTGGTGGAGTAGGATATGTTGTCCTTTCGCGAGAGATTTTTATTTTGATCAACATACTCGTTGTGTGTACTCTGCGACGTAGCTAAAACATGACTGTTCTTTGGCTGTGGATCGTAAACAGTTTGTATATCTTGGGTAGAAAGGATAGGTAGCGTATCCTTTGGCTGTATAGAATAATCCTGTTGCATAGTTTGAGACGAAGCGGGAAGAACCCTGTCGACATGGCCGGTATAACTAAGTCTGGTGTTGGATACAATATTAGAATCAACTAAAGCATCCTTCCCATCGACTCCATAAGTAACTCGAGAATTATGCGAATCTTTTTCTTTCATTTGAGGCGTGTAATCTATCTGCATGGTCTGCAAAGGTAAAGAAGAAGCACTTGTGGTTGTTGTCGTGTTGACCAACTGTGAAACCAAAGACGCTTGCGATGCGTCAGAGACTACATTCTGTCCTAGTCCAGTAGGGTTCACTTCTGAGATAGTTGTATTGTTGCAAACAGTGGAGCTCTGTTGTAAATTGTTGAGAGTGTTATCCACAACTGTTGAGTAACTCGACAAAAAGTCTTGGGATGTAGAATAACGTACATTGGTGTCGCAAGTGGACACTTGCACTGGACAACTAGTTTGAATCGTTTTATTCGAATTGGATACAGTACCAATTTGAGAATCGATGATGTTCTCGCTAGTGGTTATAGTGTTCTGTAGGCTTCTGGTTAGCTGATTCTGACAGTTTCCTCCTGCTTGTGTGTTTGTGCTGATTGAATTACTAGCTGACACATTTGCAATGGAGTACAAATTTGTCTGAGAGAATGAATTAGAAGGTGTAGACTTTTCCAAAGTAGGTAGCACACTCTGTACAATCTTATAGGGCTCCCTAAGCGGCTCATCGTTGACTACCTTTGGCAAGGCCTTAGTAGTAGTGCTGCACTCCACAGAGGCAATCATCTCCGAAGCCACAGCTTCGCTTACAGGAGGATTCAGACTTTTCTTCTCATCGCAAGCTACCTTCAAACGTTTCTCGGCGATTGAATGGGACGGCGACGATGTTTTTATCTTAAAGCTATTGGGTTCCATGGTTCCAATTTGCAACAGCATCGGTGGAGTCTGACTATGATACTTAAAGTCCTCTTTCATATCCTCTTCAAGAACCTCCGTTTTACCGTTTAAAGAGGATACCAGCGGAAAAGCCATTAGGAACGCTGCTGTGGGCGATATAGATTCAGAATTATGCGAACTGGAAGGAACTTGTAAGGAAGCGAATATGTCGTTTGATAGGTCAGAGTGGAGACCATCAGCTCTATTGCCAATCGGAACGAAAGAGTTTTCCGTGTTGTATGACAGTGACGTTTTAGGCACTTCGTCCTTGGGCGTCTTAGGTAATTTAGAGTCGTCCTCGACTATGTTAACTGGAAGTAGCGGGGAAGATTCCGTGGAGGGATCAGACGGAACCGCCATACTTGTTTCCGGTTTTAACGTTGTGGTAATATTTGTATCGAGATTTAGAATAATTTTGTTACTCTCCAGATTTGTTGCTCCTTCAATAGCTTCAGGATCTTTAGGTGTGACCTGCAACAGGTTGTCGAACTCGGTGCCTAAATTGCACACTTCCTTGACCTTTTTAGAATCCGCCGATTCTTGAACAGCATCTTCTACCTCTGTCAATGGAGATTTCGAGCTTGAACTGTCCATATTGTTCCCTGATTTTATTAATGCATTGTCTTCTGGAATATTGAACTCAGCCTCCGGTGAATCGTCTTCGTTAGACTTCAGATGCTCCTCCGAAAAAGGGACAGGTGATACAGTACCTGATGCCTCTAACTTCTTGTTCTCACATTGTATATTGTTTATAGACTTTGAATGATCAATTATATCCTTGCTAGAAGAATACAATGAGACTGGACATTCGGCGTTGGTCTCGGTTTCTTTCTCATTCGATTCTATTAAAACGTGATTATTATCTGAAGTTTCTGTGTTCTCGCCTATTTTCTCTATCACGTGCCTCAAACTTTCAATAGATTTACAAGTTACAGCGAAGTCTGCTTTTGACGCAGATAGCGTCTTAACAAGGCTATCATCGCTCTCGTTCGTCTTTTGCTTTTTCTCGGCTGGCTCATCAGTATTATCATCTTCTGAGCTCGAAGATCGTTTAAGACAAGCTTTCTGAGAAGTACTCGAATCTTCGCTTTTCCCACATTTATCTTTTTCGATCTTTTCATCTGTTGCCTCCGGGGGCTGTTGATTCTTCGTACTTTTTGTATGACTTTTATTTCCCTTGGATTTAATCTCTTCCTTTTTAGTTTCTTTCGGTTTCTCCACTTTTTCTTTGTGAACCGCTGGGATAGGAACTTTGTACGCCATTGTCGTTTTCGTGACCTCCTTGCCCTTAGGCAAGATGCCCTTATGACCGCCGATTTTCGTCGCGTTGATTATATTCTTGACGTTCGACGCCCAGTTCTGCGAGTCAACTACCACGTTTGTATGGATGTTCGGGACGGTATTCAAGGTCACCTTTTGTACAGTGTTGATCAAAGCCTGGTTACAAATAGAGACGACGGAGTTCTGTACACGGTTCGGCAATGGTTGCATAACAAACATCTGATTCTGTTGCGTATTGCTGAGAATTATCCCGTTTGTTGGCTGCTGCGGAGCGTTCACGATAATATTCGATGTCATGGGAGTTACCAATGGCATTAGTTTACCACCGGACAGTATCAGTGTGTTTGGTGTTAAATTGGTCACAGAATTGTTTATACAGGGTGCTACAGACTTCTTACCATCCTTCTTCTTAGTCTTCTTCTTTATCTTTTTTTGAGATTCCACTTTCTGCAAAGCTGGAAGCAACACAGTAATTATAAGTTTTCGTGATTTGTTTCATTCAGAGTTTACCTATACCTACCATTACTTGTTTTACCATTTAATGGACCATTCTCTGATGCATCTGAACCTAATGGAAAAGAACTGTAAATATTTACTACACATTTGACACAAAGTACCAGTTAAAAAACAATATTTACTTGTGTTTGTTTGACAACATCCGGATTCCTTTGAACTAGATTCTGATACATTTCCACCTGCATCCAAGTTCTCATCTTTACTATTCGCAGAGTTCACTTGATTCTCCTGATTTTCAATCGAGCTATTCACATCCTTAGAAATATCACTACTCTCTGCCAACTTTTTGGTAGACGACTGAGTAGAATTCACAGATTTTCTTTTAGAAGGCACTTTAAGCTCTGCAGACTTTTTCTTCTTCGACTTGTTCTCAGAACTTTTTACTGTAACAAAGCATTTCTTAAGTATCTAAAGACTTTTCAAAAAATAACTTCCCACTGTATATCATTCGATCTTACTTTCTTCTAGCTTATCAAAGTACTTCTCTGCATCCTCTACATTAATTTTATTCGACCACTTTAGAGGGGATATCTTTTCAAGGGCTGGTTCAGCAGGTACAGTGATCCCAGCCTCGCGCAACAGTGTAGACAACAACTGCGTGCGAGAAAACAGCTGGGTGACAAGTTTTTTCAGACGAGCCAATTCTTCCTCTGTGGACAATTACAATTAATTAGCATTAAAGATGTTTGAAGTAGTGTTATCCTACAAAATTGTTTCTTTTACTGTGTGCTTCTGAAGCATGAGCGGAGAATAATTCATCTGTGCGGCTATGGAGGTCTTTGATGTACTTTGATGCCTGGATCAGGATGTCGACCTTGTTGCGTTTGCGGCCCTCCTGGTGCGGCGGCAGAAGGTCTGCCAGGGTTTTGAAGTAAGTGTTCATACGTTTTCTTCTGTCTCGCTCCCATGTTTTCGCTTTGCTGCGAAGACAGCCACGTTAATTAACGCCCGATTACGATTTAAGCGGGCGTACAGTGACATTTCGTTTGGCCGAAGCATCGGACGTGATACAGTGAAAATGTTTGGAATGGTGGACGAGGTTAGACAACAATCTGCTCAGACACTTACGTGTTCTCCTTTCGTGGCATAATTTATCCACTTGGCATCGTTTCGCGCGAAGAATGCGCCCCGAGAAGCGCAAAGGCGTCACTTGTCACTGACATTACACAAACTTGAAAACCGTTGTCCAAACTCTGACATTTCGATCCTGTCTCGGCTCGATCGCGGAAATAAAAACTCTGGCGAACAGACCTGCTCCCGCTACGCTCGTTCAAACCTGCCCGCCATCTATCGATTTTCCCACGGGAATGGTCGCTCTTCCATTAAATTGGAAGACCGATAGTTCCAGTTCTCTCGGATAGATGGAGACATATACATGTTTCTCCAAGCTAACATATATATATATAGTATTTTCTATTTTATCAACAATTTTTAATATTGATTCAGTTAATAAATTACGTTAATAAAGTTTTTGCCAACTTGTTAATATTAATACCACTATTATTGCCTTACCAACGAGCAATCAATTGATAATAAATTTTTTAGAGTGAATACGATTACATGAACCAGGAATAATTTATTTAAATAATTTACAAAACCCTACGTTTTGCCTAAAATCTTCGAGCAGATTAATGTAGTGACAAAATGTTCAAACTGTTAACTAAATTTACCGATAGTCGATTTTGGTGAACAGTTTGAGCATTTTACCACTGCACCAATTGGCGTTTCTCATCGAAGCTACAGTTTTCCTCGGAAAGAGGCGCCACATTAGCCAACGAGATACCAATGCTGGATCGTCTAAAAACATTAATTATGGCAAAATGAAGAGATAAAAAAATAAACCAAGGGCACAGGATAGTACAGTATAATCTACTGCATCGATATCATATAACAAAACAAACACCCATATTGCGGAACACAATTAATTGCTATTTGAAGTTTAGTTAACTATTTTGTTAACTATCACATTTTGCGTTGTTGTTATTTCGTTTTCATATACGTTGTCGATTCATCAGAGTCTTCTAAACGGTTTGTGTCCTTGGTTTGCTTTTTACTTGCATAATTAATGTTTTCCAGAAGCCAATAAGGCGATTAGATTTATAATTGTTCGAATAATTAATAAAATTACTCGAAGACAACCAAAATTGGTAGAAACGAATCATTTTCCCACCATCTACAAATATAAAATGGAAACAGAGTTTCAAATGAAAGGAATTTGTATCGAAACTGTGTACAGTTAAAATAAAAAACCGACTGCACGTATTAGTAGGTCGACACCCTTTCAAGTACGGTCACAAGTCATTGTTCTGGTATGTTGTTTACAGCCGGCGCCGACGGATTGTGCAACTGCATAATTGCGAAACGAAAATACTTCTCTAATTGCCAAATGAAATTCTAACGCGATACCGAAAAACTTCTGATACCAATTCCGGCCGTTGGAATCGTTGCACAACGAGAGAGACAACGCGACCCGAGCGTGTAGAGCGCACTTTCCGCATCGAAATAACCGCGCGGAGATGCGTCGCAAAGAATCGCACGTAGCCGAGCTGTGAAACGCATTCAAATGTCCGCACTCGAGATCGCCTTGAGAGCCTCGTTAATGCAAATCAACGAGTGCATGCCGTCGCCGATAGAAAGAAAATCTGTTTGGCGCTCGCGAAGATTGAAGGATCAGCAACAGAACATATTTCTGGTATTTCTGGGTCCGTTCCAGTCTTCCGACTGTCTTCGGCCTTCGCGAAAATACGACGCCGTGATACGGTTTCGAAAATTCGGGGACTGGCAAGACCGACCGGGTCGAAAATACTCGAGGCTTCGTCGTCGTGGCTGACGTCGAGCGATATATTTTTTCCGCTTGCATGAGAACTGCTCGTCGCGGATTTCGGACGGTTTCGAGACGTTTATTTGGCGACAGCGCACGACTCCCGTATCTCATACGCCGGATTGTTTATTGTACAATTAGCTCCTACTCCCGTTCTCGGCGCGTAAACAAAATAAAGACTGAAATTTAATACGCAATAATTTCTCGCCAGACACGCGCTAACTATTTTCATAATGGAGCGGATGCAGTTTTACGATCTGGATTACTTACAGGATCGGAACGGGACGCTAACTCCTTGCCGTCCTTTAAAGAGACTTTTCGTACAGATTTCTATCAACAAGTTACCTTTTTTTAAATAATAATTTAGCAAATCATGTTCCCCCGGACTTACAAAAAATACCCGGGGGTAGAATACAGATACACCGCAATTTTGCGGGCGCTAAGAAAATATATAATAATAAAATAAGAGTGTAAAAACAAAATGAAAACAAAACATTGGCTAATAGCATAACGGTAGATAAATAGATATATAAAATCGTATAACAAAGTATAACAAGAAATAACACTAAGTAGATAAAAGATAGAAATAAGAATAATAAATAGATAAACGAACGAGAGGAATAAATAATGTTGAAATAGATAAATGGATAAATAGATAAATAAATAAATAGAACATATTTAGACTAGATCGTGCGTTAAATTAATGCCCCTCTTACGTTCGTTTTCAATTCTTCACACAAATTATTCTATTTTATTCCAGTTTAAGTTGTAGTTAATTTGAGATACGAATTTTGTTCCGGTCTTTTAAGTCGCAAATTTCTATTCTAAACATTGAAGTGGATGTAGACGCACGATAAATATAAAGTATCTTTCTCATCGAGGGAATGATTGCTACTGCGAAGAGTTCTAATCATTGTAATTATTAAGAGAATTACACTGAACGGGGTAAATGGCGTGAAAACGGAAGCGAGGAGAGTCTCTAGGATCGAAGGACAATGGAACAGCGGCGTCGCGGTCGCACAGTTATTCAGCAATTAATCATGGCGAGCGTATTTACGCGGCGCCTCGGCGAACGCGCCAGGTCCGAACAACGGTGGTGCATCGTAGCGCGTGCGGCACTAATTAATGATTTAAGCAACACGCGGCCGAGTTTCGCGTGTACGCACTCTCACGGATATACGTTTACGGTGGCCTCCCCCCCCCCCCCCCTCCCCTCGAAGCGCGTCACCGGCCAAGGAATGCGCGCCGTGTAATTACGATCATCCCGTGAGAATCATTTGCGCAATTAGGGGGGGTGTTCCGCGCCTCCGCGGATCCCCCGACCATAATCCCGAGGTGGCCCGAAAAACGAAATGACAGCGCCGCTTCTGAAAACTCTGAAAGCGTATCAGCGCCCCGTTCGATACCTTCGAGGGAGGGCAATTCCAGTCTAGACGCGCGTAATTAATTTCGGGAAATCGATCGAAGCCGGCGAGCTGACATTCCGCAGGCGCGTTTACGCGTGTCCGACGCGACGGCACAAAAATTTTTCTAAGTCGTTCCAGTAGAAATTGCGGCAGCGATGGATAAACTGGCAGAATATTGTCGAAAATTGTCGGCGATCGCAGAGGACTGGCAGATTCATCGACAACTCTCACAATTTTTAACCCTTTGCGGACGAGAGGCGACTCTTGATCGCCTTTCGCTTGACACGACGAGATTTATGTTAAGAGAATTTATATATAAATTATATAATTGTGTATAATTGCATATAATCGTGAACGCATTATATTTGCTTTATATATAAATTAAAATAAATTGTATACGTCTGAGAGAATCGCCTCGTCCTGCCACCTCACTCGGTCGAAAAAGTCGTCGTCCATTAAGGGTTAATGAAACGGTCTAGAAAATTCTGCGCAGTCGCTCGGGAACACCTACGAATGAATCTAGAAAATTTCAGGCCGGTCACGATCTTTGTCTGAAAATTAATGAACCGCGTCCAGGCCGTGCCCTCGAAAAACCATCACTCGAAATCTGCACATCACCGGGTGGAAACGGCTTTCGGCAGGTCGCAGGGCCAGAAGTGGCGGGGACACGGTCGTCGGTAGTCGTGTAACGCGATCGCCGTTCAGTCTTTCGCGCGACCACCTTTTTGTCCTCTCGAACCAGCCCCGCGTCGGTGGCCGTCGAATAACAGGGTTAACGAAACGCGGCGTCGGCGGCGTCGGCTTAGGCGATTCGAAATTTACGGCGGAGGGTCGTCCGAGGGGTAGGAGGTGGAGGAGGAGGAGGAGGAGTAGGGGGGCAAGACCGTCACGGCAGCGTCGCGACGACAAAAGCCGATAAGGGTGGCCCCGTCCGCGGTAGTGGGGCTCGGGTGACGACAAGAAGAAAAATTCGTGGTCTGCAGGATTTCGCCCGTGGCCGGGCGAAAGAACCGAGGAACGAGCCCAAGCCGGCACCGGTATTGATTACGAGAGGGTAGGCCGCACCCTCTCTGCCACCCTTTCGGCTCGGCCGGGGGTTGGCCGACACGCCAACGACACCGCATCGGGAGAGAAATCCTGCGCAGTCGTCACTCGGATCTCTATCCTTCTCTCCTTCTTCCCTCTCTCCTGCTTCCTCTTAACAACCCCCTGCACCCACAGCCTTGTACTGCACAGGCTCCCGGACGATCAATTCCAGCCCTCGCGATTAACCCTGTTCCCCGATTCGAGACTTCTTTCGGCCCTGCTATACACCGTTTCGGCCCGACGTGTCGTCGTTTTTCTGATGCGGCCGAATGCACCTTTCGCGTTCGCAGACTCGTTATCTAATTGGGATCTTTCGCTATCTTGATCACGGGACTCTTCGTTACGGCTTAAAATTTGCCGGAGCTTCGAGCGATAGAGAATCGTGTTTATTGTTCTAATTATGTATTTTTTATATTATAACGTAGACTGAATTTAAAATTTAGTCAAATCCGTTAATTCCACGGATTGGTTAGTCTTTATTGCAGATTGTTTTGACAAATTATATGGGGATGTAATTAGCAAAATGAATTTTAATTTATAATTGATACTAATTTTTAGAGTTGAGTACGGTTTTAACTGGATCAATTAAAATTTTATTGTTCTGCTGTTACTTATTTAAATTTATCTCTGGTCTCGCTGGTCTCGCTGGTCACACGCATACATATATAATATTCACTAAACGCTATCACACTATAATAATATTATAATAGATAAAATCCTAAAAAGACTTCATAAAAGAAGTGAAAAAATATACCAGGTATATAAGGATGTCTGATAAGAAAATGTTACCATAAAATAACTTCCACGGGTAATAAAAAGGTACGTAATATAGAAAGGCATATAGAAAAAGGTGAAATTAGAATGAATGCAAATACATTCCACACGTCTTCTTTATTATTTAAATTCTCCTTCTCTGTCAATAATAAAATTATAAAAGAAAGTAACAGATAAACATACAAAAATGAATCGTCCCTTTTAACTATGCTAATTGTTTAATTATTACCACGATAACATTATTGTCCCCTACATAAAAAGGCAACCCTTATGAGCCGATGCGAATCCTTTCCAATGCAGTGAAAACTCGAGGAAATTATAAAAATGCGTAACAATATCAAATTCTCATTAAAATTGCATGGCAACGAAATCGCTAAAGAGGAGTCTCATTTATGCGTCAAGAAGAATCGGGGGTGGTTTTTCGATTGTTCCATATTGCGAAAGATGGAGGCCGAACCATTTTGCCTCTCAGAGGCAGAAACGCAGCAACCCCTGTGCAAGAGATGTAGCTCCAATCAGAACGTCCGGCTCCATGGACCAATTCTGCGCAGCATCCGGACCAACCCTCGTCCGCTCAAAATGGCGGAATCCGGATTGCAATGTCCCGTTAAACTCACCGCGCGAAATTCTTCGCGACCGAGGGGATTCCGGAATCACGCAGATCGCTCAAAAATCAATTAATTCGAGAAGGTTTCTCGCGTGACCGATCCTGCCGAGTTTGATGGCGAAACGACGTCCATGAATATTCCTTCGAATTGATGGTTGCGGAGTTTATCGGGTTCCTTCTCTCTCTCTCTCTCTTTCTCTCTTCTCGGTGGAAGATTTCGCCGCGGAGATACACGCGTCGTGTTCCAGAAGCCTCTCTCTCTCTCTCTCTCTCTCTCTCTCTCTCTCTCTCTCTCTCTCTCCTCTCTCCTTATGCAGCGACTCCTCCGACTGGCCAGACCGGTAGCCTGGTCCGCGAGAGAACCGGCGGATGCCTTCGTTTTCGTTCCCTTTTTTCTCGCCTCTCCTCTCCTCTCCTCTCCCAATGCACTTTCATTGACATGAGATATGAACGTTTCTAAGAAATTAATACCGGCAACGCGCGAACGTACGATCGCCGAGGCGCTCGCCGGGGCTTTTTCGCTTGGCTATCGGACCAAGTGTGAAAAGGAACGATGATGGATCTCCGCTGGTGCTGGACACTTCGGCTTCGCCGTATAAAGCCAGCCGGCGGAGGCCCTTATAATTTTCCTTCGGATGTCCGCGCGAGAACCTCTTCGTTTTCTTTTTTTTCGAGTTTTGGATAGATCGAGGTAGATTTTTGGAGATTTTGAAACTGTGTCGGAGACCCAGATGTATCGGGGAATATAAAAAAGGTATTACGGTGGATCGAGGAATCAATTGCAGTGATCGAGTAAGGAAAGGGTTGTTTGTTGGATACTTGAATTTAGTGTGAATTCCAATAGAATTTAACCCTTTCCGGTCCGCATAGATTTCGCGACTCGCTCATCCGCTTGGTACCGTTTATTTTGGATTTTGCCCAATCCTTAATTTTGGTGATTTCATTGCGAAAGGTATTTCTCGTCTATTCGTCATTTTTGTTCCAGTCAAAAGGCATTGCATATTAAGTAATTTTTGGTGATTGTCACACTCGACATAAGGGTTAAGGTGTACTACTTAACCCTTTGCGCTCGAAACAATTTTAGCTGTAAATTTAGAATAACTTCTCCGGCTTATAGTATTTCTATTTTATGCAACAAAGTACACTTTTATGCATATCAAATTTATTCTTGTGACAGTTTCGCTCTTTAACATAGTTTTTAAATATAAACTTTGATGGTAAGGTATGAAAATGATCTCGGAACGTTATATAACAATTTTAGTGGTGCCTCAGAGTCACCACTCAAGTGCAAAGGGTTAACGTAATTTCCCAACGTTATTAATAGACTGCGAACTTTATGCTTTTACGACAAAAATGTCTCGGTTAAATAGAAAATTGTTAGGTCATTAGAGGGACTCATAGATATTGTTAGATTATTTTCAACTTACTACAATCATTAAAGAAAGAAAAACGTTTTCACCTAACCTATATTTCTCATATTTATTTTAAGCAATTCTTATTTTGTACGAAGACACGCAGTCTAATTATAGTCCACGGTGATTTATGGTACTAATTTAAGAAACTGTGGTTATCTTATCCTCCCTTTCTTTTTACTCTGGAAACTTTCTACACTTTTTACTGTCAGCTGCGACGCGATAAGTCGAAGAAGATTGATTACATGAACGATAATAATTTTCACGATTACGGTGAAAATTCGCAGTTTCGATGCACGGCGATGAGGAGGGACTCGCAAGGTAGGTACGCGGCTTGGAACATTTCCATGACCATACATCCTGACACAATAACACGATGATTGGTTCGAGTGGCCGGCCAGGGGGTCATCATTCACTGGAACCTCTGTTTAACTGCTTCAGAAACAGAGGCTGCCTCGCAACGGGAACCCCTTCCGAGTGACTAATATCCCGTGGAATCGGGTATCCTCGTTTACCCAGCGAGTGTTTAACCAGCCTCTCACGAGGAACGCACCAAAAGACCTAACGAATCGATTCGTTAGACACGCCGCAGAGTAAACAAGCCCGTATAACTCGTATACATAATTCGATCGTACGTTGGTCGCATTAATATTAATGATATCGTTCTTCCTCGACGTTCCACACCGTGCCGTTTCGTTTCCATTTTCCTACCTACCTCCCCGCCACCCCCTCTCTCTCTCTCTATTTCTATCGTCACGCTCGAATGTTCATTAAACCTCACCGGCTCACTGAAATCGATCGATATTCTTTTAATCGTTCGCTATTGACGCTACGAGAAACAAATACGGCGCTACTTAATTGTCAAATATTCGTTTAGTTAATTACTTATTTGTTGAACGTGTACAGGGAAGTTACTCGTTAGTTATGAAATTGCGAATTGGAAAATAAGAGGTTTTGATAACAGCAGGATTATTAAACGTAATGACGTTCTGTATGAAAGAGTGTAGCGAATGATTGAAAATATCGATGAACGAGTACACGATATTTACAATTTGCTTATTTAACCCCTTGTCGTATATTAAAGAGTCTGGCTCGTCATAGGGATTTCTATTAATATCTTATTAAATATATATATTATTCCGTTCTTTCAAGCCGGAACAAAATTGTTTCCTCTTGTCATCAGTATTTAACCATTTAGATAAATGTAGACAAACGGAATAAATATCTTTTCGTTCCTTTCTAAGAAATTATTACAATAGAAAAAGTGGTCATCCTTGTAACTACGAAGAAAATAGTACGGCAAGGGGTTAAGGGAAGTTACGTACAATAATCTGTTCTATGTTTCTGAATAGAGAAAAGTTCTCTGGACCTGAGACGAAAGACCAGAGCTAGTATCGCATCTTTTCCGTATTTACAACGGAAGAAGGCTAAACAAAAAAATTTCTCCTCGTCCGCCGAAGGTTCCAGCAAATTAAAAAACGACCTAGGTGTCGATCGGCTCGGTGTTCCACAATTTCCGGACTTTGGTTCGCGCTCGTCGCGCCGGTTACCAGGCGGGAAAATGTAAATGGGAAACTGACGGACAAAGAAAATGGAAATTCTCCGCGCTCCGACGGAATACAATGACGGCGAACGCGCGAGCGTGGTTTTGCAGCGTAACGCGACCGAGCGCGAGCAAGCGCGTGCAGCAAACGGCAGAGAGGCACAGCCAGGCCGATGGAAATTAGATTCTGGCTGCGTTTCAATGCGCGACACCTTTCTCAAAGGTCGAGAGGTTCCCCTCGAGGCACTCCACCAACGAGAGACCGCCTACTCGCCGTCTCTAAACACTTGTAACTGCGAAACATCGGCGATTGTTATTCATCCAGTGACCGCGACGCAGCCTCCGAGCGACATCCTTCGTCGTCGTCGTTACGGTCACCGAAGGGACGCCGCTCGAGAAACGTCTGTCGAATATATGTATCGGCGTTGTGCAACAATATCGTTGGATGAGGGACAGGTGACGATCTTCGCGGCCGACCACGCACCCGGCTGGACTTAACCGGCTGGTCACGTCCACGTAACTTGGTTGCGAGCAGCCGGAAGTCGCCGAGAAATTCCTCGCGGCCGGGTTCGTTCCCTCGCGATACCGTTCGCCCCGCATTTCGATGCTCGCCGGTGCTAATTGCTCCTAGTTCTTCGCAACACCTTATTAAATCAGCTGTCGTTGCATTCGGAATCGCGAGCTACCATTGCTGCTACAGACGCTACGGGGAAGGAGGAAAGTACTCTTCGGCGGACAGAGCAAGCCGCGGAGTAATTGATTTTCAGCTAGTCGAAGAGGAGTCTAAATATTAACCCGAAAGTCTGGAAGCTTTACTAGCAATTCTTTCTATAATTACTCCAGTAAATTCTACTACAAAATAAAAATAAAAATCAATTTTTTTTTAAAATTTACTTGTTATGCTTTCAGTATGTTAACCCCTTGCACTACGATACCTTTCAAGCTGCGTTGATTAGCATTTATTTATTCTTAATATTTTCCTTAATAGAGCCAGACAATTTTCCTTTCTTTCTTTGATCTTTATGCACTTCCGCTTCTAGACTTTGATAACAGGAGAATTGATTTTTATTTCAATACAGTGGAAATGAATAATATTAATATTTATTAGATCCTGCATGAAATCTGTATCACGAGTCTGACTCGTTATTACAGCGCAAGGGGTTAATTGATTTTATGTTTTATCTCCGTAACTTTGTATTTATTTAATTTGGCACAGTTCATAAATAGAAAATTGAATATATTCAAGATGGCAGGACTATACTTATCTATAACTATCGTCTATACTTAGTGGCTATGTACAGTCGTATCTAATTACGAGCGCACCGATTCGAGAACACGGGTTTCGGACGGTTCCTTCTCGCCAGAGCAGGTGACACATGGCGTCACGATGCTATAGGCGACGTCTAGGACGTTGCGTCGACGCTGCAGGAGAACGCGACCCTTGGTGACGTCAACCTTCTCGTGGCCTCCGTGGACTAATATGGCCAGACCGGTCGGTCCCTCGGGGCCTGCTCGTGTAGGTAGCTCCACGAATGTTTCTACGGTCTTCTACAGCTCGTTCCAGCACGTTCGACTTTTCAATCGTTCTGTCGCGTCTGCGGATCGCTGGCGGAACGAATAAATTCGTGCCCGCTAGAGTTACCCGTGCTTCTACGCCTCGCGGATGGAGATCGATGGCGGTGGAACCGGGCTCGCAGAATTATTGACTCGGGCTCACCTTGGCGCGAGTTGGACTCTACGATTCTATGGTAGTTTTAGAATTATTAGGTTGGAAACTATGAAACGGGCGTTTCTGTTTAGTCTGTGTTCGACTGCGGCGCCCGTTTCATAGTTTCCAACCTGATACAGATCAGAGTACAACTTGAGTTCTTAAATTCTAGACGCTGTCTGGTTAACCCGTTACCGTACTTCGACGAGGCCGACTCGCGATAGTAATTGTTAGTAATAAATTATTAAGTATGAATGTTATTCTGTTCTTTAAAATGGGAATAAAATTCTAACCCCTTGTTATTAATATTTAAGTATTCGAGTAAATTCAGACACGGAATAAGTATTAATGTTCTGTCCTTTCTAAGAAATTACGTCAATTGAAAAATTCGTAATCGCAGTCTGTGAAGAAAATGGTACGACAAGGGTTTAATATCTAAACCCTGTAATTTTAACCCTGTCCACTCATCTTAAGACTTCGAATCACCATTTATAATTAATACCATTTGAATTACGATTTATTCGTACTCTGATCACCTCTGTTCGAGTAAATGCCCACCTTTCGTCGATAGAATCCAGATTCAATTCTAAATACGCGCGTAAATACCCCCAAAATAGACGTAAATTCTATTTGAATTCTACCATCCCACCCTCAAACTATCCAAAATTAAATTTCGATTCGCCGGTACCTGGATTCCCTATCGCAAGTTTGAGCACTCCTTTCGTCAATAAAATCTACTTCCTTAAATCCCAGATCCACCAAGATGAAACGATCATTCGGATCCAACGGAGCAGCATTCCTAGAGAAACACCGATAGAGAGAAACGTTCAGAATTGATCGGAGCAATCTCCGCTGCATAGCAACCAGACAGAGAAGCACTTAGTGTCGCGAGGCAGCGGGGAAGTGAATCAGATTTATAAATACCAAGGCGCGAGCAGCGTGATTCCGTAGAATCGGGATCCGCGGAGGTTATCGCCGGCGAGTTTGTCGATCGACCAGCGGCGGGGGTGTCACGGTTCGCCGCGAAACACCGCGTAAACACCCTATCTCTCTCGAGTATTAATGGCCTGATAACACGTGGAAAGTGCCGAGCGTGTGGGACCGCGGGCCAGGGGATCCGGATCTTTCGAGAATCTGTCCGCGGGACTTCGAGCGTTCCTATTCATTTTCCATTAGTTGCAATTCGAACAGAGAGGAAACGAAATGAATTGCTCATCTATCATTTTATCAAGGAGCTTAACCCCGTTGCACTATAATAACGAGTCAGACTCGTGGTGCAGATTTCATGCGAGGTCTACTAAATACGAACATCGTTAATTTCTTCTACATCGAAATGAAGATGAACTCTTATCGAAGTCTAGAAACGAAAGTATTGTACATAAAGACAATAAAAGAAATATAAATTGTCTGGTCCTATTATTAAAAGTATTAAGGACAAATAAGTCTTAATCGTCACAGCATGAAAGAAGCGATAGTGCAAGGGGTTAATTAAACGTTTTCTTGATCTGCCTCCCTAGCGAGGAGCTTGACAAAGTGTTTTATAGATACTTGTTCTACTAAGAATCTTGATAAAATGTTTTCTTAATTTATTATCCTATCAAGAAGCTGGACAACGTATTAGGTAGATCGTTGTTCTTGTCAAGAAGCTTGATAAAACGCTTTGTTGATCATTTCTTCTATAAAGAAGCTTGTTAAGGTTATGTCTATATTTATGTAAGGTTATGTCTGTATTTCCTTGATCTACCCTCTTATCGGTAGCTAAGGAGCTTGATAAAATATTTCCTTAGTCCATTTTCCTAGCAAGAAGCTAGACAATGCGTTTTCTATGTCTTTGTTTGTACCAAAAAGCTTGGTGAAACGCTTTCCTGATCTATTTTCCTACAAAGAAGCTTGTTAAGGTTGTGCCTTTATTTCCTTGATCTTCCCCCTTACCAAAAAGCTGGATGAAATATTTCCTTAATCTATTCTTTTATCAACAAGCTAGACTTAATCTATTCTCCCAGCAGGAAGCTAGACAATGCGTTTTCTACGTCCTTGTTTCAACAAAAAAGCTTGGTAAAATGCTTCCTTGATATATCCTTCTACCAAGCAGGTCACTAAAACGCTTTCTTTATACACCCCCCTACCGAAACGCTTGATAAAACATTTCCTTAATCCATTCTCCCAGCAAGAAGCTAGACAAAGCGTCTTCTACGTCTTTGTTCCTACCATAAATCTTATAAAAACCGTTTTCTACATCCATCATTCTACCAAGAACTGACAAAACGTTTGGGATTAGGTTCTCTATCAGCAGTCCCCCAGCAGTCTATTAGCTCGTACTTTTTGAGGAGTCGGATTACGGTCTCGCATCTAGCTTCCAGGGAATTCGGCCAGGGTTCCTTGCCTCTTTGACCTTAGAGATCGGTAAATCACTGTTCACCACCGGCCACGTGCACGTTTCCTACTCCCCGTTGTCTTCTCCAGTGATTTATGCAGTTTTACCGGCGTGGCCAGTTACGCGCGAAACGGCAGCGTATGTAGGCCGTTGCGAAGGACGTAGACTTTGGGCATGACGGACTGCCTTCTTGAGTCAGGGATCGACCGATCGGTTCGTTACCTTCTTTGCGCGGACGCGTCGCCTTCGAGGCGATCGGTGAAACAATCGGGAAGGCCGTGAGTTAGATTCTATAGTTGCCGTTGTATCTGCCAATGCGAAATTATCTTAAATTGTCTTAAATTATCTATTATATATATTAAAGGAAATCGGCGAAGGCGATTAAGGCTAAGGAACCATATTTATGATATCGGCGATGCGATAATTTAATTTTTTGGTCGACGCGACGCACAGTGGTCCGGCGAAGCTGTGATTCGTAGCAAAAATTATTTTAGCGTTGTTTCAAAGTTTAGGGTTATAGCACCGTGGGTCGTTGAATTCGCCTCGACACCAGCTAAGATATTATCGAGTCAAGAATGTGTAGAAACTAAATCAGTTTTCATATAAAACAAGCCTTGCTTTAACAAGTTTCCACAAGTTTACCATTTCTTCTGTGAGCCTTCTTAAAATTTAAATAGTTACGTCTATAGCAATAGTGTAAATATACCAACCTACCAATATAATTCCATAATAATTAATTTAATAAATTGATTTTCTAAATTTTATATTACCTAGCCTTCGTAACGTTATATTTAATTACCATCAAGATGAACTAACGTTGCAGATTTGAAAGCTTTCGGCTTGCAAATCCCTTACAAAGAAGAAACGTCGTGAAAATTACAAAATTGACATTTGTCCATGTATCGCAGCTCTGCCGGAGCACAATCGTTGCTCGCAACTTTGTAAGGCGATCCGACGAAAGTCGACCGCGACGGTCAAAGTAGCTCGCTTTTGTCCCGAATGATCTGAAATTTACATGAGTCCCCGGGAAGGGAACGAGTCCACGGGAATGATAAATGGTCCCGGTTCGGTTTAATCGATGCTAGGGAAGTGCAACAGGTTCCAGAGGCCCCGCGATTACGATCAATTTATATACGAACCGCTGCTCCATCTGCCCATCGGGAATTTAATGAACAGCGCGCGTCCCCCGATAGCCTTGCGAGAGATTATTCCGCGAACATTCTGGAAATTGCTTACGCAGAAGCTTTCTCGTTTGTTGCCGCGTACTTTCCCAGGGAGGTCCATCCACCGCCAACGCGTCCGCTCCATTTTACCCAAAAATCCATTCGACTTCGCGCGAATATGAAGATAAATACCGATACGGGTTATCTCTCGTCCTATCTCGCGAACTTCGTGCAAATGTCGCGATCCCATCGGCGAATTCAACGCTGCTGGCGTGCAATCGAGCTTTCAATCAAGCGCTACGAGGTGACCAAAATAACGACTGTCTCATTTCTTTCTTTTTTTTTTACATGACGTAAAACATGCGAAACACGTATTTATGTAAATGGTATTAATTTTATTGATACGGTGATTATGTCAATATTACAGAAATTTGGAAATTTTATGCGAATTAAATATAGGTTTACTTGTTCACTTGGAACGAGACCAAAATGTACTGACAGCAACTAACCGCGCTGGTCAAATGACCGGTTTCACATTCTTTATTCCACGGCGATTAGCATCTATAACGATGCTTCCATGCGAAATAATTCAAGTTTCATCAAGCGCAGCTAGCAATAAATTTGTACATCGAATAAATCCGCCCTTTCATTTCGGTGACGTAAGACGACCCAGTTACTTTTTATGCTTGTTGTTAGGACGTTTGGTGTTAGACATTTTAGCTCCGTTTTCAGTAGTTTCTGCAGCTGGAAATTTAGTCTCTTGACAATAATACCAGTTTTATAATAATAGAAATAAATAAATTGTTCTTCATTTTCATTATAGATGGAATAAGTCGTAACATAGTAAAGCTAATAAAATTCTAGTTTAAATAAAAATTTTTCATTTACGTCGACAATATTATTTAGTAAAATATTACATCATAATATTGTTTGTATACTTTATATTTATTAATTAAAAAATATTAAACATTATTAAATACTGATTTCAATAATATTTTAATTCTGGAGACTTTATTTGACACGCCAGTAGCCTTAAAAATTCTGTAGATCGTCTCATTAGATTAATTTTCAAATCTATAATTTTAGTTTTAATTCATTTAATATCTGCGCAGAAGAAGATGTTCCGGAGAACCAAATAAACCGACTCCAGCGATAAAGAACAGCAAAAATTCTAGGCCGAGAGATCCTCTGAGCGAATGAAAATTCTGTAAAAAGTCGCGGCGCGTTTAAGGTGTCTAAGGAGCAGCTTATGGGGGTAATGGGGGGTTCCGGCGCGTGGCGCGGCGAACAAAGGAGGCTCGTCGCCCCGTTAATTGATGAATCTCTCCTCGCAGCGTCGGAATTGAATTTCCCCGGGGGTGTAGGAAAGAGCCTAACGAAGAATTGGACGGGCACACGCGATGCCACGCGAGATAAAAGGTTAATCGAGCGGTTTTATCGACGGATCGGCGCGGGGCACAGCGCGGCGCTTATGTCAGCGTCCCGGACAAAAATCATCGCTTCTATGCTAACTAATTTTCAACCAAAATATGCTTTAATAATTCAAAAAGCTATGCTAAAAAATCCCCAAATAAATAAAGAAAAGCATCGATTTGCCTGAAAAAAAATGATACGATTGCATAAAAGAAATTCTTGTCACCTTTCATTTTTATTGATTAAAATAATTATGCAGATTTTCGCTAACACAATTTATTGTCAGTCGAATACCGAGTCACTTTTGTCCGACAGATTTTTTCATTAATTTCGCCTCAGTGCTCGAAAATTCATAGCGATCGCCTCGCATACATATGTATATGGACCTAAGGTTGGCAAAAAGTTTTGTTCATTGACTCTGAAGACCGCGACTTCTCGCAAAAAAATTATAGAATATCTAAATATCTTGTCCGATTAATACGTCGGAATGTCATTTCTTTTAAAGCTCTTATCTGAAGTGTGGGAAACTAAATCGAACTTAATTACATTATTTCGAATTAATTTTTGTATTGCATACAAGTATTATACTATTTTATATAATTATATAATTCAATTATATATTATATATATTTATTTATAATATATATTTACTACAGATTAACCCGTGGCAATCATTTTCTCTAAAGATTGCATCGCAAAGTCGCCTTTTATTTATAAGACAATGTAAACAATCTGCGTTGTGAACTGACGTGCCATCTAATCGCCTAATATTTGCTCGGCGAACTCGCTCGAAACTAATCTCTTACTCAATTTTTTGATCCACCCGTTCCTAAATATGATTAATTAGTTATCTTAACGTATCATGCGGATAGTCTTCGATAAACACGAAGCAATGACTTTTTAGAATTTTGTCCGTCGACGACGAAACTGTGCGGCGGTGCCGCGATAGAGAGACAGACAGCCTGCACTCTTTGAACAACCGTGAACACCGGTGGCTGGCGAGGCACGGAGGATACGATACGCGTATGGAGGCACACACGAGGTCGAGGGCCAACCTACATATTCATTGACAGCGAGTTACTTGCTTCCGCCGCGGTCGTACGCTTCTTACTTTCAAATCACATTTAATGCCATGCCGGTCTCCGCGGCGAGGAGACCGTCTCCTTGCCACGAATTCGATTAGCCACTCGCCTGGCCAAAGGTGATTTCCTTCGGGACCTTCGCGACGCGATCGCCGTTTCCGCTTTCCATAAATTAGGACCTTCGCGACCTCTGTTACAGGCCTCCTCGAATTTCTTCGTATTTTTCTGTATCCTCTTTCCGATGCACCATCGATAAACCTTGTAATATTCTCGTTTTAGGATTCTTTTACTTTAATTAAGTTTTCTTAATTTTTTTGTAACGTTTTGTGACGTTTTTGCGATTGGTTATGGCTCCTCTGATCCTTCGATTTCATTTTGAAATTATAACTTCTGTAGCTAACTGATTATTATTAGCCCCATGCCGTACCATTTTCTTTACAATTACTACGATTAGAATTTTTTCGATCCCACTAATTTCTTCGAGGAAGAAAGAATTTTATATTTATCGTGTGCTTACATCTACTCGAATGTTTAAATAATGGTGGCAAGAGAATAAGATTTTATTCCTACTTAAAGGAACGAATTCATACCCAACAGTTTATTGTTGTAAATCTGCATCGCGAGTCTGACTCGTTAAAGTACGGCAAGTGGTTAACAAATCTTGTAATATTTAACCGGAAGCCATGAATTTTAATTCTAATTTTCAAGATTCTGGCCACGAAGCCTTAAAAATTTTGCAATATTCTGTTTTTAGAATTTCTTGACTTCAATCGATTTTTCTTAATTTTCCAGTAGCGCGTCGTGTTTTTTTCCACTGCAATTTATCTGCGCTGTCTCTCGCATAAATTGTTTTTTATCTTCCAATTATTCGATCCTCCAGCTTTCGATACTCGAGATCACAGTGGTAAACACCGAACCACCGAACGCGTGATCTTTTTTCGGCGTTGGCGCAAGCCATCCGCAACGAAACGCGCGATCGGATGAAATCGGAATAGAGCGATGGAGAATGTTGGACGATGGACCGGCGCCCAACGGACCAGGAAGATATTATCGTGTGCCGAGAGGAATTGCGCAACGCCGGGCAGCGGCTCCTGCGGCACGCGGCAAGAAATCTGAAACAGCCTGGGTCGAAGGTTGCGATAGGTTCGCACTTTGCGACCGCGATCGTAAACACGTAACGACGCGTGTTATGTCGTCGCGCGATCCTCGCCGTCGCCGTCGTCGTCGTCGTCGTCGAACCGCGCGAACGGAGAACGTCGGATTCACCGCTATTATTAGCTCATCCGCCGTATGCATCCGCAAGTAATCCTTTATCGACAGCTGGCCTATACCTACGGTCTTACACCTTGACGGCTCGCCTTTGTCCGAGCTCTCGATTCTCTTCTTCCACGGCGATCGCCATTTGCGAGATCCGCCGATCTTGGCTCCGTTTTAATCGGCCGAACGCCTTTCGCGGGGATCCGATCTATCGATCGACGTCTCGCCGACTTCTATGGTTCTCGAAGGAGAAGTCCGCCCGCTTTGGTACGCGGCATCGAGGAAGCAGTTCTTTATCTTCTGGATTAGTATCTCGGTAAGACTGTAAAGGCTTTATAAAGACGTTCCATGAATTTAGGGATATTTCCAGTTCTGTTTTATCGTTCGCTTCCTGCAATTTTCCGCAATGATCTGCAAACTGGTTATCGATAGGCTGCGAAATAACAGTTGTCTGCATCAGTCGAAAATGTAGTAGTCAAGTGCAATTTGTTTCCCTTCTTAAATAATTTTAACAAGTCGAAGTTGACACAAGATTCTGAATTTCTTTTAATCTTCTCGCTGTATCATATTTTAGATTTAAATGTGTACATAGGAGCCAAGTGCAGTCTATTTTTCTTTCTCAAATAATTTTAATAGATAACGAATGAATAATACCCTTAATTTGTTTAAATTCTTCTTACTATTTCTTATTTTATCTATCAATATTTACCATAAATATATGAAATCCGTAGTTTACAGTAACTGTCCGAGAGTTGACAGGTTCGATGCTGACAGAGAAGCTGACTGATAAGAGGATTATAGCGAGAATCCAAGATATTAGACAAACAAGTTTAAGCTTTGCAGTTTTCTCCTCTAATGGTGAGTCTTTCGCTGATTACTGACAACGGTATCTATTCATACATTGAAGCTTTGAAGCTTCTATGAAATTTGAAGCACTATTAAAAATTATTTTCTGATTGGAGAACAGCAACGTCGTAGCAGAGGATCTAATTT